>NC_063334.1:30080229-30172564 GCF_021869965.1 Rhincodon typus
ACATGGGCCAGTGGCTGAGGCACTGGAGAGCTGGTTTCAGTTGACTGCAGGGAAGGGAAGATCAGTGGCTTCTGCTAATGAAAATGTGCACAAGTGCTGTTTGTGAACAGGATTGACCTTCACTCTTAATCTTTCTTTGAACTGATAGCTACATGTTGCTGTCAGATGATAATGCGGAGCAAGAATTCTCTCATCTTAATTCCAAGTTTTTCATTGAGTTGAGGTTCCTAGTCTTGGAACAGATGTGGACTCGATAGAATGTCAGTTTCCTGTAATTACTGCACAATTATTATAGAACAGCAAAATCCAACAGGTATTAAGTGCATGCACAAATGATTCATTGTCCGTGTGTATTATGCAATTGTTCAGCTCTTTTTGAAGGTGTTGCAGACTTGATGTTAAATGTACAATATTAACTAGAAGAAATAAATGGTGAGTAATCGTACTTTCCTTTTTTTTTAAGCGAATGGGAACGACACCAAAAAATTTAAAGGAGAAGGATCTCCAAACCCTCCCTCTCGTGTTCTTCACATTCGTAAGATTCCAAATGAGGTTTCAGAAGCAGAGGTCCTTTCACTAGGTTTACCATTTGGCAAAGTCACTAATCTGTTGATGTTAAAAGGGAAAAATCAGGTATGTGGATTTGTATACTCTTATCAACCGAAAAGCAATTTTCAGGCAAGTCGGTTTAGTTGTTGGCACAGTACCTTGATGAAATCTCATGTGCCAAATATCCTCCTTGCAAACTACAGAATTTTTGATTTTGTAATCATATTTCTGTGAATCTTAAGTTGGAGAAATAAGCAGAGCCATTAATCCATCATTCAACTCATCATGCAATTTAGTTTCGTTGGGCTCTTAAACAAAATAGTCTTTGCTCCGGGGCTGCTTTAGCCTACTTCCTTGCAGCTATGAGAAAAGTAGATTGGTACTTGTTGATGAGTTTGTGACCCCTTTGTCAAGGATGATGAAAGGATGAGAAGAGGATGTTAGAAGCTAAGCAAAAGATGTACCACACCCTGTTTGCATGAACTTGCAGTTAAGTTCCAATATTCTACCTGATATTCCTGTTTCTGTTATACATGCAAATCTTGACGACATGCATTCTACTCCTCCCAGATGAAAGATATATATATTAAAAAGTTAGAACATGTCTTCGCTTTGCACAAATACAGCTTACTGCCCTTTATTGATGGAAATACTTTGCATTCAATGTAGACTAATTGAGTTGAAGGCAGTTTATTTATAGACTGTATGCTTGAAACACAAGCCATCACCCAGAGGGAAAAGCCATTTTAAGTACCTTTTTTCCCCAGTACTGTCCTCGTATAGCAATTTTCTTCTGCAGAAGTGCATTCAGCAGGTAATGCTTGAATTTCAGTCTTGTAGGAAGGGCTAGAGATGTGATCCCATATGTACACATGTTGAGAGTAAGCTTTAGTTCAGATCCTGACTTTGTGCCGGACTTGCAGACCTAGGGCAGACAATTGCAAGCAGCTGTCATGCATATGTGGGAAGTTGCAATTGAGCCCACAGTGCTGGGACAAATTTACAAAGTTTTCATCATAACCTGTTTGAAGTGTTAGTTGTGATTTCTAAAATAGAGCTGTAATTTAGGATTAGAATAGTGCATTGCATCATACGTGTCCATCACATTTTTGTCATAGAGACATGCCATCCAATTTAACATGACGAGAGATCTTGTTATCTGTGCTTACTTTCAGCAAAATATATTTTTGTCAAAGCAATACAGAATCATTTGAATCATAAAGCACTAAAGGAGGCATTTCAGCACAGCATAGGTCTTTGAAAGAACATAGACACATTTGCCACACTGCCCTTTTCTTTCCTGGTTCTTCTGCACATTTTACCCCATGATTACTTTATCCAATTTTCCTTCACACCTTCTTCTTCCACCACCCTTTAAATTGTGTGAATTTTAAGTATTTGAGTGCAGGCAGTTTTCAATATTATAATATGGTGAGATTATTCAGGTTTATTAGCCTGTACCACCAGTGATAGTAGTATAGGAGCATAGTTTTGTATTTAGTTTTAGTTATTATTCTACTTAGTTAACCTAGCAGTATTTCCCTGTAAGCTGCTTATACCCCTCTCGCTGCCCTTGAAGGTGGTGGTAAGCTGCCTTCTAGAACTGCTGCAGTCCATGTGCTGTCAATTCACCCACAATGCCCTTAGAGAATTCTGGGATTTTGACCCAGCTACAGTGAATGAGTGGTGATATGTTTCCAAGACAGGAAGGTGAGTGGCTTGTAGGGGAATTTGCTGGTGTTGGTGTTCTCATGTATCTTCTGGCCATGTCCTTCTAGATGGAATTGGTTGTGGGTTTGGCAGGATTTATGGTGAATTTTTGCAGGTGCATCTTGTAAATGGCACACACAGCAGCTACTCAGTGTCAGTGGTGGAGGGAGTGGCTGTTTGAGGATATGGTACCAATCGGGCAGGCTGCTTTGTCATGGATGGTGTCAAGCTTCTTGTGTTCTTGATGCTACACCTATCCAGGCAAGTGGGGAGTATTCCATCATGCCCCTGACTTTCACCTTGTAAATGGTGGCCAGGCTCTGGGAAGTCAAGGTGAGTTACTCATTAGAATATTCCCAACCTCTGACCTGCTCTTGCAGCCACTGTGTTTACTGGCGAGTCCAGTTGAGTTTCTGGTCAGTGGTATAAAATAGTGAGTGGCATGATAGGGTGAACAGCCAAGATCTTTATCCCAGGGTAGGGGAGTCCCGATCTAGAGGACCCTCACGTTAATAAGATTATATTGGAGATTCTAATCGAGCTGAAATTGGATATAGTACCCCAGGACCTGATGGTTTACATCCCAGTATGTTGAAGGAGGTGATCATCTTCCAAAGATCTGTAGATTCTGAAATTATTCTAGTAGATTGGAAGGGAGCAACATCACCCCATTACTAAGAAAGGAATGAGAAAGAAAGCTGGCACCTCTAGACATGTTAGCCTTGCATCAATAGTAGGGACAATGCTAGAATCTATCATAAAGGTTGGAATAAGTTGACACCTAATTGATGATCTGATTTTGGGGGTAGGCACTATGAATTTGTGAATGGAAAATTGTTTGTGATGAAATTGGCATTTTTGAAAGATGATGTTGCCTAACCTGATAAAGGGGATGAGTTGATTCATAGAGTATACTTGAATCTTCAGGTAGGCTTTTAATGAAGTACCCAACAGGAGGTCAGTTGAAAAAAATTTCAAGAACATGGCACAGGATTCATGTTTGGCTCACAGATATTAGGAAAGATAAGTCATTCTCATGTTGGCAGACTGTGACTAGTGGGGTACCAGAAGGATTGGTATTTGTGGCACCAGTTGGTTACAATATAGATAAGTGCTTTGGAGTTGGGGTCAAATGTAATATTTCCTAACTTGTGAATGGTACAAAGCTGTGAGTGTGTATTGTAGGGAAGATTTGAACAGGCTGGAAAAATGCGAGGCTTTCCACTTTGATAGGTGAAACGTGTGCAGATTATTTCTCAAATAATAAAAGCTGAGAGAGTGTAAATTCACGAAGGGACTTGGGCATCCTTGTCAATAAGTCACTGTAGGCTAAAAGTACAAATACAAGTACAAGTGCAGCAAGCCAGTAGGAAGGCGAATCGAATGTTAGTCTTTATTGCAAGAAGATAGGAGTGCTGGAGTAGTAAAGGTATTTGCATCATTTATATAGGACCTTGGCTGAACTGCACCTGGAGTACTGTGTGCAGCTTTGGTCTCCTTTTCTATGGAAAAATATTGCCCGAGAGAAAGTACACCAGACTTGTTCCTGGGTGGTGGGACGGTCCTCTGAAGAAAGATTGGGCAAAGTGGGCCTACATTCTCTAGAGTTTCAAAGAATGAGAGGTGATCTTAGTGAAACCTACAGAATACTTGAAGAGATAAATTGGGGGTGATGCAGATATGATGTTTCCTCTAGTTGAAGAGCCTAGAACCAGGGGCACAATTTTAAAAATAAGCAGGGTGCCACTTCGATCCGAGATAAGAATTTTTTTACTTGGAGCGTTGTGAATGTTTGTAATTCTCTACCGCGGAGGGCTTTAGAAGCTCTTTGAGTATGTTTAAGGTAGAGATTGATTGATTGATTTCTGATGATCAGTAGCATACAAGGTTATCATAACAGGTGAGTGCAAGGCATTGAAGAACAATGAACCTATTGAACTGAGGGCAATTTCAAAAGGTTGAATGGCCTACTTGTGTTCCTAAAGACAATTTATCTTCCATAAATCTATGTTGATTCTGCCCAACTTTAGCATTCTTTCCCAAGTCTCCAAATATCACATCACATCCTTTGTAATAGATTCTGACATTGTCCCTATTAACATCAAACTGATAGGTCTGCAGTTCTTCCTTCTCTGTTTCCCTTCCACTGGAATATTTCCTTTATCTGTATAATTTTGAAAGATAATCACCAATGTGTCTAGTATTTTTACAGCCACCTCCTTCAACAATTTGAGATGTAGCCTATCTGCTCCAGGGGATTTGTTAACCTTCAATTGAGCTTACTTTTTAAGTATTGCCCCTTTCAGTAATTTATTTTAGTTTATTTGTTTCATAAATACTTGGAAACCAAGGGATTAATGGGAAGTTTTAAGAGTTGTCCTCTGTGACAAATGGGCATAAAGAAGTTTTTGTCTCTTTGCTATTTCCCCAATTATAACTGTTCTTGTTCCTGCTGTACTGGGCCCACATTTACCTTGGCTAATCTTTTTCATATATCTAAAGTAATTTGCAGTCTTCTGTTGTTTCTCAATAGCTTGCTTTCATATTTTCTTTTCTTTCTTTATCAGTTTTTGTCCTCCTTTTCTTGGTTCTACATTGCTCCCAATCTTCAGGTTCACTACTTTTCTAGCATCCTTAAAACCACTCCCTGTGATCTAAGACAATCTTTAACTTCTTTTATTACCCACGATATTTGCCTTTCTCATCAGATGTTTGTCTTGTAAGAATGTTCATCTGAT
Organism: Rhincodon typus; assembly: GCF_021869965.1. NCBI lineage: Eukaryota > Metazoa > Chordata > Chondrichthyes > Orectolobiformes > Rhincodontidae > Rhincodon > Rhincodon typus. Next base: position 30,085,227 of record NC_063334.1, read on the forward strand.
GTAGAGTGTGTATTTCTCTAAATGTTTTTATTGATATCTCAAATATTTTGCTCTTAGGAGAATTATTTTGGTACTTTATTTGTATTTGTTGTGTAGTTGCACAAAATGGATCATTTCTTTAAACCTTACTTATCACCGTTCTGTTGTCACCAAAAGGACTATTGAAGGATAGCTGTGATTCATGGGTATTGAGCAGCTTGTTTGTTTTCTGTGTGAGCAATTCTCACCAGGTGATGCGCCTTTTTTCTTTTGCAATGCAATTTGTGGCTCGTGGTTCTCAACAGACCATTTCTGTAATGTTGTAAATTGAATCTCAACCATGTCCCTCACATTAGCTGTTGAATTTGAATTATGACATGTCATGGAATAGCTCATTTTAGATGAGGGGCCAGTGGTAATGTTGAAACTAACAATTTCGGGTTCAGTGTGTGTGATATCCACATTGATGCAAAGAATTCCCTAATGTATTACAGTCTGACATGGGGATTTATTCACATGAGTTTTAAAAACATGCTGTGCTGTGTTGCTTTAAGTTAATTCTTTCATTGAGTGCTTCTCCCTCCTCCCGCTCTTGCAGGCTTTCCTTGAAATGGCTTCAGAAGAAGCAGCTGTTACTATGGTGAACTATTACACCACAGTCACTCCACACCTCCGCAATCAGCCCATCTACATCCAGTATTCTAACCACAGGGAACTGAAGACTGACAACTTGCCTAACCAAGGTGTAAGTATATGAGTAGTTTTGTTTTCCTTTGAAGATGCTGCCGTGCTCACGAACTAAAATGTTGTTGTTCATTCTGCTAAATTTTCTTACAAAAACAAAAATGTAGAAATTGCACAAGTGTTTTGTGTGAACTTAGGATTACCTTTTACAACAAGGGAAAGGTTTAGAGAAGCTGAATGTTGGCAGAAGGATAACTGTAACATGTAAACAAAATCAGTATGTCTTGTAATTTTTTTTGACCGTGTCCCATATGTTTTAACGTTGGAACCGTTAAGTTGTTTTGTGTAGTCTCTTAAAGGGGTGGCTTGTTGATGGCCTATACATAAACTTTCAGAGTACCACATGGTCACAATGGTGCATCTTATTGTGAACATTCATCAAAACCTTATGTTCAATATATTGAGCTGTTGCTCAGCTTATCTATTTAATTGTTTCAGCTTTTTGAGAGTGACAGGAGAGAGCTTATCTTAACTGGGGAAGAGTGGAAAATTGCCTTGATAATTCTTGGCAATCTGCAACTGATGTACATGGCTTTGCATGTGAAGTTGTAACTAGTCTTTTACTTTTTCAATCTGGTTGACTCGATTCCCAACAGGATAGTGAATATGCTGTATAGTAGAGAATAAACATGGGTGTCATAATTATCTATGAACACCTTCCTATCTTACCACTTGCATCTTGTATGTCATCTCCTATTTCCCTTCCTTCCTACTCCTTGCCTCGCCCTGCCCTGCTGCGCTCCCATTTCTATTCTGCCTTGTTCCTCTGCAGTGATGTAATCAAGCTGAAGGTGAGCTTAAGAAGAATACTCCATTCTGTTACAGTTTGCCTTGCACTCCCCTGACTCTAAATTATTAAGAAGCTAACTTCTCCCCTTACCTACTCTACCTGTTTTCTTGATCAAATGGGCTTTGTGAGATGGTTTGATGCAAGCAAAGATCTGCCTTTAGCATTTCATACTAGCCTTGAGTTTTAACTTATTGATCTTATTTTTGTGATAGTGAGGACCTGATTGCATATTAGTAGAGATGTAGAGGAAATATTTCTGCTTGTGCAGGAGTCCAAAACTATGGGTCATAATGATCATATCATCATTCGCAAATCAAGGAAGTAATTCAGGAAAATCTGCTTTACTCAAGAGTTTGTTAAATACAGAGCTGGTGGGGCAAGTAAGAGATTAATTCAAGGGGTAACAGCTCTGCATGTAAGATGGAAGAATATGCTGATCAGGTTAGATGAATATTGAAAGGATAATGCTCAAAAGAAGTGTAAGCACGACCAAGGACTTATTGAGCCAAGTAATTTCTGTGTACATACTACATACTCTTCATGAAATCTTGAACTTTATTGATGGTGTCAGGGTTAAAACAACTAGAAGTTGTTGTCAATTGCCTTCTGAATTAACAGCAAATAGTTGGCATTACGCCAGGTTGAAAACCTCAGGCAGGGGAACAAATATGAAAGTGAAGCTGCTTTTGTTGCACGAAGACAACCCTGATAACAAAGAGGAATTTGCCAAAGGCAGATCTTCGCTTGCATCAACTCATCTCCCAAATCAGTTTGATCAAGAAAATGAGTAAAAATAAATAAGGGGAAAAGTTAGCTTGGTAATAATTTATGCAGTCAGGGGACTGCAAGGCAAACTGTAACAGAATGGAGTAGTTTTTTAAGCTCACCCTCAACTTGATTACATCACTGCAGGGGAACAAGGTAGACCAAAAATGGAAATAGGGGCAGGGCAGGGTGAGCCAAGGAACGAGAAGGAGGGCAAATAGGAGATGCAGGTGGTAAAATAGAAAGGTGTTCATGGATAATTATGACACGCGTGTTTATTCTCTATAATAGAGCAGACTTCCACCAAGATGGTGAATAGAGTCAACCAGATTTAAAAAAAAGTAAAGACAAGTTACAACTTCACATGCAAAGCCGTGTACATCAGTTGCAGATTGCCAAGAATTATCAAGCCTATTTTCCACTCTTCCCCAGTTAAGATAAGCTCTCTCCTGTCACACTCAAAAAGCTGAAACAACTAAATAGATATGCTTAACAACAGCTTAATATGTTGAACATAAGGCTTACATCAATGTTCACAATAAGGTGCATCATTGTGACTGTGGTAACCCGAAAGGTTCTGCATGGACCATCCAGAAGTTTCCTATTTTCAATTTCGCCTAGGGAGCTTTCAGCCCAAGGGCCTGAATATTGACTTCAAACCAACCCAACGTTCTAGTTGCAATCCATTTTAATTGCCCCTCCCACTCTGGCGAAATGTCCATCCTTGGCGTCGTCCACTAGTGAGGCCAAATGTGAACTGGAGGAACAACACCTGATATTTCACCCAAGGGCCTTGAGTATTGACTTCACCAGCTTCAAAATCCCTCCATCCCAGCCTTATCCCATGTCCTGCTTCCCTGACCTGTACTAACCTGTCCATCTTCCTACTCCCCTATCTGCTCCACCCTTCCCACTGACCAGGCACTATAACCCCTTAATCCGCACCCACCTATCACCCTTCCACTTTCCCCAGCCCAGCCCCACCCCCCTCCCACTATTTAATTCTTGGCTCCCCTCCCCCTTCCCAGTCCTGATGAAGGTTTTTGGCCCGAAACGTTGACTTTCCTGCTTCTCTGATGCTGTGTTTATCCAGTTCAACGTTTATTGACTCTGGCTTCCAGCATCTGCAGTCCTTACTGTCTCGTAGAATTTGAGAGTTGTCGTCTTGTAGGTTTTTAAAACTTCATACACTGTTTAATTGTATGTTTCCAATGTGCTATCAAATAAACTTGGCCTTTACAATCAACTGATAGGCTGGAGTCAATTAGGAAACGAATACAATGACATGATTTGTTATTGATAAAATTCTTGTGTCTGCATTCACACCCTGGGAGTGGCCCAGAAAATAAGGCTCGACATGTACACTGAATGTATGTTTTAAAATGGAGTCATATTGGATCAAAAATCAAAATCCAGAAGTAGTTTGTTTAGTTTTAAGTATGTTCTGTTGTGCTTTATAAACTAAGAGCACTGTAACTCTTAAGACAAAAATGTTGTAGTTTGTTTAACTTTTTAATCTGGAAATTCATCACATGACAGGAATTAGCTAACATCTGTAAATTGAGATTAACTGAACGCTGTCTTGTTGAAACCATTTCACATGAACTGTATTTAATCTTTGTTTTTCATGTACAGCCATGCTCAGTTGTTTCAGTATTGGGCACCCAAGCCTAGGAACAAATCAAGATTTAAAGGATCTTTGATTTTTAGTCTTTGTTTTTGCTGTTTTGTTACAAGCTGACTACTTCTAAAACCATGTTTCAAATTGCCACAATTAACAACTACTCGATTCTGGTGCCTTGAAGGAGGCACAAGTTTACAGACTGTCATTTTCAAACTAATTCTGTATTTTGTGTTAAATTTAAGGAGAATGCTTCTTTTATTTCTCACTTCGGTTTTGTGAGGAATTGTGCTGAAAACAGACCTTCCCAGGATGTGTTTCCTCTCCACACCACTTTAATTAAAGGCTCTGCCAAGTGCATTTTTAGTCAAATCATGTCATAGATTCTGAGGCACTGGACTTGGGCTTTGCAGGAATTTTTTTAATAAGTTGTGGATGTATCCTACTGTATACCCCTCAGTTTTTGTAATCTATCCCAGCTCTGTCTTTAAATTTCTTGAATTTGCAGCACCCCATGCAGTGCATGGTACAAATTAGCATATTGCCTTCATTTTGACTCAGTATGCTCCATTTGCCTGGATGGGTGCAGTTCCAACAACATTCGAGAAGCTTGACACCATAAAGGACAAAGCAGCATGCTTGATTGGCACAGCATCAACTCTCCACCACCAGTGCTCAGTAGCAGCAGTGTGTACAATCTATAAGAGGCACTGCTGCAGAAATTCACCGGTGATCCTCAGTCAGCACCTTCCAAACTAATGACCCCTTCCTCCTAGAAGGTTAAGAGCAGCAGATACATGGGAACGCCACCAATTCCCCTCAAAGCCACTCACCATTCTGACTTGGAAATATATTGATGTTGCTTCATTATCACTGGTTCAAAATCCTAGAACATCCTCCCTCATGGCACTGTGGGTCAACCCACAACAAATGGACTACACCAGTTCAAGAAGGCAGTTCGCTGCCACCTTCTCAAGAGCAACTAGGGATGGGCAGTGAATGCTAGCCAATGAGCATCCCACAAAAATGAATTGATAAAAGTACAGATGACACATTCTTTGTCATATCTTGGTGTCTATATGTCCAAATTACGCAGCATCACATTCATTAAATAGTACCACAATAATACATCATTTGCAGATAGCAAAGCACAAGCTGTTCCAATATATTGTTGCCCTCCATGATGGCTGGCACATTATTGCTATACGTTATTCTTCTTCACTTGTTACACTTGCCCCATGTTCTGTGTAACCTTGATGGAAAGGCCACAAATTGTAAAACAAACCTGTGGCCTATCACAGAGGAAAATGGGAAGTTCCTTTCCAACTCTCTTCTCTGAGATCAGATCAATCATTTTAATGTTTTTGTCATTCAGTCCTCTGAGATGGAGCTGTCCTACAGCAGTGAACCAGAGAAATCTGTTGTTCAAATGTTGACAACACTTGCAATCGGGCTTGGGCTTTTTGACTGAATGCACAAAATGTGCAGTTACTAGTTAAAATAATTTGTTAATTTCAGTGCAAAATTCTAGTTTTAGCAGGGTCACTTCTGGCTGTTACCTGACATACAATAGTTGAGCCGCCAAGTTGATGGCACTGCAATTATAAAATTAACTGCATCTAAACTTACAGGTAATCTTTTCTGTTGGTTTGCTTGATTGTACTTCAGCAAATTGGAACATATGCTGTTGATCACCTGAAACAATGGCTGATAATCCAGTGAACACCTTTTGCTACTTGGCATTAACAGCAAAATGGTCTAATGAGTTTCAAGAACAGTCGTCAAATTTTTTTCTTCGTCAGGTTTCTCTCCTCCTCCCTCGTCTTCCTAAATATGGTATTATTTTCTGAGGGGTATTGTTGCATAGGTGCCATTTGCTATCACTAATACATTCAGTTAGTAAATGTCTCAAAGGAACCTGATCCTTTTCCTTCAATGCCCTATAAGTTCCAACTTGAATCAATTGAAAGCCATCAGGAGGTGAAACTGAATCAGTTTATTTGCTGTCATCTTTGCACTCTTGCCCCACTCCCGTGAATGTCTCTGAATCAAACTTGAAATGACTGTGTATTCTCGTTTGAAGTTCATCATTTCTGCACAGACCAGCGCACTTGCAGATTTGACTTCACTGACTGATCTTGACCAGCACCAGCAGAGTTCACTTTCCAAATACACCTAATGTGTACATTAGTGTAGCACAGATTCTGGTTAATGCAAGTAAAAGTGTGCTGAGACACTACTGCCAAGTAGGTGATCTTATGATCACCTCCATGAGCAGGTTATTTTAGGAGCAACATTCGATATATTGACACTTGCAATAAACAAATGGCACGTGCCCCATGTGATTTGGTGACAGAATTACATCAGCCAAGAGCGGCCCAGATTCACACTTCTTTTATTCTGAGGAAGCAATTGAGTTGGCCAGTGTGATGACTGGTGGGGAGGAAAGAAAAATGTATCTCCTGAAGCCCATTAGTAAATGGTCATGGATGTATTGGATCTGGCAACAATATATTCTGCACCTAGGAGCCTCATACCACTCACTGTCATGGATCCAAAACGAAGAATGGTCAATTGGGTGATATCTCCAAGACCACTAAAGGATTTTTCAACAGTGTTTCAATATAGAACACTACAGCACAGGAACGGGCCCTTCAGCCCACAATGTGTGCCGAACATGACGCCAAATGAAACTAATCCGTTCTGCCTCCCCTTGGTCCATATCCTTCCATTCCTTGCTTATTCATGTGCTTATCTAAAAGTCCCTTAAATGCCATTACCATATCTGCCTCCACCACCACCCCTGAAAGTGCATCTCAGACTCCTACCACACTCTGGGCAAAACAACTTGCCCCTCACATCTCCTTTGAACTTTCCCCCTCAACTTAAATGCATGCCCCCTAGTATTAGCCATTTCAACTCTGGGGAAAAGATTCTGACCACCAACCCTGTCTGCACATCTCATAATTTTATAAACTTGTATCAAGTCTCCCTTCAGGCTCTGCTGCTCAAAAGAAAACAACCCGTGTTTTTTCTAGCCTCTCCTCAGAGCTCATGCCCTCTTATCCAAACAGCATCCCGGTAAACATCTTGTGCACCCTCTCTGAAGCCTCCACATCCTTTCTGTATTGTGGCAACCAACATTGAATGCCATACTCTGTGTGGCCTAACCAAAATCTTGTAAAACTGCAACATGGCATCCTGACTCTTGTACTCAGTTGCCTGACCAATAAAGGCAAGCATGCCATATGCCTTCTTTACCAACCTATCTACTTGCATGGCCACTGTCAGGGAGCTGCGGACTTGAACCCCAACATCCCTGTGTACATCATTGCTGTTCGAAGCCTTGCCATTAACTGTATACTTTTCCTTTACAGTTGATTTCCCAAAGTGCAGCACCTCAAACATAACTGGATTAAACTCTACCATTTCTCCACCTACATCTGCAACTAATCAATATCCTGCTGTGTCCTTTGACAAACTTCTACACTATCCACAACTCTGCCGATTTTTGTATCATCTGCAAACTTACCGCCCATCTACGTTTTCGTCTAAGTCGTTGAACACCACGATTCATGGACCTCCAGCCTGAAAAACACCCTTCCACTATTACCCTCTGTCTTCTATGCGCTCGCCCATTCGGAATCCAAGCGGCCAAGTCACCGTGGATCCCATGCATCTTAATCATCTGGATGAGACTACCATGAGGGATCTTGTCGAAAGCCTTACTAAAATCCATGCAAACAATATCCACTGCTCTACTCTCATTGATCACCTTTGTCACCTGCTATAAAAATTCAATCAAGTTGGTAAGACATGACCTGCCCTGCACAGTCATGCTGACCGTCTCTAATTAGGCCATGCTTTTCCAAATATATGTAATTCCTATCCCTAAGAATTTTCTCCAAATAGCTTCCCAACCACCAGTTCCCAATCCAGGTCTATAGTTTCCTGGATTATCCCTATTTCCGTCCTTGAACAGAGGAACAATATTAGCTACTCGCTAGTCCTCTGGGACTTCTTCAGTGCCTAGCAAGGATACAAAGATCTTGGTCAAGGCCCCAGCAATCTCCACTCTTGCCCCTCTCAATAACCTAGGGTAGATATCATCGGGCCCTGGGGACTTGGCCACTTTAATGCTCTTCAAGAGATCCAACACTACTACTTTCTTGATGTCAAAATGTCCTAGCATATTAGCATGCTCCACACAAATCTCACTATCCTCCATATCCTTTTCTTGGGTGAATACCGATGCAAAGTACTGATTTAGGATCTCACCCGTGTTGTCTGCCACCAAACGAAAGTTCCCTCCTTTATCCTTGGGTGGTCCTACCTCCTCGCTATTTATCCGCTTGTTTTTAATGTATCTTTGAATGCCATGGGATTTTATTTAACCACATTACTAAGTCATTTCATGGCTGCCTCTTGCCTTCCTAATTCCCTGCTTTCTTGCTTTCCTTATACTCTTCACAGTTCCTGTCTGATTTTAGCTTCCCAAGCAATATGCAGTATGGGTCACTTTTTTTTTTCTTTTCTGCGTCTCCCAACCATAAATAAACCATTGCTTCACTGCCGAATCACTTTGGAATAGGTTGTGCTGCATCCCAGAGATTGCCAACAGTTGCAATTTTAGTGCTGGTGATGAAGATGGAAGCGGGAAGAAGATTGGGGGTTTAAGAATGCAGTTTACTGTATGTCACGATCAGGTGACAAAAAGGAACATGCTCCCCTCTTTTTTTATGCCTCTTGGTCAGTCGCATCAAATATCTTAACTAAGTTTCAGTAGAAACTGTAAACTAAATCAAAATATAGGAGTCAACTCCAAGACTACTTTAAAACAAAGAGGAGCTTTATTATCACCTAACCCTGAGGGGGAAAGAAAATAAAATGCAACATTAAATTCTCCCTCCCTCCCTCCCTCCCCTCAAGAAAAGGGAGAGAAGGAACGTTGTTGATTGAAGCAGGAAAATAAAAACAAATGAAGTTTTCAAATTTTGAGTTTGAATTGAGAGCAAAACCTGAGTCCACAGCTGTTGTCTTGTTTTGTCGTCTGCAGTGAAATTTTCAGGATAAGGTTCCAAGGTGACCACGGCTGTGACCTGAATATCAAGGGTATATTTCAGTCTTTGAAAGTACAGGACGAAATGCAAAAGAGCTGAGGTAGTTCTGTCAATAAAGGATTAAGTCAGTACACAAGTGAGAAATGCTTTAAGTTTAGAAGTTCAAAATGTAGAATTAGTTTGAGCAGAGATAAGAACTTGCACAGTAATTTGCGGATGTTGCATAATGTGGGAAATGTTTGTCCTGTACAGTGGCTGCATAGTAGGACCAAGTAGAGAACGGGAAATAAATGGGGACTTGCAAGAAAGGTACTGCAAAAATTATGAGAGATTTTGCACGAATTAAGTTGGTGCAAGTAGCCGAGAGGGCGAGATAAGTGTATCAGAACAGTTTCTGAGAAAAGCGTATAGTGGAATCCACCAGAAACCAGGGTGTTTTGGACATGGTAATGTGTAATGTGACAGGATTAATTAAAGACCATGTAGGAAAGGGACATTTGGGCAAGAAGGATCACAATATGAAAGAATTTTGAATTTATTTTGAGACTGAGAAATGTGGATCCGTAAATATTATCTTAAAGGCAGTTACAAGGGTATGTAGTCCAGAGTTGACTGAAGTGGACTGGATTGATGGTTTAAATGGGAAGATGGTAGAAAAGCAGTAGCAGTTGAGGGATATTTGATAATTCAAAATGGATGTTTTCCAGTAAAGAATAAGGACTTTGCAAGAAGTTAATTAAGTCTAACTAAGGAAGTTAAGCATTGTCAAATAAACAAAGTTTTTAAACTCTGCAGAGATTAGTGGTAGAACAGAAGACTGGGAAGGTTTAAGAAACTAGCAAATGACTAACAAGACAATGAAAGGTGAGAAATTGCAGCATGAAAGAATACTCGCAAGAAGTATAAACACTCGTAAAAGTTTCTACAATGCAACAATGAAAAAGAATGGCTAAAGTTGAAGGGTAATGTTTTCGATAACTGGAAAATTAATAATGAGAAAGCAGGAAATGTTTGAGGCTTCACACACGTTTTGTATTGTTCTTCATCCTCAAAGATAGGCAAAAAGGAAGGAGGCATTTCATCACCATCACAAAGAGAAAAAGTAGTGAGAACATTCAGGGACTTGAGCCTGATATTTGTATTTGCTGAACATCATTGATGATACAAAGGTAGGTAGGAACAAAATTGGGAGAAGCTTGGAGACTGCAAAGGTCTATGTTGAGTGAAGGACCATAATTTTACCAGATGTTGCATAATGTGGAAAATGTTTGTTTGCTTTGTCCAGAAGAACAATAAAGCAGAATATTAGTTAGTGTGATGACCTGGGTGCTCTTGTACTTGAATAATCATGATATGTCAGCATGTAATTACGTAATTAATGAGGAAGGCAAATGGTGTGTTGTCTTAATGCAGGTTGATAAACTATAGAAGTATGAAGTCTTGCAACAGTTGTACAGGTCAACCATGATTGTATTGAATAGTGGCACAAGCTCAAGAGGATGAATGACTTTGTCGCTTTCATTGTGAAAATAATAGTTTTGTTGGGCACTGGGATGTCAAAAAGGGGATGTGGATGCCAAATAATATATGAAGAAATGATGAAGTAAGATGTTTGCATTTGTGAGGAAAATTAGAAAACAGAAACCATTAAGTCAATGACAAGTCCAATAAGAAATTCAGAAGAAACTTCTGTACCCAGAGGGTGGTGAGAGTATGAAACTTACATTATTGTTTAGGTAAATAGCAAAGATGCACTTTAAGGGGACTCTGGATAAACACAAGAGGTGATAGAAGGTTATACCCATAGAGTTAAGTGAAGGGGTTTGGGAGGAGAGTTGATTGAAACTTAAACACCAGCTTTGGATCAGTTAGCCTGAAAGGCCTATTTCTGTGGTGCATTGTTGAGATGGAGCTACTGACTCTTGGGTGGTTGGAGAAATTAGCTAATTAGGACTTGGAATCAGAAATCTGCAACAGAATGATGAGTTGGTGAAATAGTTTGCATGCCTGGGTGCCAACATGATTTATTTTCTTTTACCAGGCTACTGGACACTGAACCTGCTGTGGCAGCTTTTTATGCTCAATTCTTCCTGCTTCTCACCAAGCTTAAAGTTTTAGGCATTCTATCTTGCCTATGTCTTGACTTTGCCTTAATCTGTGTCTCATTATCTCATGCTAATAACTGTTGCAACTTCATCTTCTGCTTCCCCCATCTTAAGCACTTCACAGCATATCCAGTCTCTTTTCCTGTGTGGTGTTCTGTTGTTCGCTAAATACATTTCATTGATAATGGATCCAGTAAAGGGTTCTTGCCTGAATAATTTATTTGTCTTCTCTTTTCATGTATGTCTGATATGGTGAGTAGTTTCTTTCCAGAAGGAAAGTTAATCCCTAACATTTTTACTTCTTGCTCACTCTTCTGCTCTCGTCTGTCTCTAAAAGGAAAAGGAAGTAGATTTGGCAAACCATCTATTTTCATTTAAGTTAAAGACTTGAAGTGCAGTATGGTTATCAGTATCATCATAATACACAGCTTTTGGCCTCCCAGTGTACAGTTGACATTTTTTCCCAGTGCATTGTTGTTGATAATAGGCAAATTTTGTATAGTTTAAGATTTCAAGGCCAGTACTGTATTCATTTCTTCTCTCTGTTCTTTGGGAATTTATGAAGTCTCCCCAAATCTTCATTCTCTCCATTATCATTTCTAGTCGTACATTCTTTATCAATTTTACTGAAACCCAAGTTTCACTGTGTTGGGCCTCTTAAAACTTTTATTTCTTGGTCTAAAGGAAGCATGTGTGTTTCTATTGCTTTTGCTTTGGACTAGCTTATTTCTTATGTTTGGGCCTCTGCATTCTTAAGTTCATGTTCATGCTGTTTCTTTATTGCTGGTGTTTTATCTTCTGGTAGGATGCAGGCTATGATTTAACATATGTGTATTTCTCTCGGGGTCTCTGGGGCTCCAGATATAAATAGTTGAATATGATTTTAGCCTAGCTGCACAGTGTGCATGCAACAAGTGGTCAGAATGCATTTTACCACCAAGGCCAAAGCAGTGCTGGAAAGAATTCTTTTCTTTCACTCACTGTCTGGCTCTCCCTTCACTCACTCTAAAGAACCTGCCTCATGTTACAGATTTTTGCCAATACCAGATGCTGGTGAAAGGAAGTTCACAGGGTCACCTCAACTGATAATATCACCTCTTCAATCAATATCAGTGAATGGAAGATCATTCCTCATTTTTGATGCTAGTTTCAATTATGTGGCATGGTGGCTCAGTGGTTAGCACTGCAGCCTCACAGCGCCAGGGACCCGGGTTCGATTCCAGCCTCGGGTGACTGTCTGTGCGGAGTTTGCACATTCTCCCCGTGTCTGCGTGGGTTTGCTCCGGTTTCCTCCCACAGTCCAAAGATGTGCAGGCTAGGTGGATTGGCCATGCTAAATTGCCCATAGTGTTCAGGGGTGTGTGGGTATAGGGGGATGGGTCTGGGTGGGATGCTCCAAGGTTCGGTGTGGACTTGTTGGGCCGAAGGGCACACTGTAGGGATTCTATGATTCTCTGATTTTGGAATATTATCTGTATTTAATCGGTAGCCTCCCGTGCAACTTGATCAGAAAATTATGATTTGAGGTACGTACCAGAATTTGAACACAATCTGGACTCGAAGAATAAATACTGGCAAATGGGACTAGATTAGTTTAGGATATCTGGTCGGCATGGATGAGTTGGACCAAAGGGTCTGTTGCCATGCTGTATATCTCTATAACTCTATATAACTCTAACAGGACTTCTTGTCCCCAGGCAAGCATGCTGACGGCTGTAAATCAATTCCCTTTCCACCATTTTCAAAAAGTTTTATTTGTTAATGATGCTCTTTTGTCTAGACCACTTTTAGTGGTACTTGATAACATATTGTAGAAACTGAATAAACCATCCAAAAAATGCATGTTTTCTTGTGACACTTTGGCGGTTCGCGGTTGCTGTGCCAATTCACAAGAATGGTTGTTAAATTACAAAGTTAGGTTGGGGAATTGACTGTTAAAGAACAAGGCAGGTAGATGGAGTTAAGGTGCACATGGTGACCTTAATGTGTATGTTGTGCTATAAACTCGGTGTGGAGCTTCATGGTATAGTTTGTTTGAATAGCATTTATAAGCTATGTTAATTTGGATTTTAATGCAATATTTATTTGAATTTCTTAAAGGCAAAGCTGTTTTTATTCACTCTCAGTTGGGTATTTCCTTCCATGCTGTAGTTAATTATTGAGAGTTTATTCCATGAATTGAATAATTTATTTTGTGATGTTGCTTTTAAGCTTGGCATGATCTCGGACTCTGGAGTTGAAATTTTCAACCTAAGAATAACAGCCCTGTTGCTTGTATAATCATCTCTGAACATCTGGCCACGTTGCTCAGTTTTCCTGGCCTCTGCTGCAGAGCCCACCAAATAAAAGATTTGGTGTGTGTGTGTCTATGGATTTACAGATGTAGTGGTTTTAACTGTCAACTTTGTCAATTTAGTGTTGTCCTTTTTCTGCTCCCTAGGTCTCCAATGACTCCAGCTATTGTCTGGATGCCCTCTTTTCTTCTTACTTGCCATTTCCCGGATACCATTTGTACTATGGCACTTAGTTTAGTGCAACAACAGAAGTGTGTCTACTTTCTGTTGTCAATGAGCATGGAAACACACCCTTCGGTCTGACCAGCCCATGCTGACCATGATGCCAAACTAAGCTAGTCCCACCTGCCTACATTCACCCATATCTCTCAAAACATTTCTTATTCGTGTACTTAACTAAATGTCTTTTAAAGCTTGTGACCGTACCCGCAGGCACCACTTCCTCTGGAAGTTCATTCTACGCACAATCCACTCTGCATGAAAAAAAATGCCCCTCATGTCTTTTTTAAAATCTTTTTCTTCTCACTATAAGAATATGCCCCCTCGCCTTGAAATTCCCCATCCTAGGGAAAAGACCTTTATTGTTCACCCTTATCTATACCTCTCATGATTTTATAAACCTCTAAGGTTATCCCTCAACCTCTTGTGCTCCAATGAGAAAAAGTCCTAGCCTATCCAGCCTCTCCTTATTACTCAAACCCTCCGTTCCTGGTAAATCTCTTCTGAACCCCCACCAGCTTAATATCCTGCCTATAATAGGGCAACCAGAACTGGATACAATACTCCAGAAGAGGCCTCACCAACAACCTCAATATGACGTCCCAACTCCTATACGCAAAGATCTGAGCAATGAAGCAAGCGTGCTAAGTGCCTTCTTAAGCACCCTATCTATATGTGATGCAAATTTTGAAGAATTATGTCCCTGAACCACGAGGTCTCCGTGCTACCCAAGACTCTACTTTTAATTGTATAATTCCTGCCCTTGTTTCTTTTACTAAATGCAATACCTTGCATTTGTTCAAATTACACTCCATCTGTCATTCTTCAGCCCAGTGATCCAGTTGATCAAAGATCTCTTTGTAATCTTCGGTAACCTTCACTGACCATTATACCACCAATTTTGATATCATCTGCAAACTTATTAATCATGCCTTCTATATTCACACCTGAATCATTTCTATAAATGACAAATAAAAGTGGACCCAGCACCGATTCCTGCGGAACACGGCTGGTCACGGGCCTCTAGCCCAAAAAACAACCCTCCATCATTACTCTATCTCCTGCCAATTGGCAATCTCTCCCTGAATCTCATGTGATCTAACTTCACTAATTAGTAAACAATGCAGAATCTTGTCAAAGGCTTTACTAAAGCCCAAGGAAATTATGTCGACCACTCTGCCCTCATCAATCTTTTTGGTTACTTCCTCAAAAAAAAACTCAATCAAGTTTGTGAGCCACGATTTCCCTTGCATAAAACCATGCTGACTATCCTTAATTATTCCTTGCCTCTCCAAATGTATACAAATCCTATCTGTCAGAATCACTTCCAACAACTTGCCGCCACCGAAGTCGCACTCGTGGATCTACAGTTCCCAGGCTTCTCCTTGCATCCCTCCTTAAACAAAGGCACAACATTAGCCACTCTCCAGACATCCGGCACCTCACCCGTAGTTATATATGATACAGATATTTCTGCAAGGGCCTTGCAATTTCCTTTATTTCTATCTTTTTTTATTTCTAGTCCTCTATTTCTGATTTTATGTAACCCTGATTTCCATTGCTCCACCATTGGGAGTCATCCCTTTGGTTGCCTTGGCGCCAAGCTCCAGAAATCTCTAAGTAAAGGAGTTCTGTCTGTTTCTTTAAGATACTTTGAAACTTCTGTCCAAGCCATTTCACCACCTTGTTGAACATCTGCTGATGTGGCTTGGTGTCTGATTCTTTTTAGTATAAAAGCCATATATATGTGTTGTTGAGGCAGGTGTTCTTTCTGTCCTGCTGTGAATTTATAGCATAATGTTTTTAAACTGAAAGGCCTTTGTAACTGTGGGGGACATGTTCCATAAATGCTAGGAAACTTGTGTCAATTGTTACAAGCTGTACTTGACCTTTTTTTAAAATTAAATGTCTTTCTTTCTACAGCGAGCCCAGGCTGCTCTGCAGGCAGTAAATGCAATGCACACTGGCAACATGTCAATGGCAGGCAGCACAGTTAGTGAGGGGGCACAACTAGCTGGTCAAAGTTCAGTCCTGCGCATCATTGTGGAGAATCTCTTTTACCCTGTTACTCTGGAGGTTTTGCATCAGGTGAGAATTCACTGCATTTGGCTGTGAAGAATAGCTACTCAAAGCAATTGAGCTTCAAATGACTTGTTAATGATGTTGAGGGCATGTTGATGTTGATGTTAAGTGAGTTGAATTTCGGAATTCCTAGAAAAGTAAACCGCAATATTAAAAGTGTAAAGCATCTGCAACATTTACATTAAAAATCACTGAATTTAGTACATTATCATGTCTGATTTCTTTCTCTTTCACCCCCCTTTCAAAAGTCATCTTGTTTGGATAATTTTTTGCCACGTGCCATTTTCTAAAATAAGCAATTTATTGCTAGGCCCCCATTAATAAATTTAATCTGGTTGCTTTGAGGTATAATTTTGAGTGCCATCATGACTTTTTAAAAACATTTTTGGCTCCATTCAAGCTTGTGGACAAATATCGGGGCTGTGTTTGGCAATGCTTGATGGTGCAGAAACCATATGGAGTTGGCTGGGCATCATTTTACAATCTTATATAGTGGGTCCCTGGACAAACACCTCAGTGCCTATAATACTCTGCCTATAATAAATATTATGCATGGACTTCAACTAATGTATTTTGCTATTCAGTGAAATATACAGTGTTTTAATGGCTTCGGTTAGTGACAACACAAATCCCGTCTGAGAGAGATGACTGGATTATCTCCCTTGTCGTTCATGCTTTAAGACCACACAGATGTAAGTGACTGATGTGGGCTTACACATACATAAGTTGTACTGTGCAATTATCTTCTACATTTTGCTGGGGAAATGACCTTACTTTGATTGTAGGACTAGTTTTTTTGTCATGTGTTCTGTTTGCTGAGTACATAGACTTTGTGTGTTATAAAATAGATTGATGTTAGCCTGCCCTGGCTTCAACTCATTGATGACTGATGCTGTCAATACTCAAATGTATTTTCATTTGTAATTGTGTGTTAAGGCCTGGTACTTTTCCATTTTCAGGGGCTGGTAACAACTTAACTTGTCAGTTTACTGCTTTATTCTATTATACTGATGCATATTTCACTCCGAACAGATCTTTACCAAGTATGGAACCGTGCTGAAAATAATCACTTTCACAAAGAACAATCAGTTCCAGGCACTGCTACAATATGCTGACCCAATGCATGCTCATCATGCTAAACTGGTTAGTGTTGGGTACAAGAGGTAGTCCCTTTTTATAATCATTAGCCGCTACATATCTATTAAGACAAGTCGTTCAATAATTTAGAATGAATCTCTAGGACAAGCACTGTCTTCTTGATGTAACTTCTATTTCTAGGCTAATTATACTACTTTAATTGGTACACAGTTTGTCTAAAAAAATTTTGATACTATCATTAATAAAAGGAAAATCTGACTGCAGACTATACTAATCGGTTCTTTATTTTACATAAGGATCACTAATATCGAACCGCTTTGTGTTGGGTTTCCCATTATGCGTACAAACCCATACAGTATTTTGAATAGGCTGTATCTATTGTTGCTCTGTAAGAAGCTATCGGTAGGTCTCTGAGAGCTATCTCTTAGGAGGATTCCTTCGACTTTGCTTTTGTTTAGCATTTCCCTGGGATTGCAAATATCATACTTGCCTCAAGATGTCAAGAATTGAATAGTGTGCTTTGTTGTTTATACCATGCATGGTGAGCTTAAAATAAATTCTATGGAATGCCACCTGTTGCTTTAGAGGTCCATGGATTGGTGTATAATACTCTTCCTACTTGACTTTCTCCAGGCTTTGGATGGCCAGAATATCTACAATGCTTGCTGTACTTTACGTATTGAATTCTCAAAGCTGACTAGTCTTAATGTTAAATACAACAATGACAAAAGCAGAGATTTTACACGTCTTGATCTTCCTTCCGGCGACGGCCAGCCGACCGTTGATCCTTCTGTGGCCGCCGCTTTTGGTAAGGAAAGCTCACTTCTAGGTAAATACATAATGACAGGTAAATTTTATGTTTTGTCGTTTGTTGAATCTTTTCATTCCATTCTGTCTTCAGTCTCTCTATGCTGTGTTCAAATCATCTAAATGAATTGAATCATCAAGTTAATTCTTCTTTTCACTGGTGACTGGGTATTTAGGGAACAACTTTTTCTCAAACAGTGGAATCAAGAGACGAAGGGTAGTGACTTTGAAGTTAATTGATAAAACATTCAAGGTGAAGACAAGAAGAGGGAATGGATATTTTGTTGAAAAGAGAGAAAATGTACGGAGATATAGGAAAAAGAACAAGGAATTGGTACTATTTAAAAAAAAAAAAAAGTACTGGTGCAGACTTGATAGATTAAGCAGCCTTGTTCTGTGCTGTTCATTCAATGAATATGTCCAGCCATCTCCTAACGTGAAGACATGTTTTATCATTTTAAGTTGTCTTGTGTATTGTGCAGATCATCTTGGTAAAAGGCCTGTGCCAGCCTGATCGCCAGTATTGCTTACTTGTGAACCTCTGAACAGTAGTATTTTCTAAGCAGAACAATGAACTGTGTAGTCAGAGTTGTGCCTGCAATATTGTGTTTTGGAACTGCCACACATGCTATTTTGGCTCGGTCAAGAGACTCCAGCGTAACTTCAATGAACTAATTAGAAGGGAAAATCATCAAACTTTTCTCAAAAAATAAGTTCGTAGAATCCCTACAGTGTGGAATCAGGCCATTTGGCCCACTAAGTCTACACTGACCCGCAGAAGAGTATCCCACCCAAATTCACCCCAGCCCTGTATTTCTGCATTTCCCACAGCTAATCCACCAAGCCTGCACATTCCTGGACACTATGGCAACTTAGTATGGCCAGTCCACCTAACCTGCAACGACTGTGGGAGGAAACCAGAGCACCTGGAGAAAACCCACACAGACACAGGGAGAACGTGCAAATTCCACATCCAACCTGGGTCTCTGGCAGCAGTGCTAACCACTTAAATGTTTTTCCCATTCTTTTTACATGGGGTGATGAAAACTTAATTTAAAAAAAAACATATTTTGTTCTCAAAAGTAGACTTAAATTGAATTAACATTTTCTGAATGGTTTAGTTCTTGGGAAATGTTCCCCTTTTACCTAAAGAAACATTAGATTCAGTTCAGTTTTCAGTCAATGACTTGGCTTTACTCCACAGCCCGGTTACTGCTAACTGCTCCTGTGGGATCAGGTCAGCAAAGATATTACAACAGCAAACTAGATTAGTATTTAGATTAATTACTGAATGTATGTTTACATAGTCCAAATGAGGACATCTGAGCACATTACAGGTATTCACTAGATCTCTGCCATATCACTCAGTACTTGTCTTCATCCTTGCCTTTAATTGAGTCTGGTTGAGTAAGAATATTTGCTATTTACTAATAGTAAGAGTAGATTTGGACTCTTTTTTTTCTCTTCTCCCCTCTCCCTCCACCAACCCCCAACTGTTTCTTTTGACTTTTTTTGTATTTCTGCTTTTTACTTCTGGTTTTTGTATCTTAGATAGTTGTTCTGGCTTCTGTATCAAAGATGTGTTTTTTTTAAATTTGGGATTTTGTGCCTAAAATGGTGCTGGAGAATGGTGACTTAATACAGTTTTCACTGTACTTCTGTATTTGAGTACGCATGTCATTAAAGCCTAATTCTAAAACCCTGTTTCCTGACCAGCTGATTTTTTTAAAAAAAATGTACATCTGAGACTTGTTTCCAGTGGAAAATTTAGATTGTATTCCGTAAAGGGGTTTTGTTAGGGCAGTGACTTTTATTTCCAAGTAGTGCTAAAAACCTTCGCAGCAAGATTTTCACAGAAGATGGTCAATGATATCCTCAGGATAACTTTCTGGACCAGTTGAAAGTGCAGATCATTTATAGGTGGTCAGTAGTTTACTGTTCAGCGGAATACTTCAATTTACCACTTCAGTTTGATGGACTAACTTAGTGTTGGCATCCACTTCTCAAATGATGATGAATAGCATAAAGACTGTGTATAAAGCACAATGCCGAAGAGTTTGATTAGTCAGAGGTGTCAACGCATGACTTGGTTGCATTAACAATTTTTAAAAAAACTCATTGGCTATTTTTGTATGTTTTCCACTGTGAAATGGGATATATTTTTTTTGGTGTACATGCAGTGTGTCGTTTTTTATCTTGGTAAATAAAATTGAGTATTTCATGATTTAATTGTTTACTTAGTTATGGTAATTTAGTTAGTGATTGATACACAACTCAGCCAAAAATAAACAATGGTCAGTAGTTGTAGTATTTTCTCTTACTTTTATCAAAGCTTTCAGAACCTATTCTGTAAAGCATTGAGGCTTAACCAAGGAATATCTTTCATCTGAACAAATTTCAGCAGAAGCTAAATTGAGTGTACTGCGTTCAAGGAGTTGGGAAGTAATTGCACCTTCATTGGTGATTCTCACTCTATAATGTAACTCATAACAAATTGATCCTGCATGTTTTATCACCATCCTTTGAAAAATTAGCTTACAAACTTTAGCCATGTCATATCTGACAGTCTTTTACTTGAAGCCATTCACATGAGCTGAGGTGGGAGGGAGAAGTCGCTTGAGATCTTTGCCAGCCAGGTCCGATGGTGCCACTTGCTCAATATTGTGTACAAGTTGGCATCAAAGATTTGAAGGACCAAGGTTACTCAAAGGTGTTATTTGCATGAAAACCCGAATTGTTGGGAGTGAATCCTGGTGTGCCTCTCAAATCGAAGAAAATTGATAATTTGGAAGGTTTTTTCTGTTGTATACAGTGCTATAGCAACTGCTGTACTGGTGATTCACCGTCGGCTGGATGTAGTGTAAATTTAAATCTAACTGGGGGTTAAACTCCTAACTTACAACCAAGTGAATGTTTTACATTATGGCTGTCTAAGCTATACTAGATAAATCCTCGTTGTTACTTCTGTAGCTGCTTGGTATATTGTTTGTGGGTAATGCATTTTTGCATATGCTGTAAAAGTAATTATTTCATAAGGAGAAATTGAACTCCAAGTATCTTTTCTGCATCAGTGGAGCACAAATTGTAACAAAAGATAACAGCATTTTGGAAGAGTAGGAAATTAATATTTTCATGTTTCTTTCTCTTAGGTGCACCCGGTATCATTTCCAACCCCTATGGGGGTGGTGGATTTGGCCCTGCCCTCGGCTTTCCACAAACCGCAGGTAAGCGCGTTCAGGACTGACACTTTTTTAAAATGACGTTTTAAAAATATTTTTGCAGATTGCAGGAAATCTAACTTGCAATTCCTTTTCAACTGAAAGAATTCTCTTTTTCACTCATTTGAGTGGTGTGTAAATACTGTGCAGATCAAAAGATCTAATGTTGACCTTCAGTGTGTGTTGAGTCTTTAACTGATCTTAACTGTTACCTGAATCTGATGATTATCCACTGATCTCCAACTGCGAAGTATATGGTGCAAATTGGGTTGGTGCTCACTGTCCATTTCAATGCGTGAGGTACTGAAGTGAGCCTGTTTTCTGACTCGGGTGGGGAAGGAATACATTCTGCTGTTGGAGGTTTAATTTGTATTATTTAAGGTGTATGTTATTAAAACCTCATGATGGGACTTGAAATCTCATGGAATTATTAATTTTAAAATGTAACACTCATTTTTTCTCGTCAACTCAGGCTTTGTTTCTATTAAACTTTTGAAATCTCTTTCATCATGTGAAGAAAGCACATCTACCGTGATTGATGTTAAAATCTTTACTATCTCCAGGTCTGTCTGTTCAAGGAATCCCAGGAGGGCTTGGGCATCTTGGCCTTCCACATGGTGCAGTTGGTGGCCGTCTAGCAATGCATGGTATTGGCCCAGCAGCAAACTCTGTCTTGCTAGTTAGCAACCTAAACCCTGAGGTTGGTGAAATCACAAAGAACCAAAGTATTCTGAGTCTGCCTATTTCCTTTCACTTTTTATTCCCCCAAAAAGAATTCATTACTTTATCTATGTTCCTTCAGGAATTGGAGCTGTAAGTACTTTTTAAAAATGGCTTTTAGGAAGGCAATGATTTAGATTTTATACTTGTTAGTGCATAACTAGTAATTTGTAATATCCATGTATGCAGAAATCATCCTTCTACAGTCTGATCAATTCAGAATCAAATGCAGCTTTGATAATTTCTCAAACTGAAGGAGACACTTCATGGTTTATGTTTGCATGTGTTCTTGTACTATATATGCAGTACATATGGGCTGTGAAAATGTTATTCGTTTTAGCTCAACTTTGAGCTTACATATGTTACCATTAACTGTTATTGGCTCCAGTGCCTGACGTTAATGTTCCGACTGGCTCTGATGCAGGCCACTGATACTTGCAGGGTACCCAGTGTTCCTGTAATCTGTGGCTCGGCACAATGCAAATGCATGTGGTGCATGCTTTAACAGAGTCGTGTATATTTGCACGTGTTTATACCAGTAGCACTCTGCAGTTTTGATTTGTGTAGAATGTGGATATGATGCATGCTGGAGAGAAATACTTGTATAGCATATCATCTTTTAACAAGGAATTGTGCTAGCAGCTGAGTATAAGTCGACCCAAGTCCCAACTGATTTTGGAGCATTGTAAAGCTCCTTGCATCGTACTTTGATTTCTTCATTCTCGCATGAGATGTGGGCAAGGCCAACATTTTTGGCCCATTCCTAGATACCCTGGAACTAAGTGGCTTGCTTGCCCATTTCAAGAACAGTGAAGAGTCCACCCACATTGCTGTGGATCTGGAGACACACATGGACCAAACCAAGTAAGGGTGATAGATTAGTTTCTCTCAAAAACAATAGGAAACTTGATGGATTTTCGCAACAATCAGTGATTTTTTTCATCGTTAAGACTGCCTTTCTGTTTGAGGTTTTATGGAATAAGTTCAAATTCGATCGGCTGTCATTGTGATTTTTGACCGTTGTCCTCTCTTTAATCACCTCCGAGATGTGGGCATTGCTGGCTGGACCAGCAATTATTGTTCATCCCAAGCTGCCCTTAAGGTGGCGGTGAGCTGCCTCCTTGAACTGCTATCGTGCTGAGAACAATAACTTGAGCTCTTGGTTATGAGTTCTTTAACATTACCACTATGGCATTGTTCTTTCTGAAACGTATCAAAATTGAGCTGATTTGATGAAAATCTCAAAATCACTTGAATCACAAAAGGTTAGCATATAGTCACAGTAATTAATTAGAGGAAGGCAAGTGGAATGTTGGCCTCTATTGTAAAAGTAAGCAAGTCCTGTTATAATCATATAGGGTATTGGTGAGACTGAGAGTACTGTGTACAGTTGTGGCCTCCTCACTTGAGGTGAGAGATAAATGAATTGAAGTCAGCTCAGGAGTTTATTACGTTGATTCCTGGGATGAAGAGGTTGTTTTAATGAGGAATGATTAAACATTTGGTTTATACCCATTGGACTTGAAAGAATTAGTGTTTGTCTTATTGATATGTTTAAAATTTAAAGGGGGTAGATGCTTAAAGGATAATTACTCCTGAGAGAATATGGAACTTTGGGGCACAGTTTCAATATGACAGATCTTCCAGTTAAGATAGAGATGAGTTTTGTTGTTCTTCGGAATTCTACTCTGCAGCAATGGTTGGCCATTAGAATATATTCAGGTTGAACTAAGCCAAGCTTCGATCGCCAAGAGAGTCAAGGGTTATCAGGAGAGGCTGCAATCAAATCAGCCATGATTTTATTGAATGATAGAGCAGGCTTGAGGGGCCAAATGGCTGACTTCTCTTATTTTCTATGTTCCTCTGATCTAAATCAAATATCTCTCAAACAGCTTAAAACACGAGTGACAAGGGCTAGCAACTGTTTAATTGAAATTTTAGTGCATGACTCTAGTGTCTAAATGCCAAATAGATCTATTTATTTCTTTCTAACCATGTTTTTTTCTTTTCATCTTTCTGTTAGGCAATTTCCAAGTTGATTGTAGAGTACCTAAAAATACACGTTTATAGCAGTGGGTCTCTATTGCAACTTAAATTGTTTTTCCCACTAATTTGCTGAATCCAAAAATTCTGTTAACAAATAAAAAGAAACTCAATATTTACTAGAAGTAAACGCGAGTATCATGTAATGAATTACCCTCCACCACCATTTTGTACTCTTAACAATGGTGGTTACCAGTGAGATTATTCCTTAAATTACTGCGGCTATGATTGACTGCCTTCAGTATTTTCTCTTGTCAGCAAGTGGTCATTATCCTTGTTTATTTTCATTTTCTTTGGTGTTTTGATGAATGTTACATCTGTGCTATGTGCAAATTTTTAAAAAATTCTGTAGTGTGCTTGCTTCCCAGTGCTGTTGAGCTGGATTGTAATGTAATTATAAACTTCCCATTATCATCGCTGTCTCCATGGTCTGCCAGAACATGCCTTTAGTTTAGAGGAAAAAAACCTCAACATCAATAAACAAGGCCCTGTTCCTAAAGCAACAAGGATCTGTTCAGCTGGCCCATGTGATTTGTAATAATGACAGTTTTCTGTGCCCTTGTGTTAATATTTGCTTAATTTTAAACTTAACTGAAGCCAGATCATTAATTGAAACAATTGCAAAGTTGTAATTATTTGTTATAATTCATACAGTATCAAGTGCTCTGATATTCAAATTGAAATTGTTGAATAACTGAACAGTTTAAAGGAAATTATTCATGTAATCTGTGCATTAGTAGCTTTCGCCAAAAGTTTTCACATTAAAATTAATATTTCAGTTGAAGTATTATAAGCTAACAAGTAGTGTTTAATTTAATGACTGGTTTTCATAATGCTAGAAAAGAGAGTAGGAGTTTGATACTCCTGAAAAAGCTGACTACAACCAAAATTTCTTCTGTTCATGCTAGAATAGCATTATTAGGCTTTTCTGATATGAAACAATTCTGACTTAACTTCTCTAGCCACATACAGCAGGTATGGGCTTCTGTCATTTGTTTTAGATACATTTTTGAGCCTGCTTCGGCAAATGAAAACTTACTGTAGTCCACAAAATTATGCTACTTGCTGGTTTTTACGTAGTTGTTTTGGATGGAACATGGATACAACCGTTAAATATAAGAGATTTATTATCGGTACACCTGTCTGCTCTTAGGTTTTTCTTAGGCTGTAAATTGAGCTTGTAAGAATGAGAATCAGAGTAGCAACTGAGTTAAGTCATTATGTTTACCCGATCAGTGGTTTTACTGAAGAATAATTAATTATTGATTGCACCCATTGAGGTGCCTGTGGGCTATAGAGGATTAAAAATAGGGGAAAAAATAAATAACTTTCTTCGTCGGGGAACAAAATTGCCTTGAACAATTTTACTGACTTGATAATATTTCTTTCTCACCCCTTCACTGTCCTGCTTCACTATTGCATCATTGTCCAAAAATTGCCATATCAACAACTGTCCCCAAAGTGGAAAAAGTTTACTGCATTTGAACTTTTATATTTTTTTGTGATCAAATCAATTGCTTGATGAATCAAAGTGGCCTTCAACTGTAATGCTGAAATCCTCTTCGATATGCGTGATTTGATGATGTTTGTCTCCAGTCCCATCTTGTGCTGACTTGTTTTGTTTCCCCTTACTACAGAAGGTTTCACCTCACTGGCTGTTCATCCTCTTTGGTATGTTGTCATTTCCACTGCTGTTTTACAATGTAAATTTTAGTTTACATTTAAGTTTGTGCTTCATTCAACAATGTCTCACATCTATGCTATTAATGAATTTTGTGTTAAAGATTAAAATGCATGAAATTTAATTTCTGCAGTGTATCATTTGTTAACGTGTGCACATGTCATTTTTTAAAAATGTTTAAGTAATGGAAAATTATTTTCCTTTTGTCCTTCTCTAATTCTGTCCTGTTTATACTCTGCTTTGATTTAATTTGTCACTGATTATATTTCATACTTACGGTGGAATTGATTTTTTTTTTTATTTTGTTTGATCATCCTGAAGGAGTTTATGGTGATGTACATCGTGTGAAGATCTTGTTCAATAAAAAAGAAAATGCCTTAATACAGATGGCAGATGCAAATCAAGCTCAATTGGGTAAGGTTCATGAACTAATCTTAAAATGTAGTTCACAATTTAGTTGCTTGTCAATTTTCCTTTCCCGTTCCCTTTTAATTGGGCTTGCTGGTTGTGACCCACCCCCAGAAAAAGGCCTGGATTCTCTCACAGGTGCCTGCTGTTTAGTGAGTCATAATATTGGTGGCTATTCGGCCTGCACATCACAGCTGAAGGTCACATTTTCACTTAGCCTCCTGTATGTCCAACAGAACAGTAGATAAGATTTCAAAAGACCAACCTTTGCCAGGTGTTCTTTTTTCCATTCTGGGAGCTGTGAGGGCAATCACAGAGCTTTAGTTTGCTACCTTGGCTTAACGGTAACCAGTTTAGATCAGTCGCATTTTTTAAGTCATTGAAATTGCTGATGTAAAAGTAATAAGTTGAATCTGATTAATTGAGTTTGAAGTTATTGACTTTATTAACTGATCCAAAAGACTGTATCCAAATTCAAGCTCCATTCTTTCCAACATAGTTGATGGCTCACCAATCAAATTACACATGAATATATCAATATATCCATACTTTATATAGCTGACTTCTGGTAAATATGTTTCAAAAAACCCATTGAAATAAGGTGTCTCTCAATTGGCGGAGGGGGGAGTGGTTTAGCAGATAGGAGGAATGCATTTAGAATTAGATTTTATTGTCACGTGTACTTGAGTACAGGAGTACAGTGAAAAGTTGCCATTCTTCAAGTCAATTGAAATATTTGATGCATAGAAACAGACCACATGCAGATACTCTTGATTAGTGAACTGAAGTAATGGTACAGTCTCTTTCAAAGTGCTTGTAGGTTGACATGTGGAAAATTTAAGTTCAAATATTCTTTTCTCCTCAGCCATGAGTCACCTTAATGGGCAAAAGGTTTATGGCCGGGTGTTGCGCGTGACTCTGTCTAAACATCAAATGGTTCAACTTCCTCGAGAAGGACAGGAAGACCAAGGTCTGACCAAGGACTACAGCAGCTCACCACTTCATCGTTTCAAGAAACCAGGTTCCAAGAACTTCCAGAATATTTTCCCTCCATCGTCCACCCTGCATCTCTCCAACATTCCGTGAGTAACTTTATAAAAATTGGAAGTCTCCCCAAAGGCTGAAAAGCAGCAGAACCTTACATTAAGCTAAAACAAAAGGAGAGAATCAGCTGATAGAGAAGTATTTCTGCTCAACCATAAATGTATTAGCATGTTAGTTAGAGATTAATGCTAACTTTTTTAACATTGATTTTTAAAAAAAAATTTAAAAATTGTATCGAGTGATCACATTATGCCCTAACCCCATGACCTGGGATGTATTATAACCATAACCTAATTGAATTGCCTGGCTGAGTTGATACTGGTGACAAATAAGTTTGTTTTCTTGATGGTCTGCAAGCATAAAGACAATGCTTTTATTTGAAAGTAATGTTTGATTTGACCTAACATTACCCTCTGCATCCCTTCCTGTTCTGAGAGATTTATTCGTATTATCCAGCCATCTTTGGGCTAGTTCTGATTTATTATTAATTCTTGTGGGTTTGGCTGACAAGGCTAGCATTTATTACCCATCACTAGTTTCCTTTGAGAAGGCTGTGGTGAGCCACTGCAGTCTGTGTAATGGAAGTACTCCTACTACATTGTTAGGGAGCAATTTCCAGAATTTTGACATGACAACTAATAAGTAACATTTAATGTATTTCCAATTCAGGGTGCTCTGAGACTTGGATAACTTGGAGGTGGTTGTGTTCCAATTTGCTTGTGCCCTAAGAAGAGACTAAGGGTTTTAACGGTGTCATTGAAGAAGGCTTGGCAGGTTCCTGCAGTGCATCTTGTAGATACTACACACAGCAGTCACTGTGTTCCTGTTGATAGAGAGAGTGTGTTCAAGATGGTGAAGGAGTGCTTGGTCCTGAATAGTACCAGGCTTGAATGTTGGAGCTGTACTTTTCAGGCAAGTTGGAACTAATTCATCACGCTCCTGGCATGTCTTTGCAAGAGTAGAAAGGTTTTGGGTTGTTAGAAGTTAACTGCTGCAGAATTCTCATCCTCTGACTTGTTATAGCACAGTATTTTTGTGACTGGGTCCTGATAAATTTTTAGTCAAAGCTGATCTCTGAGACATTGACCGAATGCCAGTGTAGCAGCTTAGTTGCTGCATGGCCATTGTGTGGCAAGGATTTGTCAGCTGGAACCTGAATTTTGCCCAGGTGTGAGATACCAGAACAGACTGTTTCAGTATCTGATGAATTGAGAATGGTACAATATCAGTGAACATCAAACATCTGAACTTCGTTAGACTGTTCTGAGCAATCTTGCAGTAATGTCCTGTTCAGCACATGCTGAGTCCTGGTTTGTTGATTCACCAGGTTGGCGCATCATTTTGAACTGCGTCAAATGCTGCACCTGGCTTACTAAACCAGGGTTGGCCCACTGGTTTGGTGATAATGTTGGAGTTAGAGATATCTAGGCCATGACTTTAATGGTGGTGTTGAAATGCAGCCCTCTTGTTGCTGATGGCCTCTTCATGAATGTCCAGTTTTTGAATTGCTAGGTATGTTTTTGCATCTGTCCCATTCAGCTTTATGGCAATGTAAGACAAAATGGTGCAGGATGTCCTTACTGTGAATATGGGTCCTTATCTCTCCAAGGGCTATGCAGTGCTCACACTTAGAATCTGTCATGGACAGATGTTTCTGCTAACAAATAGATCAGAGAGAGGCCAGGCCAAATATGTAGCACCCTTGTGTTCTGTCTCCCTCATTACCTGCTAAAAAACCAGTCTGGGATATGCACCCTTCAGGACTCTGAACAGTGGTGTTTCTGAGCTACTGTTAGTAATGAACCTTCACAACCCCACACAGAGTACACGGTGTCCTTTCTACTGTTGGCACATCTTCCAAATTGTTCTCAATGTAGAGGAACACTGATTTAACAGCTGAATGGAGGCAGTGGATGGTAATCAGCAAAAATTTTTGTTGCTCATGCTCATGTTTGTCCTGATGCCATGTGACTTCATGGAACCTGCAGCACTATTTTGAGACTGCCATTTCCATACAACCACCCTTGGTACAACCTTTATTATCGTCTGGGATGTTGGCCGAAAGATTTATTGTTTGCCTTGTCCGTGGGTCAGCTCTCCCAATTTTCATAGATGTGAATGAGGTGGACTGAGCCAATTTGACCTGTCCAAATCTGTTGCCTAGATCATTGCCTGACGATCTGACTAATTTGGTCTCTACTTGTTCGCAATGATCTCGCATAACTAAGTGGATTGCTTTGAGAGCTGTTTGACCAGAGTGTCTCAGCCAGACTGGATTTGGAGGACAGACTTCCTTCGTGAAAGGAAATTCATGAGGGGTTTTTATGGCAATCAAGTAGTTACCTGGTTGGTATGACCTTTTAACTCCAGAATTGTTGAACTGAATTTGAATTTGTCAGTTGCTGTGATGAGCTTCAAATCCTGCCTGAATAGTCCAGGCAAATGATTACTAGTCCAATTTATTACAATTTTCAATTTAGTTTGTGATTTGAGGGTAGATATACAATGTGCTTTTAAATACGCAGTGTAGTTGCCACCCCTCGACTGAATACTGTTCTGTGCATTTCTGTCAGTGCAAAATGATAGTTTTGTGTCTTGGAAGTCAAGATATATGGTCTGACTCACTTCTGTATAGTTACCATGTAAAGTCTGAAGAATTTAAATGCTTAGTACACTAATGCTAGTATTATGCTGTGTCACCATGAGATCAGCTTGAAATTCTCTCATTAATTGGAAGATCTTGAAAACCACTTTTGTTCTTCAAACCATATCCACCTTAAGTAATTTGTAAACCGTTTTGCGGTTGCAAGTCTGAACTGCTTATGCATTTTCTAAATTGGTCATGAATTGTCTACTCTCTGCCTTCTGTGCTGTTTTTAAAGAGCTGTTTTGGTGTATTTGTAGACCTTCAATAACAGAAGATGATCTGAAAAATCTGTTTGAAAGTACTGGATACTCGGTGAAAGGCTTCAAGTTCTTCCTGTAAGTGTGCTTTTGTGTTATATCTAGCTACTGCTTGACACTAATAATATTAGCTTAATTTAAAATTAAAACAGATAAAGTGCTGGAGAAACTCAATTCTTGTAGCATCTTTGAAGAGAGAGAGTTAACATTTTGAGCATAAAGATGATGCTTCAGAACTTCTTTAACAGGTAAGGTAGGATTAGAAGAAGGGATGACGTTGGAGGAAAGGAGAGCAGAAGAAGACTCCAGAAGGGCTTTGGTACCTGTTTAGCTTTTGGAACTTGCATTCCTTTAACACAAAACAAAAAGAAAACCTGTTTCTTGTTAAGTCTTTGAATGAGTTGAAGAATAAAATAGTTAGGGATGAGGACAGCTCTCGCACAGAATGAAATGGTGATGGAAAGAGGGAAGTGAAGTCGTCTTTTTGGACTTGAAATGTTAATTCTGTTTTTGTCTCAGATGCTGGCAGACCACCTGGGTTACTCCACTTTGTTTTTATTTCAGATTTCCTTCATCCATAGTATGTTGCATTTATCTGGGTTAACCATTTTCAGAAATCCATCTGTCAGTTGTTGCTGTTATCAACATTTTCTTTGTGTGGTCTAGTTTTAAAATGACACTGCTATTTTTACTGCATAGTAATAGCAGAATTTTTTTTAGATAGGTGACTCTAATATTGAACTGATAAGTTAAAGCTGTTTTTATAAAATGACAGTCATTTCTCCTGATGTTGCAGCATATTAGTGTAAAGGAAGTAGGCAATTTGCCAGGGGTGTGATGCAATGAGATCTGTGTTTTTAATGCCTTTAATGGAGGAAGGGCGGCAATCACTGAGACTTCATTTCGTTCAGTAAACTTATCAAAAGATTATGGAACGATGGTGTGTGAAGAAGGTTAAGATGAATATTTGCCTCAATCTAATAGAATGAACAGCGATCTGAAATGACTTGTTTGTAAGCTCAAGTCGAGAAAATTATAATAGAGACTTGTGTGACTTTGAGGAGCATTGATTTTGTTAAATTCAGAGTTAAAATTCTGAGTCTTGGAACATCCTGAAATTTAGGAGCAAAGCGCAGGCTAATTTAAAGCATGAAGTTGCTGCATTTGCAAATGAACTTGTCACAAGATTGTCTCAATTGTTCTTTTGTCTCCATCCCCAGAATATCATTGTTTTCAAAAAGTGTGCATTGAGTATTAATTTCTCTCTCCCTCTGATTCCATTTGTGAAAACATAATTACTACTTAGTTCTGCCAAAGGGTCACCAGACCCGAAATGTTAACTCTGTTTTTTCCTTCACAGATGCTGCCAGACGTGCTGGGCTTTCCCAGCAGCTTTGTTTTTGTTCCTGATTTCAGCATCTGCAGTTCTTTCGGTTTTTAATTACTCTTGGATTGTTTTACATTGTATTGTTAACTTACAATGAAAGGAAGAAGTTTAATGCACATTGTTGTCCCTTTCTAGCTATTGTGTGATCAATTATCTAGGTGGTACGCTCTATAGATGTTCTTCTAAAATGGGAGGTTTGGACAGTTTTTCACTATACATTCTCCATGTAAGATACTTCACTTCTTTAATACAAAAACATTTGTTTGGTTCCTTTATAGCGTTGCAAACTTGAAAAATGAGATTATTCCTTTAAGTGCTGTGATATTTTTAACTAATTATGTTTGTGTGCCTAACTTCAGACCTCGCCATGTCCCAACCAAAACAAATTTAAAGCGAAATTTGTCTGAGTTAGTGATCCATTGCGTATTTCCCCGTTCGAGGTCAACACCCATTGAGTGTGATTATAAAACGAATGTTTCCTGATTTGTTGTAGCTTACTTAACAGGCTTTGACGAATAGTGCTGTGTCACAGTGAGGCTGCTTTTGAGATAGTAGTTATGTGAGCTTGAGGTCACTCCCCATTGCCCATTCAATCTTGGTATAGAAATGATTAGCATTCAGTATTTGTTGCTTGCTCTAATCAGTTTACAGACATGACTGAAACAGCAGTGAGGATGTGAATTAATGACCTATAATTTTAGATATGCTGCAACAATGAGAAGCTCAGGACTTTTTGCTTGCCACTGTACTAAAGTCAAGCTGATTTGGCATATCAAGTCCCTAAATCTGTTTGTCAAATATTTGAGTTTGCAGGACAACAGATGATTATATCTCTAACAGTGGCTCCTGTGCAGAAGTAATCCATTTGATTTTCATCGTTGTCTTATATTGAAGGGATCTCTGTACTGCCTCCTGCATAAAGAAAATCCATGGCTCCAGGTTGCAACTGTCCATTTTGTACGGTGGAGTAGGGAGAACTAATGTAAATGTCAAAAGTTAATATTCTTAAAGCAGAAATGCCCTAGGTTACTTCACTTGCTCCCTTTTGGCCTTTGTTCAGGATGAATCCTATGTTCTGTTGTCTAAACTTTAATTAAAAGATGATCTTCAAGCAGACATTCGAAATCATGTGACCCAAAGAACTGTTGCCTGACTACTTTTACGCCCTTCTCATTGAAGGAGAAAACCTTTGGTCTTGTTGGGAGGGAGAGAGAATGTGTTCATTGCACGTCTAAAAATTATCATCTTTCGAGAAACAATCCATAATGCAAAGTGATTTGCAATTGAAATGCTCTTTCCATTTGTGTTTCTTTGCACTATATTGAATTGTTGAGATCAACCATGCCCAAAATGAGTCAGGAATCCACTTTCAAACTGTCTAATTTTGTAATACAGTGGGTGATGCTTATGGGTTCGATTTCTAAATGTGCTTAAAGGGTAATGTGTGATAGCACCAGAAATATTGGAAAAGCTGGAGTTGTTTTACTTGGAGAAGGTTGAAAGGAAATTTGATAGAGGCATTCAAATCATTAGGTGGCTGGACAGAGCAAATAGGGGAAAAATCTGTTCCCATTCATGGAATTTTTGAAAATGAGGGAGCATAGATTCAAGGTAAAAGGCAGAAGAAGCAATGATACGATGAAACTTTTCCACTCAACGTGGTTAGCATCTAGAACACACCACCTGAGATTGTGGTGGAGAGAGGTTGAATCGAGACTTTCACAAAGGAATTGGATCATCACCTGAAAAAGAGAATAATTGCAAGGCCTATAAAGAAAAGGCTGGGGAGTGTTGCTGGGTAAATTGCTCCTTCAGAGGGCCAACACGGACAACAGGCAGTCTCCTTGCTGCAACCATTCAATGATTGTCATGGACCAGTCCAAGCCCCCTCAAAATATATGAACAAGATAGCCTAGACCCTACCTTTTCCTTATTTTAATGGAAGTGCTAGGTGTTACATTCTGGATGCAATTCGATTGGTCAAACTACTAGTGTTGAAGCAAAACACACTTTTATTCATACACTATAGTTAAGAGACAACAAAAGAAAGAAGAACTTGCAATAACTTAACTCTGTTGGAAAACTTAAGAGTAATAGATTATTTAACTACTAAATAGTAATTGTTCCAATACAGTAATATCCTACAAACACGCCCTTGGCAAAGGCACATTTAGTACAATAGATAGTCTCACATGCAATTCTAGCAGCAGGAAGAATGCTCAGCTTTTAGCTGTAACAAAGATGAAAAACGGTTTCCACGTCAAGCTTCAAGACCCCAACTGCTCAATGCTAAAACTAAAAATCCTGCGTATGAAAAAGTCATATTTCTCTATCTGTTGACTGAGAAAATCAGATTGGTAGTGAATCCCAAGTAAAGGAATTCATGGAATGTCCGTGAGATTTTTTTAGAGCAGCTTTTGATAGAGCCTATTAGGTAGAAGGCAGTTCTGGCTTTGGTGATGTGTACTGAGGCAGACTTGATTAGGTAGCTCAAGGCGAAGGAACCCTCGGGCAGCAACCATAATATAGTACAACTCACACTGCAGTTTGAGAGGGAGAAGGTGGAATTGCATGTAATGGTATTGCAATTGAGTAAATGTAACAGCAAAGACGAGTGAGGAACTGGCCAGAGTGATTGCAAAGGAGTCTGTCGGGGTTGATTGTGGAGCAGCAATGGCAGGAGATTCTCGGGCTAATTCAGGAGGCAGAGCAGAAATGCGTCCCAAGGAAGAAGAAACATACTAAGGCGAGGATGTGGCAACAAGGGAAGTAAGCGACAGTATGAAAGCAAAAGAAAAGGCGTGGTGTGTTGATGATTAGTGGCAAGCCTTTTAAAAACCAGCAGAGGAAAACAATGGGAACAATAAGGGGTGGGGGGGGGGGGAGGGAGGGAAGATGAAATATGAGGGTAAGCTGGCTAGTAAATTGAAAGAAGATAACGAGAGTTTTTTTAGATAGACGAGTGGACGTTGGACAGCTAGAAAATGAGACTGGAGAAGTAGTAATGAAGATCAAAGAAATGGCAGAGGAACTGAATAGGCACTTAGCATTAGTCTTCAAAGAATGGTAACAGTACCATATAAGAACTTTGAGAGTCATGGGGCAGAGGGGAGTGTCATAGCCATTAATAAGTTGCTGGGGAAGCTGAAGGGTCTGAATGTGGATAAATCACCTGAACCGAATGAACTACAACCCAGCATTCTGAAGGATCATAGATCATAGAATAGAAGTAGTGGAGGTTTGGACTTCTCCTCCTCAAACAGTGACCCATGCCAAATCCATTGTTAAATTTAAATCTGAGAGAAACAAATTTGTTAAGCACGGGTGTCAAGCGATAGGGGCTCAAGGCAGGCATGTGGAATTAGGCCACAGAGCAGTCATGATCTTATTGATTGGTGGAGCAGGCTCAAGGGGCTGAAAGGCCTACACTGTTCTCTTGCTCCACGATGGCTGAGGAGGTTGTGGAGGCATTGGTGGTGGAGGATTAGAAAATGGCTAATATAACATGCCTGTTTAAGGAGGAAGAGGATAGTGCGTGGTAAAATAGGGCAGAGTCAGCACAGCTTTGCCAAGCGGAAGTCATGCCTGAAAAATCTATTAGAATTCTTGGAGGAGATAATAAGTAAGTTAGAAGAGAGCCAGTGGACGTGATCTTTTTGGATTTCCAGAAGGCCTTTGACAAGGTGTTACGTAGAAAGCTACTAAATAAGAGCCCATGCTGTTCAGGGCAAGGTAAAGGATTGGCTGACTGGCAGAAGGCAGACAATAGGGAATAAAGGAGTCTTCTTCAAGATGGCAGCTGGTGACGAGTGGAATTCTACAGGAGTCAGTTTTGCGATCGCAACTATACACATTAAGGATCTTGTAAAAGAAGCCGAGGGCGTTGTTGCCAAGTTTTCAGGTGACATAAAAGATAAGTGGAGGGACAGGTAGTGTTGAGCAAGTAGGTAGGCTGCCAAAGGACTTGGACAAGCTAGGAGAGAGGGCAAAGAAGTGGCAGATGGAATACCATGTAGGATAGTGTAAAGTTACACTCTTTGATAGGAAGCATAAGAGGTTTAGATATTTTCTGGATGAGGAAAGGCTTCAGAAATATAAAGCTCAAAGGGACTTACGAGTCCTAGTTCAAGATTCTGTTAAGATATTAATGTGCAAGTTTGGTTGGTAGTTAGGAAGGCAGATAGGATATTGCCATTCATTTTGAGAGGTCTAGAATAGAACAAGGTTATACTGCTGAGGCTGTGTTCAGACTCTGGTCATACCGCATTTGAAATATTGTGAGCAGTTTCGGGCCCCATATCTAAAGATGGATGTGCTGGCTTTGGAGATGTTCCAGAAGAGGTTCACAGGAATGATTCCGGGGATGAAGGGTTTGTCCCATGAAGTACAGTTGCCGGTCTGTACTCTGTGAAGTTTACAAGGATGAGGGAGACTTCATTGAAACTTGCAGAGTACTGAAGGGCCTGGATAGAATGGACTTGTAGAAGATGTTTCCACTAGTAGTAGAAACTCGGACTCGAGGGCACAGTCTCAGTGAAGGGATGACCCTTAAGAACTGAGATGTGGAATTTCTTCAGCCAGAGGCTGGTGAATCTGTGGAACCCAATGCTGCAGAAGGCTGTGGAGGCTCTGTCTTAAAGACTCTCAATGACTTAGCGAGGTTCTTGATTGGTAAGGTGATCAAAGGTTACAGGAAAAAGGCAAGAAAATGAGGTTGAGAAAAATATCAGTCATGATTTGAATGGCAGAGCAGACTTGATGGCCTTGAAGGGCTTAATTATGCTTCCATATCTTATGGTCTTGGCCAGTCTGGCATTTTTAGTTCCAATGAATAGTTTTCCTAATGTTATTTAAAATACAGTATGTATAACAGTAACTCTTGTATGTAACCTCTGCTTTCTTTCTACAGATGCTGTCAGACCTGCTGAGTTTCTCCAGCAATTTCTGATTTTGTTTAAGATCTCTAGCATCCACAGTGCTTTGTTTTATTTTAATGTATAAAAAGTTTCAAAGGTAATTTGTTCTCTGTATTGCAGGAAGGACCGTAAAATGGCTCTCATCCAGTTGGACAGTCTTGAAGAAGCAATTCAGGCTCTCATTGACCTTCACAATCATGATCTTGGAGAAAATCACCACCTCAGAGTTTCCTTTTCTAAATCTACAATTTAATTCCTCTCCTGTTCTCCCTATAGACTGGGACCACACAATGTGGTAAACTAGCATTCAGACAGAGACTGAAATACCAATGACCAACTATGCCTGCAAGAGATGCTTAGTGTAATGATGTTTTAAGTGGAACACAACATTGATGATGGGATCCTTTCTTTGTTTATTCATCGGTTTAAGCTTCAATCAATATCAATTTTCTTCATATCTAATTTTTGAAATGGGAGGGTTTGTTGCAGTCAATGGCCATAAATTGATCATTCACCTGCTGTTAACAACTGGTTCAGTGAGAATTTCTTTTTAAAGAAGTTTACAATTTTGGGGGAGAGGGAAAAAAATCAGGTCTAGATCTAAAAGATTTTGACACACTTTAAAGAAATTATTTTGGAATATTGGGGAAAGAATTAAACATCATGGGTTTTCATACCACTATAATCTGAAAGAAATTATCAGTTTCGTATTTACTGTGTACTTGTTTAATTATCATGTGCCTTATTATGTGCTTATAATCAAATAGATTAGAGGCTTTTCCTGAGGTTTCTTCAGTACATGTATTGTGGGTTCTTTCAAAGGGAGTCCTTCTCCTTGTAGATTTAGGTGAATTTTCTTTTGTGTATGTTGCTGTGTTGCAACAATTAATTGATATGATTTTTATTACAAATTAGCACACAGATGGGAATGGAAGTCCAAGCTGTCTTCCTGTCCTTGGGCAAGCTGCAAATCTGTATTCTCTGTACCATCCAAAACAGCAGAAATGCTGTGTAAAAATCTGTGCTACAGCTACTTTTGAATATTATTTACCATGACAAAAAACAAAATTGCAATGTTCATGGTTGATTTGTTTTTCCTTTGAGTATTTGCAAGGTTCTAAATATTCAAAATCCAATCTGTGTGCTATGAATTTGTTATATGTTATCTTAAATTTTTCATTTATTTTGATGTTCTGTAGTGTGAACTTATCTGTTCATTTTATGAATGTTTAATTGTTATTATTGGCTGTTGTTTTTTTTTGATGGGGGTGGGGGGGATGTTTAGGCTTTTGAATGTTTCAGTGCAGGTACTTTCTGAAGTCCTCTCTGATGGGATTTTTCCTTTTTGTTAGACTCCCTAGCTAAATAACTAGCATTTGTTTGCCTTTCTTGTTTTATTGAATGCTCTCTAGACTAACTGGCAGTCTAGAAAACATGTCCTTAACTCTTCCATCCATTCTGAAAGAATACTTCAGAGCTGCACAGACTTCGCGAAGCTGCAACTAAACCATGGTTAGAACTGTACTGATTTATTAAATACAAGACTCTTTAATACCATTTGGGTGGAATTCCATGATACTTAACAGAAAAGGGTTAAATATTACTGAATGATAAGGTAGAGAAAACATGAACTTTTTTTTCAGGGTTTCAGAGAAAAACCAAAACAGGACCAAAGTTGATGTGCCTTCAATAGTCTTAATCAGTTTTTTCTCTTCCCTCCAATTTAATCTTTTTTTCTTTTACTCTATTTACACCTAAATTAGAAATTTATTATGAATGTAGTTTCAAATAGAAAAGGAGGGAGATTGTGCGAAAGAGAAGAATTTTCACTTTTCATTATGAGGTGCTTGTTTCCTTGCACCTAGCTCTAAGGAGAAAATACCTTGAGGTTGCTGATTTACACTGAATTGGATCTGTCATGCTGAGCATGGAACCAGAGGTTCACTTTAGAAAAGAAGCATCTTAAAACAGTAGTTAGGAATCTCACAGAAATTTCCTCACCATTTAAGGTGCCCTGAGCCAGAACTTTCCCAAAGTTGTGATTGTATTTTCATTCATCATTCCACAAATACAAAGCCTAAAAGTGTTTTCTTTTGTAACACCAGGCAATGAGGTGTAACACTCAACAGTGGTCAAATGAGTCATTATACTGTCTGTTGAGTGGATTGGATTGAGGCAGACCTCCTTCTTTCATTGGTAAATATAGTCAAACCTGCTTCTAATAACAGTGATACTTGTGACTGAAGAGGAAAGGTCACTTGACTTAAATTGACTGACATCGTGCACAACCGGTATTTATTTGTTTTTGAACTTTAAAAACTGGAGTGATGCTTGTTTGACATCAACAATAGAGGAGCAGTTCTGTTGATATGACACACAGTTGATGCCAGTTAGAGATTCACCAAGTCCACCAGAATCTGGTAACTAATGACATTTGACATGCAGTATAATGACACTTGAGACACGTTGCAATTGGAATGCTTCCACCTGTGCAGTTCAGGCGAGGGTTGCAACATTTGTGGAATCCCTGAACCTCTTTCAAGCTGCTTTTCTTGAGTCTTTCCCTTCTAGCATTGAGGTGTTGGCAGGTGTGTAGTGCTTTCCTCCCTGTTCATTCATGTACTTGGTCTGTTCTTAAAATTCCTGCTTTTTTTGAGTTTGTAAGAATGTTCAGCTGACAATGAAAATGCTGTAAATATTTGTAACAACTTTTTTTTAAATGAGGTTTTTTGGGAACAAGATAAAGTACAAACTGGTTTTTATATGAAAACATTGATTGTCTTGTATATTTTGATAAGCAACAGTACCAGGTTTCATTTGTAAAGCAGTTTGTGTCAATGTGGAAGAAACAAAATGGATTCCATTTCTGTTAAGATGATTTGTTTTAATGCAGAGATGATGAAATATTAAAAAAAATATTTTCTAATTGTCTATTGCATGTCTCTGTATACAGTGTTCCATTTCTTTCAATGTGTGTACTTGCTTGTATGGCCTTGATAATCTTTCCTCTAATTGTAGCATGCTTTCAATAAATGCCATGACACCTCTTGATCTTCTTTGCCTCTTTGTCTACCACTTTAACTTTTCTTTGTGTTTTTTTTCCCCCCTTAATTCTAGATCAGAGATTTCCAAACTGTTGTTTAGTCTGGGGTACAAAGAAGCGACAGGAGACAATGTACTCTGGTTATCTGTAGGATTTGGAATTATTCAGGTTACCTGTGGGGTTATGTGGATTTGGAACATTATTTAGCCTTAGAGCTCTCAGCTTCTGTGTCCCCCTCTCCCGTTCTGCAAGCTGAATAGTAGTTGCTTCTCTATAAGCTTCCATGTGTGAGATGTCTGCTGGATAACTGGATGATTGTTATCAGATTACAGCAGTATAGAGGTCCATCTGATCCACATCTTTTACACTGTTCACACAATGGAATAGAATACAACAACATATTTTGTACTGCAATGCAGGCAGGGTCATGAGAATTTCGAACTACATGTAATGCAGATGAAAGACTAAATGAGAAACCAGAGGTTTTATTCAATCTACGCAATACGAGCCCCAGTATGTATTTTACTAGTTATTCCTCTATGAATATTTAAATTGATTGAGTTGCAAATAATACTTGGTGTTTTTCTATTTTAGAGCTAGCTAATTAAAAACCTAACTTTTATTAAGTATTGAATGGTTGATTTCTTTATGATCTATTTTTTTTTTAAAGTGAAAATCAGTTACAAACTTAAGATGTAGAAAGGCACCCAGAGGGTTTAGAAGCTGCCAGAATGTAAAGACTGCTTTGTAGGTAAAACTGATTCTATTCTTAATTACTGATCTAAAAGCAAACCAGCAAGATTTTTTGTTTACATTGGTTTACTAGTTGCATCGTAGTGGCAGCTGTGTAATTTGTAGTGCTTTGTTTTGAGTAATATGTTAACTGAAAAAATAAAATTTTCTATGCTAAATATAGTTTCTTAGAGGGCTCTGCACATTGCAAGGAATATGAATATCTGAAGAGACTGTTAAACAAAAAAAAGTTTGTGAACCTCTGTTCTAGATCTATTAACTTTGTTTCTTTTTTTGTTAATCTTTATACCTCACGACTTAAGTCTTTCTTGCTGATATAACATTCTTAAAGCCATTTTTTAATGTTTTATTAAAAGCACCGGTATGCCATTATTTTTACCGTTTACAGCTGTACTGTGTTTGCTCCATTCTGTCAACCCCCATCTTTGAAGAAAGTTAACTTTTCTGCCTTCTAAGGAAACGAACATCATTGACTTAGTTATTGCAGAACAGTTTTTAAAGTCTTGCAAAAGTTGGACACTTCGTATGTCCCGAAGAATGTGAACTGTAACAATCTTACAAAAATATTTATAATTAAACATTTGCTTTGTAGGAATTTTTAAGATTTTATGATCATCTTGTTTTAGTTACATGAGTGGGAGAGCTCCTTCACACCATTTAGATAACGTTGAGAGATAGTAGGAACTGCTGATGCTGGAGTCTGAGATGACAAGATGTGGAGCTGGATGAACACAGCAGTCCAGGCAGCGTCAGAGGAGCAAGAAAGCTGATGTTTCAGGTCTGGATTTCTGAAAAAGGGTCCAGACCCGAAACGTCAGCTTTCCTTCTCTTCTGATGCTGCCTGGCCTGCTGTGTTCATCCAGCTCCACACCTTGTTATTTAGATAATGCCCCCTGGCTAATGCTTGAAAGATGGGCAACTTGAGATGACAACAGGTCTGAAATAGCAGGAATGTTTTACCTTTTACTAATCACAGGGGTTATCAAACCAGAATTGACTACTCCACATGTCAAAAGTAAGTAGTTCAAGTCCCTAACGAGTCTCAATTCAGCTTCTAGCTGCCTGATAAACAGCTTTTAATTAACCTTTCTTGCATCGCTTTCAGTTTCGTTTATTTAATATTCAACATTTGAGTGTCTCACAGGATAAGGCGAGATTGGGAATTGATTACTGGGGACAACCAGAGAGGCACA
Source organism: Rhincodon typus (assembly GCF_021869965.1). NCBI lineage: Eukaryota > Metazoa > Chordata > Chondrichthyes > Orectolobiformes > Rhincodontidae > Rhincodon > Rhincodon typus. The sequence goes on from NC_063334.1 coordinate 30,126,101, forward strand.
CTGGCATAAGTTCGCCACCGTGATGGGCAAAGTAAGGTAGTGAACTAGTAACCCTTATGGGAAAGGAACAGTATTGCAGTTTATTCACGCTTTAACTTTTTCATGAAGACAACCTGTGTAAGTAAAAGTGACAATCAGCTGTTGCATTTTAATTTTTGACTAAAATTACATTGAAAACCAACACTACTGGAAAAACTCATCTGTGGAGGGCAAAACATAAGTTTTCAAGTCCACTATGATTCTTCAGAGCGTTGGAGTTCTTAAGTCATGCCTGATTCTCTCTCTCCAGATGTCAGGCCTGCTGACTTTCTCCACCTTTTTATTTTCAGATTTCCAGCAGCTACAGTATTTTTGCTTTTGTTAGTGGCCATTTTATTTGGGTTACTCATGTTTTTAGGGAGCAAATCTTATCCTAACCCCCCTTCTATGTGGCCCCAGTTGTCATAACAACTTGCTTAACTCTTAACTGCCCTCTTGTGGCTTTGCAAGGCACTCGTCAAATTGCTCCTGGAAGATTTAGAAAAGGCTCCACAACCACCTTGGGATACTAGGAATGGACAACAAATGTCTATCCTGCTGATGGTATCAACAGCTTGAATGGAAACAATTTTCAAAGAATTTAAAACCTTTTAAATAGCTTCTTTTTTCAGGACAGCTCCAAAACAGCTAAACTTGTTCTTGGACATAAGTTTGCATTTCTGTACACCTCATTGCTAAAAAGTCACAAGAATAGCTCGGTGACTTAACTTGCGTTCAGTTGTTTTTGGGCAATGGCCTCAGTTGTACTCAAATTGTCCAAAGCAACTATGAAATGAATTTTAAATGAGTAAAAGTGATTTATATAACAGATGTTCTTTGAAGGGTGACCTTTATAGAGTTTTATAAAATTATAAGGAGCATGGATAAGATGGATAGCCACGGCCTTTGTTCTAAATTTAAGGTGAGAGGGGACAGATTTAAAAAGGAGCTGAGGGGTAATTTTTTTCACGCAGAGGGCAGTGCATGTATGGTGGAGGCGAGTATGATTACAACGTTTAAAAGGTGACTGGGTGGGCATATGAGTAGGAAGGGTTTAGAGGGATATGGACCAAATGCTGGCAAATGGGACTACGTCTGATTGTGATGTCTTGTTAGCGTGTATGAGCTGGACGGAAGGATCTGTTTCAATGTTGTATGGCTGTTTGATTCTAATGCTTGATAGGCTTGTGAAAAACTAGAGTTTGGAAAAGAAACAAATGCCAATCTAATGGGAGGCTGATTTCAGTGAGTTAGTACATTCCAAAATGTTAGCACCGTAGCTTGACAAATATAAGAAGTAGTTTGGCATTGTACTAATTTAGTTTGTTAATATTCTCCAGATTGTCATATTAAAGTAAGGTATGATGAACAATACTCTTCATGCCAGAGGCATTCGGAGTCCTGATGTATATGTCCAAGGTTGTTGATGTTGGTTGTTTCGCCGAGCTGGTTTGTTGTTCCGCAGACATTTTGTTACCGTGCTTGGCAACATCCTCAGTGCAGCCTCTGATGAAGCGTCAGTGTGTTTTCCTGCTTGGTTTTTAAACTCTGGGGTCTGTTGCGATGTCCAAGGTTCTTTGAATAGCATGTATGTTAATTTAATACAATCAACCAATATCAAAAAAAGTGATTACTTGTGGTTTCTCTGCATGAGTCCTTACAATTTAAAGTTACAACTAATATATAATGAAAGAGACAAATCATTGGGAATATCCAACAAGACATTTATATAAATGAATTGGATGAGAATGTACAAGGCATGATTAGTAAGTTTGTGGATGACACTAAAATAGGTGGTATTGTGGACAGGGAGGAAAGTTATCAGAAATTGCAGCAGGATCTTGATCAGCTGAGGAAGTGGGCCGAGAAATTGCAAATGGAGTTGAATATAGGTAAGTGTGAGGTGTTGCATTTTGGAAAGTCAAACCAAGGTAAGAGCTTCATGGTGAATGGTAGGGCCTGAAGGAGCGTAGTGGAACAAATCGACCTTGAAGTGCAGGTGCCCAGTTCTCTGAAAGTGGAGTCACAGGTAGACAGGGCTGTGAAGAACACATTTGGCACATTGGCCTTCATCAGTCAGGGCATTGAGTACAGAAATTGGGAAATTATGTTGCAGTTGTATGGGATGTTGGTGAGGCCGCACTTGGAGTATTGTGTTCAGTTTGTAAGCTTGCTCGCTGAGTCGGTGTGTTTGGTTGCAGATGTTTCATCGCTCTGCTAGGTAACATTGTCAGTCCGCCTCCGGAGAAGCGTTGGTATTCTGTCCTGCTTGTTATTTATATGCCTCGGTTTGCTGGGGTAGTTGGCATTACTACCAGTTCTGTTTTTCAGTGGTTTGTATATTGGGTCCAGTTCAGTGTGTTCGTTGATGGAGTTCCAGTTGGAATGCCAGGCCTCCAGGAATTCCCTGACCCTGACAACATTCCAGCAATAGTACTGAAGACTTGTGCTCCAGAACTTGCTGCTCCCCAAGCCAAGCTATTCCAATACAGTTTCAACACTGGCATCTACCTGACAATGTGGAAAATTGCCCAGATATGTCCTGCATATGAAAATAAGGATAAATCCAACACTGCCAATTACTGCCCTGTCAGTCTGCTGCTGATCGTCAATAAAACGATGTCATCAGTAGTGCTATCAAGCAGGACCTGCTCAGTCATAACCTGCTCGGTGACACCCGGTTTGGGTTGTGCCAGGGCCCCTCAGCTTCTGACCTCATTTTGGCCTTTGTTCAAACATGGATAAAAGAACTGAATGCCAGAGGTGAGATGAGATGACATCAAGGCTGCATTTGACAGAGTGAGGCCTCAAGGAGCCCTAGCAAAACTGGAATCAATGGGTATTTGGGGGCAAACTCCCAGTCATACTTGATACATAGGAAGATGATTGTGGTTGTTGGAGGTCAGTCATCTCAGCTCCAGGGCATCTCTGCAGGAGTTTCTCAGGGTAATGTCCTAGATCCAGTTGTCATAGCTGCTTCAACGATGACCTTCCCTCCATCATTACGTCTGAAGTGGGGCAGCACCATTTGCAATTCCTCAGATACTGAAGCAGTCCGTGTTCAAATGCAAAGAGATCGGAACAATATCCAGGCTTGGGCTGACAAGTGGCAAGTCATCCTTGTGCCACAAATGCCAGGCTATTACCATCACCAATAAGAGACAATCCAACCACCTCCCTTTGACATTCAATGGTATTCCCATAACTGAATCCCCCACTATCAACATCCTTGGGGTTATTGACTGGAAACTTAATTAGACTCACCACATGCCAGTGGCTACAAGAACAGGTCAGAGGCTAGGAATATGAGTAACTCATCTCCTGACTGCCCAACACCTGTCCACCATTTCCAAGGCACAAGTCAGGAGCATGATGGAATACTCCCCAGTTGCCTGGATCAATGCAACTCTAACAGGAAGCGGCTTGACACCATCCAGGACCAAGCAGCAACTTGATTGGCACTACATCTACAAGCATCCATTCCCTCCAACACTACTCAGTAAGCAACAGTGTGTACTATCTACAAGATGCACTGCAGAAATTCACCAAAGATCCTCAGACAGCAACTTCCAAATTTGTGACCACTTCCAACTAGAAGGGCAAGGACAGCAGTTACGTGGGAACACCAATGCTTTCCAGTTCCCCTCCAAGCCATTCACCATCATGACCTGGAAATAGTATTGCCATTCCTTCACTACTGTGTCAAAATCCTGGAATTTCATCCCTCATGGCACTGTGCGTCAACCCACAGCAGGTGGACTGCGGCGGTTCAAGAAGGCAGCTCCCCAAAACCTCAAGGGCAGTTAGGGACAGGCAATAAATCTTGGCCAGCCAGCGACGCCCACATCCCACAAATCAGTTAAAAGAAAATCTGAGGTCCAATAATTTTCTACGAAAAGGTATGTTCGTTGTTTCCAGGTGATCATAAAACATCTCTTCAGAATAATGTGGGTAAAATTATCTTTGCATTCATGGCAAGCATTTTATCTTTGGAGTTCTGAAGGAGTGCAAATATATTGGATTCAAAATGTTTCTCTGCAGCCAGGCAGATCTGAATTTCTCCAGCACCACCTATTTTTTTTTTTTAAAATCTGGAACTGACCAAAGATTAATGGATCTCCTCCGATTAAGCTCATTAATTACCTCTGTAATAAAAGTCAGTATACCTTGTACATTTTTTTTTGTTTGCATTCATAGAATGCCAGAATTTTTCCAGCACAGAAAGCAGCTATTTCCTGAGCTATTCATTTGGTCCCAATCCCTACTCATGCTTTTAAAAAAATATATATATAAATAGATGTCTAAATATGTATATAGTCTGTTTTTAAAAAGCATGAATTCTACTTCTGCCAGAGTATTTAGGTAGGTAATCTACGTTCCAACTGCAAATGATGTTCTTTTTCTGATCTTAAATTTGTCTTTGGTTATAGACTTGGGTAAATGAATAATGCCAGATGAGGAATAAAAAGCTGGTTGAATCAGTCTGTCCCACACAATTGTTACATCTTTTCTATATTCTCTGCTGCATAACCATGTGACCTCACTCAGCTATGGAAACCATTCACCTCAGTTTATTGGGCAGTTAGTGGTCATATCACTTGACTTGCAATCGAGAGGCCCAGGCTAATACTCTGATACAAGATAAAATCCCACAATGTCAGTTGACTGAATTGAAAGTCAGTTAACTAATGAAATGCAAGCTAGTCACCATTGTTGCAAAACTCATCTGGTTCTATTTAAATCCAATCTAAATTTGGATCCCACTTTATTTTCAAATATGTCCTATGGTTGAGGTGCAGAGTGGAAAGGAATTTATGCAAGATAGAAAAACCTTGTAGGTTATGTTTGGCTTTCAAGCCTGGGTCTACCTGTTGTTCTATAACATAGAAAACGGGACTTATGAGCAGGACTCAACCATTTGGCCCTTTAAACCTGCTCCTCCATTCAATAAGATCTTAGCTGGTCCGATTATGGTCTCAGTTCCTCTCTTCTGTCAGCTGCCAAAACCCTTCACTCCCCTATCTATCAAAAATCTAACTCCGCCTTGACTAAATGTCCCAACCTCCACTCTTTTTTTCAGGGAAGCGAATTCCAGAGAGAGAAATTATTCTTGTTTTAAAAGAGAAACGTAATCATTTTTTCTTCTTCTTATTCCTACTCTTAAAATTGTTTCCTTTAATTCTGTCTCCTCCACCTGCCTCCAACACCTCCAAGAAAAAATATGCTTCACCCTATCAAGTCTAAGGATATTTTATGTTTCAATATGGATACATCTCATTTTTCGAACTTCAATGGGTAAGGGCCCAGCTAGTTCAACCCTTCTTTGTAAGATTATCACTTCATTCCAGAAATGAGCTAAGTGAACCTTCTTTGATCTGTTTCTGGTATTATTACATCCTTTTTCAAGTGAGAAGACCAAAACTGTACACAATATTTCAGATGTTCAATTTAGGATTCTTTCATCACTTTTTTTGCAACTGGCCAATATGTATTGCACTTATTTCATTTTCATTAGTTACTGTATTTCATTTCCATGTTTTAAAATTGATCCAAAAATTACTGAAGCCAGTAATTTGGCATGGCTAGCCCTGGGAAAGCAGCATCAAATAGATGCTTGTGCATTTACTCAAGTTAAGAGTCTCCTAACAACAACATGACTTTCAATAATTTCTGAGACTGCAAGCAAAAGTGGAAAAATGGGGTGAAGACATCTTTCTCTCCCTTGAAGAGCTGGCAATCTCGACAGTGGTGGACTTCGGTGTTATCTCAGTGCTACACCAAGTGGCAAGGTGACTATGGCCTTCCAAACTTCTCAATCATAGCAATCATGATTAACCTTGTTGAAATTCTCATTAAGCTAGTCTTTATTGATGTCTTGATAATTGCTTGTACTGAGTGTAGTCGACTATGAAAAAGAGAAGCATGAAGTGCCTTCAAACATTCCTCCTGTGTGTTTGAAGGGAACACCTCTCCCCTTCTGAGAGCACCAAACACCTCGTACCCTTCAGCTTTGACCTTTTGAGGATGTAGCTCCTCTGTCTCAATCCACTGTAGAATTTGCCGGGTCCCATGTGTGATCTCAGTTGTAAGTCTGAGCTTGGCATGTGGAACACAGTTGTCGAATTGCATAAAGCAATTAACAATGTGATAAATGACCGGATAATCTGTTTTAAAGGTGTTGATTGAGGGATCCATATTGACCAGGTCAGGAATTCTCAAACCAAGGTCCCCAAGGGACATTGAAACTATCTCAAGGGGTCTGCGTGAGGACAGGATAGAGGTGAGAACAAAAGCATTGCTGCTTTCACTGGACATCTGTTGTTTGCTACATTCAGACCCTGCAACAGTGATACTATTTATCAAGGGTCTCGATTGTAATGTGCTGCTGAAGTCAAGCCATATAGTGAATCAGCTCTACACTTCCCTTTGTCACTTGGTATTGATTGCCTGTGTTCTCCCATTGCTGTAGATAGGTTTGTTCTTCGCATCAATTTAAAGATCAGTGATGTATAGAGATTCCAACTTTATAAAATGTACTTTATCCTGCAAAGAAGACATTCACAAGTTTCTTGTTTCTTTAAACTGTATCCAGCCTCTGCCCTTTCATCACAGGACCCTATTTCCATACAAAAATGTGGTTCACTCAATTCAGATGGACCCCACAGTGGGAGTGGCCAAAGCAGAATTTGAATGGGAAAGAGATGCTAAGTGGAGCATAGCAATTTTAGGGGCCTTAGCACTATACTGTCACTTCATGACTGCTCAATCTGCTGCTGTATAAAAATAGCCATTATTTAAACCTGAGAAACGACAAGGAAGGTTAAAGCCACCAACATGGGGTTGGACATGATCATACACACGAAGTAGTATGGTAGTAGGGCTTCCAAAGCAGAACTTCTGAGATGGTATACTAAGGGGACTCCCATGCTCCCTCTTCAAATAGTGGTCAAGGGATATTTTCCATCCACCTGAGATGGCAGAGACAGGGACTTGCCTTTAGGTCTTTTTTGAAAACTTGTCATTTTTTAATTTTCTCCTCATTGTTCATATGTAAGGATGGATAAGCCGTTCTACTGTATCTACAATCACAACTGAGCAAAAAACTGTCCTTCATCTGTCCAGAGTTATTGGAGAACAAGATGAAGTGGGAGCACCAGTTGCTCCCCCACCACTCCCCAGCCTGAGCACAAAGTGGCCTTGTAGTTACTGCAAGAGTGAGTTTTGTTCCAGTCAGGGCATCTGCAACTTCACAAAATCAGTACAGGTTGATAAACAAGTAGAGATCTAAAATATGTTTAACCTAATGCACAAGCCTGAATTAATATCTGCAAGTCAATTATGACACTGTCTAAGTTTAGAAGTTGATAGCTAGGCATGCCCTTTGATAGGCTAAATCTCTAATCTCTCATTCACAGCATGCCTCTGTTACAAAAACTGGGAGGGATTATAAAAGTGTCATCCTGATTCTCTTATCAGCTTTCAAAGTACTTGTGAGGACTGTTCTCAAAAAAACTGACTGTTAAGTGGAAATTAGACTTTGCATTATCCATTCATTATCCTTCTTATTCAAGCACCTCTGCTTTCCCCCCTTCCCTCCCAACCAGACATGTGATAGGGTCCCCCTTGTCCTCACTGTCATCCCTTAGTAGCCACCTCACCCCCAACTGTGCCCTAGCCTCCATATTTTCATTATCCTCTGCTATTTCTGCCACTCTTTGCCGAAGGGCTGTTCCTTCTGCAACACCCAAGTCCCCTTCTCAGTCAGCCTTCCTGTTCTAAAACACTTCTGCATGCAAATGTAGGAGTGCAACACTTACTGCCTTGTCACTATGCAAGGCCTGAAACACTCTGATTTGCTTGTACTTCTTTCAATTTCACATATTGCATGTCTACTGGAGACACCAAACGTTGTCTGGGTGACCATTTAGTAAAACATCTCCATTCAGTCCGCAAGCACAACCCTGAGCTTCCAGTCGCCGACCACTCTAATTCTATCCTTGGCTTGCTGTAGTATTCCAGTGGAGTTCAATACAAATTCGGTGAACAGCACTTTATCTTTTGACTCATCACTCTACAGTGTTCTGGACTCAGCATTGACTTCTAAAAATTTTAAATCAGATGTTAGCCCTTATTTTGCACCATTTTTTCCTTCTTTGCTTTGTTGTATTATTTCTTGTTTCTCACTGAAACGGTTGCTATTGAATAACACTTGGTCTGTATTTTGCCATTCATACCTCCTCTAGACGGATCTTTCAGAAATATACAAAATAGGAGCAAGATTAGGCCATTTTGACCTTCAAGCCAGCTCGGCCATCGAATACGATCGTGGCTGCTCGTCTAACTCATTACCCTCTTCCAGCTTTTGCCTTTGATCCCTTGAGCCCTGAGAACTATGTCACAGAAAGCAGTGGAAGTCAAAACATTGAATGCTTTCAAGATGGGTCTTGGAACAGCCCTTCGGCAAAGAGTGGCAGAAATAGCAGAGGATAATGAAAATATGGAGGCTAGGGCATAGTTGGGGGTGAGGTGGCTAGTAAGGGATTACAGTGAGGACAAGGGGGACCCATCTTGAAAGCATTCAATGTTTTGACCTCCACTTCACAGGGTCACCACTCTCTGGGTGAAGAGGTTTCTCCTTGTCTCAGTCCTACGGTTGTGCTTGCTGACATCATGAAGTGTGTGCACTATTCCCACGGAGGCACATGCTCATTTACAGATGTGGCTGTGAATCTATGGGGGGTGGAGAGTGGTGAGAATGAGGTGTTTGGTAGTGGGGGGGTGGCAGTGAGATTCGTGTGTAGGGCGAAAGGGTCAGGGGCTTGAGAATGGGACTTTGCGCATGCAATGACAGAGAGAGTCTGGAACCATAGGCATTTATGTTTTCAAGTAAGCATTCATGTGCAATTGCCCTACAGTTAGTGTCAGCAGGCACTACCCAGTATGGCCTAACCTGTATCCCTAAATTGTGAATCCTGATCCTGGACTCACCGGTCAGTGGGAACATGCTTCCTGCATTTACCCTGGAAAGTCCTGTTAGCATTTTATAGGTGTCTATGAGATCCCCCTCATTCTTCTAAACTCCAATGAGTGTTATCCTAATGAATCCAGTCTCTCTTCGTACATCAATCCTGCCATTGCAGAAATTTTATTTCTTTACTTGTCCTATTTCCCCTTCCTTTGACCTTGCACCACAATATATTTTGTCATTTAATCTCCTGACCTTCACTGTCTCTCATAACTTCCATTTTGTTCCTCTTCTCACCCTCCCCACTCCCCCATCCCTTTCACTCGCTGAAAATACATCTCACTTTCATCAGTTCTAATCAAAGATCATAGATCTGAAACATTAGTTGCTCCCTCTCTAAAGATGTTGCTAGATCCATCAAATATTTCCAACAATTTTTGTTTATTTTGATATTCCTGCCAACTGTGTACCATTTTAAATAAATTATCCACGTAACGTGCATCAGCTGTCAAATGTGAGTGCGTCGCTTGAAGTTAATCAAGTAATACTTCCAATGATAACCCTGTATGTCAAGCAACTAATTTTTAAACGATAGTGCGCAAGATACTGTCAACCTCTTGTAATTTTTGCAACCATAAACGGAAACCTTTTTGATGGATATGAAATTTTAGGTGTTCTAGATCCATCTGTGTTTTAAGATGATGCAGTTTTTAAAATGCAAAATTAACTCCTGCACTTACATTGGTTCCCCATTCAACAATGTCTCGAATTATATAAAATTCATCCAGGTCTCAAATTGTTTGAGTAACACCTCCCACTCCATTCACCATCACTGCTGTAATCTCCTCTACCTCTAACTTCTGAGATATTGATGTTCCACCATTTCTGACCACCTGTACATCTCCAGTTTCCTTTAGCCCACCATTTGTCACTGTGATTCCACCTGCCTGGATCTTTAAGCTCAGGAATTCCTCTCCTAAATTTCTTTGTCCCTCTACCTCTCTGTCTTCTGTTGAGACATACCTTAGAACCGAGTCTTTTGTCTAAGCTTTTGATTCAACATCTCTAAGGAATGTGGTGCAATATTTTGTTTTTAAACATTGCTGTGAAGCAACTGGGATATGTTACTTGCTTAAATGTGACATACGTGAGCTGATAAATGTTCAGTTCTTTACCTGGTGCAGATGCTTCTAACAAACTAAACATGGAGTGCAGAAAGGTCTTTGAAGTTAAATTTTCAGGACTTCTGCCAGAATGGCATAGCGACTGATGTGGCAGGGGGTTGCTAAGTGATGATGGAGTAGGCTTTGCTGAGACTCATTCCGAGATCCTTTCCCACTTCTGTCCAGATGGCATCACATGTTCATTTGGTCTGAGGAAGATTCACAGTGAAAGGAGCCTCGACATGGGTTCCAAGGATTTTCTGAGGCCCCAGAAGTCACTGGAATGGAGGGGAGGCCTGTCACCTGCATCTCTTCTTTCCTGGATGTCCTGCTGAGAGCCTGCAGAGAGGTGAATTCTCCCAGTGACAGGAGAAAGAGGTGAATCTCTCCAATCATGTAGGCATAGGTAGAGTCAACCAACGGAGTCGGCAGCAGGAGTATGATCTCTCCGAATTGGAAACATAGGATGGACACTTTGTTGGTAAGCCATGGATTCTGACATCCCCAGCATTTCCCTGCAAAGCACTCTTGAGGGTAACACACCTTGTAACTCAACTTATTCATCTCCTTGCCACAAATTGCCATGTGGACATCCAACATTCGCACTCACTCATATTGCCTTCCAACACCCGTAACACCCAGTTACTCTCCACAACTGTCATCTTTCTCTCCTGACACCTCTTTCTCTTTCATTTAACTTGCTCCTTGAAGATAAAATACAAGAACTTGACAAGAGGCAGAGACGAAGAGTGGGGGGAATCAGCTCTCCAGCAGCACTAGCAATACATGGCATCAAGGTTCACTGGGAAAGAGGTCTCGTTCTAGCAGCAATCTGCTGTGAAAGCTGATGCATCCTGCAGAATCCACTGTCAGACATTCTGACCCTCTGCCAATGTTGGAATCAATGTGGACTCAATGGGCCGAATAGCCTGCTTCCACACTCAGGAATTTATGATGATTTTGATCCAGCTACAGTGAAGAAACAACGATATATTTCCAAGTCAGGATGGTGAGTGGCTTGGTGGGGAACTTGAAGGTCGTGATGTTCCCATGTAACTGCTGTCCTTGTCCTTCTAGATGCAAGTGGCCATGGGTTTGGAAGGCACTGTCTAGGATCTTTGGTGAATTTCTGCAGTGCATCTTGTAGAGAGTACACACTGCTGCTACTGAGCGTCGGTGGTAGAGGGAGTGGATGCTTGTGGATGTAGTGCCAAACAAGCAGGCTGCTTTGTCCTGGATGGTGTCAAGCTTCTTGAATGTTGTTGAAACTGCTCTCCTCTAGGCAAGTGTGCTCAAAACTGTTCCCTGTCCTTGGATTATCAACTGTTTGGATCAGCTTTGCTTGATCTACTCTACCTAAATCTGTCATAACCTTGTGCTCCTCCGTCAATTCTCCTCACAATCTCCTTTTACTTCAAAGAAAGCAACCTTGTAGCTAAACTTCAAATCATTCTGGGAAATCTGCTGCATCCTCTCAAGATCTCATATGCTTGAGTGACCCGAATTTTATAAATGTTTAGCATAAACTCCCAGCTGTTGTACTCTACCTCTATTTGTGAAGCCCAAGATTACTATGCTAGCAATTCTCTGAATAGAATATAAATAAAATAATATGATGACATTTGAGTAAATGAATGCTCCAATAAGTTAAAATTAATTGATATTGTATAAGTAGGCATTGGTTAGAATCTCTCATTCCAATGCAACATTGGCTAAATATAATAACAGGAATAACAGTGAAATAGAAATGACTTTGCAAAAAATACCCAAAAGTTAGTAAAAATAACTTCGCCCGTGACACCCGATAAGTTATTTCTGTCAAGGTAGAAATAGACATCTATATAAAAATTAAACATACTAAGAAACGACTTTCTAATCTACTAAGGCCATAGTTATCAGACATAACCAGATTGCTGTGGGGGCAGGAAGCACTGACAAGAACAGATCCTGCTTGGGATATAAGGAGAAGCAAAACCCCTCCTGGTTAAACTTAGTGTTTGAGCTGGTCATGTGGATGGGACTAACCCTGGGTTGGAGCCGCATTACCTGTGTCCTAAGTGTGTACACAGGGGTCTTGTACACTGGCTTCCTCTGCCTGCATGGTGAGTGCTACTTCTATTAATTTTAATTGGAATTTATTTGTACCTTCCTGCCAAAGAATTATTGACCAATGCGCAAGGGTATTTTTTTTTTTATTGTGTGGTAGGAGATTAAGTTTGCCTAAGTAATTCTACAACAATATACATATCTCAAAGCATAAAAGTCATGTAAATAAAGGGAAAGTTGCATATTTGAATGCAGGAGCTCTACAGGTGTCATTTTGAAAATGTAATGTTGAGATATTTGCTTTTAATGATTAATGACTATGAATTATTTTGGTTTTAATAACGAGTAATGGGTTTTGTGAGCCTTTATACCTCTAGGAGCCCCAGTTTGTCTTTGCTGTCGCTTGGAGATAGTTACCATCGTGGTAATTGTGGGCTGATTATCTCAAAATTGTCTTCAACATAACACCATGAGTCCAAACTCTGAAATAACTGTTTGTGCTGATACCACGTGAGTTCTGATGAAGCAGAAGAGCTTATATTTGATCAGTTAAAACCTTCAAGTAAACTTAAATTTCAGAAATGTGCTATAATCTTGAGGCAGAGTGAAAAAAGGTCAAACCTTGAAATTAAGTTTACAGAAAATGGATTAAATTTTTCACGTGGGTTTATAAGACAGGCAGTTTTAGTTTAAAAGAACCAATATTAATTTATGACTTGGTCGTTCAAGACCAGTTTGGTGGGTGATGGAACTCTTTAAAGTTATGAATGGATTGAAAAGGGCAGATATAGAGAACATTTCCAATTAGTTTCCTCTTGTCGCAGAAGATCAAATCTGGAAATTACTAAATCAAGGAAGTCACTATAATTACCAGTCAGAAATTTAGGAGAAGCTTCTATTATGTAAGTCATCACCAGCTGAGATGAATAGCAAAGATTAAATTAAGTAGACGTTAGATACAAACGTATGAAATAGGAGCAGAAGTAGACTATTCAACCCCCCAAGTCTGCTCTGCCATTCAATCAGTTCATGGTTAAACTTGCACGGTGTAGGAGATGTTGTCTCTACATTGCCCTACATCACAGAAGCATAGCATCTTTACTTTGGCATTTAATTTTTCTCATAATAAAGTTATCCCATTCACCTTCTTGAACATCTAGATACTAACCTCTATGATTAGAGCACCAGAACACCTAAATCCCTCTGCATTCAGAATTCTGCAGTCATTCTCTGTTTAATATTCTTTATTTTCCTGCCATAGAGAACAACTTCACATGGTCCCATATTAAACGCCATCTGCCAGATTTTTGCCGACTCGCTGAATCTGTATCTGTCTTCAGTTTCTTTATGTCTTCTTCATAACATACTTTCTCACCTATCTTGGTGTTATCTGTGAATTTAGTTACAATGTCTTTGCCCCCTAAGTCATCCAAGTCATTGATGTCACTTGTAAAAAGGTGAGGTCCAGGCATGGACACCCACCAAGCAAAGACCCATTGATGCATACTCTGTTTTCTGCCAGCCAGCCCATCTTCTGCACACACTAATGTGTTACCCTCTCCACCACCAGCTTTTATTTTACTCAATAACCTTTTATGTGGCACCTTATCAAATACACTCTGGAAATGGAAGTATAGTTTATCTAAAGGTTCCCCTTTATCTACAGCGTATGTTACTCCTCCAGAGAACTTGAATCACAAGGTTTTCTTTCACAAAGCCATGTTGACTCTTCCCATTATCTTGTACAGCTATAATCTCAACTGATTTGATTTCAACATCTACTCCATGCCAGTTGACAGACAAACTAGTTGCCCTATAAATTTCCTGTTTTGTGCCTCCCTCCCTTCTCAAATAGAGGGATGACATTTGCTACTTTCCAATCAGATGGGATCTTATCTGGCTGTAGGGAATTTTGATAAATTAACACCAATGGATCTACCACCTCCCTAGAGAAATCTCTAGTAGACCCGAGGATGAAATCCACCTGGACTCATGTCAGCCTGCAGCTCCATCAGTTTGCTCAGTACAATTTCCCTCATGATTGTAAGTTTTTTGAGTTCCTCTCTCCTTTCTACCTCCTGATTTACAATTCTGACTGGGCTCCTGAGCCCAGCGTGGGAGATAGAGGATGGCGAGATGGTAGTGTGGTGGTACAGGGGAGAGATCGAGCCCTTGTGGAGAGGGCCCAGCATGGAGCGACTGCAGGCCCGTAGCTAAAGAAGGACTGTAATTTGGAACTTTTAACACTTTTTTTCTTATTTACTACTTTATACTGACAGAACTGTAATGTTGAACTTTAACTTGTTTCTTTATTTTTTTTCTTTTACTTAAGATTTTGTTCCTAGGTACCTTGCATCTAAGATGGTGCCATGAATAGCGACATTGTACACTTTTCACCGTACTCCTGTATCCTGTACTTGATTACACGTGACTGTAAAACTTAAATTTAACTCTAACATTTTTGCCGCCTCAGTGCTGAAGGCAGAAGCAAAATATTTGTTCATTTCATCCATCATTTCCTTTATTATCAATTACTACCTCTCCATTCTCACTGTCTAGAGGACCAATATCTCTGTCTGTATATCTCTGCTGCTCTTTCTATCCTCCCAACTCTTTCTCTCTCCTTGAATCCTTTGCCATTCTCCCTTTCTAAATCTCTCTACCTCCCAACTCAATTGCCTCTTTGCCTCCTCTCACTATTGTCCATATCCTCTTTCTGTCTACCCTCCCAACCCCTCTTGCTGTCTTTGATTCCTTTCTGCCTTCTTACCTTTTCACAAGACCTCACGCACTCACACTATTCTTCCTGCCCCCTCTATCTCCACTCCCCCAAACAGTACTTTCCTTGCCCCTGCTACCTCCGATACCCCATTCAGTACTTACCCTGTCCCACTAATTACTGTCCCTGACCGTCTTGCTAGTGTCCCTGCCCCCTATGGCTGTCTCTTTTTGTTCATTCATGAGGTGAGAGCATTGCTGGCTAGGCCAGCGTTTGTTGCCCCTCTCTAATTGCCCAGGGGGCAGTTAAAAGTCAACCACATTACTGTAGGTCTAGAGTCACATGTAGGCCAGGTAAGGATGGCAGTTGTTTCCTTCCCTAAAGGACATACATGAACCAAACAGCACTGGATTCATGGTCTTTATTAGACTCCTAATTCCAGATTTTTATTGAATTCAAATTCCACCATCTTCCATGGAAGGGATTTGAACCTGGGTCCCTAGAATCTTATCTGGGCCTTTGGATTGGTAGTCTAGTGATAATGCCACTAGGCCATTGCAATCCTTCCTCATCTCTTCCCTGCTCCTCCACCCCTTTTGTCTTCTACACTCTACTTGTATAATGTGCCATTGTATAAACCTGCCTTCCATGACAATGTCATACTGTCTGGAGTTACCTCCCGAAAGTCCTCCATTTCCTCACCCCAGCCCCTTCCTCCTTATAAAGCCTTCTTTAACCAGGCAGCACACCTTGAAATCCTAATTGGACAGAGAATCCAATCCAGATGTGTTCAGGTGAAGTGTGTTTGAACATCAGGCTTGAGGATATTTATCTAGTTTACTGTGGTAGAGCTAGCATGTTTTGTAGGTGCTGAGCAGAAGAGTCAGTTCAGTCTGTGCCCACAATATTTCTTGGTTTACATTCTTTTCACCTGACTGCATTCATGTAATGTGTAAAGTCTCACGCTTACAGGGACCAGGTTTCCACCATGTTATTGCTCCATATCCAGCTCTCTTTGGTTGGAAGATGGATGACCTGGTTTGCTCCTGTGATAGCTCACAAGCTCTGCCTATATTGGAACAAGGTGTGCACTGACTAACCAGCAGTCCTGAAAGAGGATTTTAAGCAGACAAGTGGAATACGTCAGCTCTTTGCTGTTGTCAAATGGAATGTGAGGCTGGGCTTATGCATGTCATCCAAAATTGAAAATTGGCCTCATGGACAAAAGGGGGTATTTTGGTGAAGCAGAATTGTAGAGCAGCTAGGGGTATTACCTTCATATATCCTTAACGTTACTCATTCACAGATTGCAGGTCTCACTGGCTAGACACTTACTGCCTGTTCCTAATTGTGCTTGAGAGAGTAGTGATGAGCAGTTCGTTTGGTGTAGTTACACCCAACAGAGTGCTCTTAGAGATAGAGTTGCAGGATTTTGACTCAGTGACAGTGAAGAAATAGTGATATCGTTCCATGATCTGTGGCTTGGAGGGGAACTTGCAGGTGAGGATGCTCCCATGCATCTGCTATCCTTGTCCTTCTAGATGGCAAATGTCACAGGTTTGGAAGGTACTGTCAAAGGAATCTTGGTGAATTGCCGTAAAACATCTTATGGATGGCACACACAGCTGCTACTCTGTGTCAGTGGTGGAGGGAGGAGATGTTGAAGGTGTTAGATGGGGTGCTGATCAAGTGGGCTGACTTGTACTGGATGGTGTTGAGATTCCATCACACTCTTGACTTGTGCCTTGTCGATGGTGAACAGGCTGTGGGAGAGAGTTATGACTGAGTGCAATGTCTCTCTATAGTTCCATTACTTCACTGCATTTCACTGCGGTAACACATTAGCATTTTACCCAGTCAGCAACATGACCAATTATATACTTTTTCTATATTAGTTTCAGAATTCTCGAAATGTCCATCAACTAAGTTACTTTAAGTAACTGATTTATTATAAAGGCAACTTATTCTACAAAGGGGTAAAAGTTATTTTTACGGAGTTTATTATATGAAAATATAAATTTTAACCTTTCTAAATCAGCTATCATACATACACATATACACCAGTTAAAGAAAATTAAAGAATTAGCCTTTGCAGCGATCAACTTTAAAATATATATTTTGGTTAAAGTAATTGTTAAGGAAAAGACATGTAATATTCCAGATGGCTTTTGGTCTGATGTCATGGTACATGGAGATGAGTGTCAACAAACACATGTAGTTGTTATTAGGATCTTTTTGGAAGCCTTTTGTTCAGGAGATGTCAAAAGGAACTCTTCCAGAGACTTCTCAGGAGAGTAGCTGCATCATCTTCACAAGTCACACACTGGACTCTCAAGAGTTTTCTCAAAATGATGTGAAAGAACATGTTTGGCAGCTTCTTTCTGAGCAAGCTATACCCCAATGTCTTTTCAAAAACATATCCAAGAATGCAAAACTCCTGACAGTTGTAAACTTAGACATTTGACTTCCCTGTAAACAAGTTTATGCAAAATAAAAGGTCGGCATGAACAGGTTGGGGCTGTTTCTGTGCTGCATGACTATGACTCTATGACTAAGTCCGTCCAATTCCATAGTCTGTTAAGTTCCTGCTGTTGACTTGTTTCATTATCTCTCTTCCAGTAAGTGTTCCTAACAAAAAAATCCAAGTGTCCTTCCTATAATGTTTTAATTTCCGGCATCGTAGTCTTTCAAACGAACTCGTTCTCATAATATCTTTAAACACAAGTCCTCAAAAAAAAAAGTAATAATGGAAGCAGACTCATAAGAGGTCAGGAGGTGGTGAGAAGTTAAAAGGACCAAATGGGGTCGAGGTCAGGGTGAGGTGTCCAGTCCAGTTCGGTTCAGTGTTGAGTGGCTGTTTTATCTTTCTGTGCAACAGCTACAGTACCAAACCCGAATCTGGATGTTTGTTCCACCTGTCACATTAATGCTTCATGCACAACAAAGGATGGACTGAAAACCTGCACCTGTAACTATGGATTTTATGGAAATGGAAGGAGTTTCTGCACAGGTAAGACATTTGGTAAAGAATCTACTTTAAGGTTGGTGCTTGACAGAAGCTTGAAGCTATAAACGCTCTGTTAAATCTTTAGTCAAAAATTACGGTCTAGTAGTGGCCAAGGTTGCGATAGATTAGTGACAATATTCAGTGATCATCACTCAGTTTAGCAATCTTTACATGATAAATGTTTGTTTATCTGTGGACAAGTTACTGCATATCTGCCATAAGTGCTTAAATTGCCTAGATTTCCTTTATTCGTTCATGGGATGAGGGTGTTGCAGGCTAGGCTAGCACTAATTGCCCATCCCAGAGGGCAGTTAACACTCAAAAGTGAAAGATGGCTCCTATAGTAGAAATTTGGTGTCACCACATCCCATGTCTAATGGACAGATATTAGTCCATTAAGATCAAGATTGGATAATGAATACTGAAGCTAACAACAGCACTGAAGCCCTATCCCATGATCTCACTAACATTACATTGTCTTGAATGTCCACTTTGGTTTATTGGGTAGTGCTCTGAGGCAGAGTTCAAGCCCCCCTCAGAGTTATGGCAGTATAATATGTATAACAAAATAATATCTAGGCTGATTGTGCTTTACAAAACTGTTGCTACATTGTCAGAGATGCGGGGTTAAAAATCAAGATCACATCTATCCCCTGGGGTGTAAACGATCCCATGGCACCATTTTGAAGAAGAGTCGAGGAGTTAGCATGAACTTCCTGCACATAATTTATCCCTTGTTCAAGTGAAAACAGATGGATTTTGTTTTATCACATTGCTGCATGGGATCCTGCTGTTGTTTCCTACATTACAGCAGTAACTATACTTCAAAAAGTGCTTCATTTTTGTGAAGGGTTTTGGGCAATTTTTTGTTGGCAAGTGTTATAGATTGCAAATCCTTTGTGCGTGTCCTTGGAAATAGCTTTGCATTTTGAATTATGCCATAAATTCAGATGTGATGGTTCTACTTCAATTTTTTGAGGAAGGGAGAAAAATAAGACAGATTTCATGTTTGTTTGTCAGTATTTTTTATTGTTTCTTCTGTAAGTTATTTGAAATGGCAATATCTTTGCTGCATAAGTGGAGGCCGGTAAGTCCACTGTGTCTTTACAGGCTGGTTTCTGGATCAATCCAAAATGAAACATGCTGCCATGTTTTCTCCTGTATTTTCTTCACTGGGAATTCCCTAAGTGATCCTCCAAATGGATTCAAGATTAAGAACCCCATCTCCACCTGAATCAGGAATTTCCACTTGTCTTTGTTAAATCTGGTAACAGTTCTGAAAAGATTAACATTGGCAAATGCAATAAGTTTCACCTAGTCTGATGTCATACAATCTTGAGTGGAGAATCTGGAGCCTAGCTTGAGGTCTCAAAGGTGAATGATCCTTGGCTCTTGATCGTCTTCATCATAATGTTTAATTATAAGTAGAGAATACATTGTGTGTATAGTTATCATGCGATAGACTATATTTCTCTTCCAGACAAATGCCTCCTCTTGTTAAGACTCACCAATGATTCATCTCCATCCTCTCCCCAGACAGGACTTTGGATCCAGTATTGGTTTGGTCAGGTTGCAGCTCTGGATGGTAGAAAATGAACTGATGGTCTACCTGTAACATTAACTCTTCTTTTAGGGCTCATTTAGAAAGTTGGTAGTGTCTCTACCTCTGGGCCAAGGGACCTGGATTCAAGTCCCATCTGCTCCGGAGTGTGGGGCATAACATGTCTGAACAGGATGATTAAAATATTGTTGGAACCCTCACTGATTTTTCATTATTTTTGTTTTATTCTGTTATCAATTTTGGTTTGGAGATGTGAACTGACAACTGTGAGCTGAAGATTGTGTTTAAAAACAAAAAAAAAGGAACAAACAAGCTGGTGTTTGTTTGTGAGACTAGGCCTGAAAGTTAATTGCCCGTTGATTCTTGATCAAGAGGATTCTATAGACTCTTCGGTACCGGGGGAGCAGTATGTTTAATCAGATAGCAGAAGTTTGGCCATTATCGAGGTCAGTGCTGGGAAATTAGTGCCATCAAATTTGGAGGGGAAGATGATGGTCAGACTGAGGGTGGGGCCAGAGTTTGAACTGGTTTTTGGACTCTGGGAGGAGTTTGGTTATTGATGTTACAGCATGAAGGTTTGAAAGCTTCATGCCTACCATCCCATTATCAGCTATTGGAAGTTCAGAGAATGGTAACTAACTTCTAAGTATCACTGACTTCCTCAAAGTGAACTGAAACGTGACCCTGATTGACATCTTCATGAATCGACCAAGAAACAATCACATATGCAGGTAGAACAATGCATTGTGAAACCTGCTTAAATAACATGGCCAGTTTGGTATTTGCTTTTACTTATCCCTTAACTATGTTTGTCTGTCTTTTGTATGAATGGGGCTGAAAACAAAGGCTGTGAGGTTGACATCGTAGTCATCAAATAGATTACTTTGTTGAATTTTGCTCTGTTAAAGTTACTGTATCATTAATAAATTGCCAAGTCTTTTGATTAAACTTCAAATTCTAGAATTGATTATTCACAGACCCTGGGATTGGTTATTCTGGTTAGGAACCTTTATTTTGAGGGTCTTTGAAGGTTTTAACTTTACAGTGTTGAGATAGGAATGTTGATTTGATATTCCTGTCTTTCCCTATGTTGTCACAATATCTATAAAGGAGCATTGGTGGCAGCACTTAACCATTAGTGGTAATGATTTTGTAACATCTAAACTTCCAATGGTTGATTGGGAGGATCAGACAAAATTCTTGGTTTGTCCACCATTTTCATGTGAATGTTGCTGTTATGGATAGGGAGAGGTGGTGTCAGGGTAACACAAACATAGAAATTTTGAAAATGGGAACAGGAATAGGCCATTTGGCCCTTCAAGCCTGCTGCTTCATTGATCATGGCTAACCATCCAACTCAGTATCCTGTTCCCACTTTCTCCACAGACTGTTTGATCTCTTTAGCCATAACAACTATATCTATCTCCTTTTTTGAAGCCAGTCAATGTTTTGATCTCGACCGCTTTCTGTGGCAGAGAATTCCACAGGCTTGTCATTCTCTGGGTGAAGACTTTTCTCCTTACCTTAGTCCTAAATGATCTACCCGGTATCCTTAGACTGTGACCCCTGGTTCTGGACTCCCAGGTCATCAGAAACATTGTTACCGGGTTTATGTATTCCTAATCCTCTTAGAATTTTATGGTTTTCTGTGAAACTTCAACCCCACTCCCACTTGTTGTTCTAAACTCCAGCGAATATAGCCCTAAGTGATCTAGTCTCTCTACATACATTAATCCTGTCACACCAGGAATCAGTTTGCTAAACTTATTTTGCACCCATTCATAGGCAGAACATCCTTCCTCCGATAAGGAGATCAAAACTGCCCATAATACTCCAGGTGAGGTCTCATCCAGGCTCTGTGCAACTGCAGCAAGACATCCCTGTTCCTGTACTTGAATACTTTCGGTATGAAGGCCAATGTACCATTTGCTGTCTTCACTGTCTGCTGTACTTGCATGGTTACTTTCAGCGATTGGTGCACAAGGACACCCAGATCTTGTTGCACTTCACCCTTTCCCATTCAATCGCCACTCAGATAATAATTTGCCGCCTTGTTTTTGTTACCAAACTGGACAACCTTATATTTTTTCCACATTATACATATTCTGCCATGCATTTGCTCACTCACTCAACAAGTATCCCTGCTTCCTCCTCACAGTTCACCCTCGCACTCAGCTTAGTGCCATCTACAAACGTGGAGAAGGTTTCGCCTGTTCCCTCACATCTTAGTTGTTCACAATTTGATGTATATTTGTTTTTGATGGAATGTTTCTACAGTTCCCCTTTGGGTGTTGTGACTTTTGTTAATAGACACGAGACAGGGTCTCCAGATCATTTAAGTCAGAAGTAAAGATTAACATTTATTCAATCAATATCTGGAATGGAAATGCAACAACCACACTTATTCATATATTTATAGGTCAAGATGGAGACAAATCTTTGCAGGTGAAAGAAACTAATTCCGTCTGACTGTGCCTGGGTTGATTAGTTATTATGGAGCAATGGACCCTCTTGTGTAAGACTGGCTTATCTTCCACCGCTTCTTGGAGCATCGGGATTCATTACCTGAAGTCAGTTTTTCTATCATGTGACCATATGACCAATAGTTATATTGCCCAACAAATGAATCCAAGTTAGAAACCAATACGTAATCAGGGGATGAAGGTGGCTGATCACATCAGTTTGTGATAAACTGATTTCTTATCTCTTTGTTAGAGATCAAGGACCAGGCACTGCCTCTGAGTGGGGGTGGGGGTGTGGTGAGTAGAGGGGACAGGTGCAGACTACTGATTTTGTGTTTTGGTAAATACACTGACAATGGGACTGGAAATTCCAGTGACCAACCAAGGTCATACCTACCACCAGTGTCCACCCATCACCACTGTTATGCTTCCACCTCTGCACCCCTCTTTTTATCTGCAGCTCTCCCCTACTGCTATATCCAGACCTGAAGAAGGGTAATACCCAAAATGTTGACTGCTCCTTTTCTCCAGATGCTGCCTGGTTTGCTGTGTTCTTCCAGCCTCCTGTTTGTCTCCCTTGGATTCCAGCATCTGAAGCATTTTTGTCTCCGGACATTCCACAAGTGGTTTTGCCTCCAATAAGTCTAATCAAGGGAAAGCACACCACCCACAGCCATGTGTATTTTAAGAATTTTCCAAAAGCATTTTGAGACATGAGGTAATCCTTTGCTTACACAAGAAGGTGGTGGTGGTCAGGGGAGGCGGGAGAGGGATGCAGATTCTTAACTGACAATTTGACAACCATTTTGATGGAAAATAATGTCCACTTCTTCCAAGTCATTTTCAAAATGTCCACATTGGTTAGACTCTGTTTCTTGAAATTTAGGAATATGATTTCTTTACTGGACATGAATGTTTGCTTCTTGGGGCTAGCACCAGGCAGAGGCATTCTGATCAGGGCACTGCGGATTGAACTCTGCATTGCTGTGAGGGTTTTAAAATTCATTTGTGTTGTGTTTTTAAGGCAAGGCTGGATAAATTTTTGAACAGTAAAGGAATTAAGGGTTATGGTGAGTGGGCGGGTAAGTGGAGCTGAGTCTCAAAAAGATCAGCCATGATCTTTTTAAATGGCGGGGCAGGCTTGAGGGGCCAGATGGCCTACTCCTGCTCCTAATTCTTATGTTCTTATGTATGGGTGTTGCTGGCTGAGTGATCAGTTATTGCCCACCTTGAGATGATGATGAGCAACCTTCTTGAACCACAGAATCTGTATGGTGTCAGGGGTGCTGTTAGGGAGGGAGTTCCAGAACAGCAATATATTTCCAGGTCAGGGCGCTATGTAGGTTGGACGGGAAACTTGCAGGTGGTGGTATTTGTTATTCTTGTCCTGTGACGTGGAGATGCCGGTGTTGGATTGGGGTGGACAATGTCAAAATCACACGACACCAGGTTATAGTCCAACAGGATTATTTGAAAACGCAAGCTCTTGGAGTTTAGCCCCTTGCTCAGGTGTAGTGTGAGACAGGGTACAAGACACAGAATTTATAAATTCTGTGTCTTGTACCCTCTCACTCACTATGCCTGATTTTTGACCTTGTCTTGTTCGAGTGCATCTTGCAGATGATGCATACTGCTGCCACTGTGCCCTAGTTGTGGATAGACTGAATGTTGAAGATGGGTTGCCAATTGAGCAGGCTTCTTTGCCTTGGATAGTATTGAGTGTTTCGAGTGTTGTTGGAACTGCACACATCCAGGCAAGGGAGATTATTCCATTACACTCCCAACTGATCCATGTCGATGTTGGACAGCCTTTGCAGAGTCAGGAGGTGAGTTGCTTGGCGCAGAATTCCCAGAGTCTAATCTGCTGTCACATGACAGTATTATCTCAGGTTTTATTTTCTCCAGCTTACCGTTGGAGATTTTATATGAACATGTTATCTACTCAGGAGTTCTTATATTCTTATCTGAGCTTGTCAGAAAAATGGAAGAATAGAAAATTGATTGTTTGGTTCGCTTTATATGTTGATCTTATTATGTATGTTTTTCGATTATGGAATGACAGATTAAATTTAACTTAATATGTTCTTTTTAGATAAAAATGAATGCCAAATGGGGTCTTTGAAGATCTGTGGGAACTATACGACTTGTTATAATACGTATGGCAGTTATTACTGTACGTGCAATGAAGGATACAGACCATCCAACAAAATGGAGTCATTCATTCCAAATGACGGAACTCACTGTATGAGTAAGCACATTGATTATTCAACCAGTTTCATTTGTTTTTGGGTGGGGAGAGTGGGTGGAATTTGTAATCTTGATTTGTAGGAATGAAAAGCAAAGCCCATTAAAGTGTTGATAGTAAACTAGAAAATTTGGACGGCCAAAACACTTTTTGAAGCTTTAAACCCCAAGAATGGGCTAGAATAGCCTATATATTTGTGGACAGTTGTGTTCCATATGCTTTCAGATGAACAATGTTGTATCTGGTTTGCTCTGGCAGACAGCTGGCATGAAAACAGTGGATTTAATGATTATAGCACAGGAGGAAGCCATTGTATGATTTTACAAGAGGAGACTGCCTGAGCCACTGAGCCAACCACTGGCCTGTCATCTTGAGAGGGTCAATTTCAAATCGGTGCCAGATTGATGAGAGAAACTCTCCGATCACCAAAGGTTGAAGGGCTTCTGCATAAATTTTGTGTATAGAGTCTTATTCTGGTTATTATAGCGTCATAGTGTTGTACAGCACAGAAACAGACTTTTCAGTCCAACTTGTCCACGCTGACCAGATCTCCTAAATTAATCTAGTCCCATTTGCCAGCATTTGGCCCATATCCCTCTAAAGCCTTCTTATTCATATACCCATCCAGATGCCTTTTAAATGTTATAATTGTACAAGTCCCCACCACTTTCTCTGCCAGCTCGTTCCATACATACACCACCCTCTGCATGAAAATGTTGTCCCATAGGTCTCTTTTAATATTTATTTCCCTCTCACCTTAAAACTATACCCTCTAGTGATGTGGAGATGCCAGTGTTGGACTGGGGTGGACAATGTCAAAATCACACGACACCAGCACAACGACTCTAGTTTTGAACTCTGCTATCCTGGGGAAAAGACTTTTTTATTCACCCTCTCCATGCCCCTTATGATTTTTATAAACCTCTATAAGGTCACCCCTCAGCCTCTGTCGCTCCAGGGAAAATAATCCCAGCCGATTCAGCCTCTCCCTATAGCTTAAACCCTCAAACCCTGGCAACATCCTTGTAAATCTTTTCTGAACCCTTTCAAGTTTCACAACATCTTTGCTGTAGCAAGAAGACCAGAACTGAACACAGTATTCCAAAAGTGGCCTAACCAATGTCCTGTACAGCTGCAACATGACCTCCCAACTCCTATATTCAATGCACTGCCCTGGGTTCAAATGCTACCCTGCCAGATAGTAGAATTTGAATTAAGAGTCTAATGGTGCCCGCGAATCTATTGTCAATTGTCGGAAAAACCCATTTGGTTCCTTTAGGGAAGGAAATCTGATATCCTGACCTCTTCTGACTTACATGTGACTCCAGACCCACAGCAATGTGGTTGACTCTTAACTGTCCACTGAGATGGGCAATTAGGATTGGGCAATAAATGCTGGCCCAGCCAGAGATGCCCACATCCCATGAGCGGATTAAAAATAAAAGAGGTTTAATTTGCACTGTACAGAATGCAAAAAGCATTCATTAGAACAGTGGTGTGGTTGTTGTAAGGTGGCATTGGAAACTTGAGAGAGCAGTATGTCCGAGTGGTTTATGGAGGAGGGTGGGAGTGGTTAAAAGCAGTAGAGTTGGGAGGGGAGATATTGAAGAATGCACATAAGACAAGAATACCATGGATACTAAAAATCTGAAATAAAAACAGAAAATCTCAGAGAAACCCAGCAGGTCTGGCAACAACTGTGGAGAGGGAAACATTTCAAGTCCGGTATGACTCTTCTTCAGAACGGCAAGTAGCTGGAAAATGATGGATTGTAAGCTGTAGACAGAGGAGGATCAAGTGGAACAAATGATGAGGGAGCCCACCACTAAAGACAAAGGGATTGTTAGTGGTGGTAGAGAAGAGGAATACAGAGAAGTAGGTACGAATGATGGGTGTGAATACCTTAGACTAGAGGAGGGAGGAGGTAAAAAAGCAAGTGTTGCACCTTTTGCGAATGCATGTAAAGATGCCATGGAGGGGGTGGTGAGGAAGCATTACGGGTGATAGAGGATTGGACCAGTGTGTTGCACAGGGAACTATCCTTGTGGGATTCTGACAGTGGGGGTTGGAGGGGAAGATGTGTTTGATGGTGGTATCCTGCTAAAGACGATGTAAATGCAGGAGGATGATCCTTTGAATGCAGATACTGGAGGGGTGGAAATTAAGGACAAGAGAAGCCATACCGTTGTTCTGGGAGGATGTGGATAAGGGTGAGAGAAGAATTACAGAAATTGAATTGTTCACGACTGGAGCCCCCTCCTTCATTCCAATTCACCCCTCCTAAAGGGCAACATGGTGGCACAGTGGTTAACATTGCTGCCTCACAGCACTGGGGACCTGGCTACTATTCCAGCCTTTGGATGATTCTGTGGAGTTTGCACAGACTCCCCATTTCTTTGTGGGTTTCCTTCAGGTGTGCTCAGGTTTCCTCCCACAATTCAAGGGTGTGCAGGTTAGGTAGACTGGCCGTGCTAAACTGCCCTGTAGTGATTTGGAATGTGTAGGCTAGGTAGACTAGCCATGGGAAATGTGGAGTTATGGGGAGGTAGGGTTTGGGCGTGTTGGGTCTGGGTGGGATGTTCAATGGGCCAAATGGCTTATTTCCACACTGTAGGAATTCTGTGACTGTATGGTTCTATAATTCTATGATTCCTTGTATTATTAACCCTCCTTAACTCCCTGCCAGAAAACCTCTCCTGGTAAGCAGGTCCTAAGTATCTGAGTAGCCCCTGCAGTTTAATTGCATTATTACAATCAGGTCCAAGGGCAAGTTTTCAGTGAGGCTTGCCTCTCTAACCTCTGGTGAGCTAAGGTTATTTTGAACCAGAAACTGACTGCAGTGAATTTGCCATCCATTCTAACATGTGACCCATTGCTGGTGTTATATAGACTTATCTTGGAAAATATTGCATGGAAATCATGTTTTGAGTGTATAATATACACAATGTACAAAACTATAAACTAACTTGTGTTTGACTCTTTGCAGTTGTCAATTGTGGATCACCACCATCGCTACTGAACACACTGTATCAACCAGTTAGCACAACCTATGGAAGTACAGTTGTGTACCAGTGCCAGGTTGGCTATGTCCTTATAACAGGAAATGACACATCAGTCTGCTCTGCCCAGGGGCAGTGGGAAGGAGCAAACCTGGAATGTGAAGGTCAGTCTCCAGAATGTTTCATAACCTAAGTCAAACTGTGATTCTATGTAAATGACAATGCTAGAGTGACTCTGTATTCATAATTGCCTTCCAGTTGTTGTAGCAACACATAAATACTGTGCAGATGTTTGTCAATAAGTGTCACAGCATGAAAGATACAAAAATGAAATTGTTATTGTAATGCATTCTCTTTATCATGGCTGACCACACAGTCCTTCTCCATTACCTCTCAGTTATTGTCCACCTGTGAGACTGTACTCCCTGGTCTCCATTCTTAGCTTTTTTTTTTTTTTATTTTTCTTCGGCAGAATGTGGGTGTCACTGGCTAAGCCAGCATTTGCTCCCCATCCCTTATTACCTAATCTATCGAAGCAAATTGAGAGAATGACCTTCAATTACATATCCCCCACCCTCCCTACTATTACCTCTGATGTGTCTCAAGGATCTATCTTAACTCTCTGCTAGTTCATATCTATATGATTTCCCACAGCAATAACATCTGAAAATAGTACTATTCTATGCATATATGCTTACAAAGTGTTACTCTGCTTCACCTCCATCCCACTCAACTCTTCCACATTAATAAATTATGGGACTGTTTGTCCAAAATCTGTCACTGCAGGAACAGAAATTTCCTCCAATTAAGTATTGGGAAGATTGAAGGTGTTTAGGCATTTTTGATCCTCATGACAAATTCCATTGCCTAGCTCCTGAATCTCTTCCTTTTCCTGGCAATAGTCTAAGACTAACCAGCCTGTCTGCAATCTTGGTATTGTATTTGATCCCAAGATGAGCTTAATTCCAACTGCATATCCATCACCCAGCTCAACTACTTCCAGTTCTGTAACTTTACCCAACTGTGCCCTTTCTCAATTCACCTGCTGCTAAAGTCTTCAGTCCTGCATTTGTTACCTCTAAAATAAACTATTCTATTATACTGCCAACCACCCTCTTTCTATCTTCCATAAACCTGAGGTCATCCAAAACTGTGCTGCCTGTGCCTTAACTCACTCTGGGTCCCTGTCCTTGCTCATTTACATCAGCACCCAGTCAAGCAATATTTTGATTCTAAAACTCTATCCCTATTTTGAAAATTCTCTGTAGTCTTGCTCGTCTCTGTCTTTGTGATGTCCTCCTAACCCTGAACCTTCCAAGATCTGAGATCTCCTTGAATTCTGGCCTCTTGTGTATTTCCAATGTACATCACTCTATCATGGATGGCTGCACCTTCAGCTATCTCAGCCCCAGACTCTGGAATTCCTTCCCTAAACCGTTTCATCCCTTTATTTCACTTGTATCTTTTAAGATGCTCCTTAAAATCTACCTCTTTGCCCAAGCTTTTGGTCATCTCACCTAATGTCATAGAGTCATAGAGTCATACAGCATGGAAACGGACCCTTCCGTCCATACTGACTATAATCCCAAACTAAACTAGTCCCACCTGCCTGAACTTGGCCCGTATCCCTCCAAACATTTCTTGTTCATGTACTTATCTAAATGTCTTTTAAACGTTGTAACTGTATTCGCAACCACCACTTTCTCTGGAACCACTCTGTACAAAGAAAATTGCCCCTTGTGTCTTATTTAAATCTTCTCCTCTCACCTTAAAAAATGTCCCCCCCAGTCTTGAAATCCCCACCATAGGGAAAAGACACCTGGCATTCACCTGGTAAAACTCTCCTGAATCCTCTCCAGCTCAATAATATCCTTCCTGTAAGAGGGAGACCAGAGCTGGACATAGTGCTCCAGAAGAGGCCCCACCAATATCCTGTTTCAGCACAGAAGGGTTTCTTTTGGCCCATCACGCCTCGGCCACTGTTCGAATGAACAGTTCACTTAGTGTTGTTCTCCTGTCTTCTCCAGTAAACTTGTATGGTCTTTGTTTTTAAATAATAGTCTAATTCCCTTTTTAAATGCTTCAATTGAACCCATTTTCACTACACTTTCAGGTAGCTCATTCCAGACCTTAACCACTCATTACATGAAAATATTTTGCCTTGTTTCCTTTGCTTGTTTTTACCAATTACTTTATATCTGTGTCCAGTTAGTGTGGACGTGGGAAAAATTCTCCCCATGTTCTCCGTCTGGATCCATCGTGATTTTGAGTTCCTTTGCTAAATCTCCTCACAAGGAGAACAATCCTAACTCTATCATCTACCCTTATAACTGAAATTTCTCATTCCTGGAACCATTGTCTTGAACCTTGCCTATAATGTCTCTATTGCCTTCACATCCTTCTTATAGTGCATCCCCAGATCTGATGCAAACCTCCAGCTGAGGCCAAACTAGTGTCTTATTCAAGCTCAACATAGTCTTTCTGCCCTTGTGCTCCATGTCTCTATTAACCTCGGTACGATATGTTCTATTAACCACTTTCTCAACCTGCCCTGCCACCTTTACTTGACTTATGCACATTAACACCAGGGTGTTAATATCTTCCTGCTGCTGCATCCCTTTAGAGTTGTGCTTATAATTTTATATTGTTGCTCCATGTTCTTCCCACCAAAATTAACCTCTTCACATTTCCCTGCATTGAACTTCACCTGATGTGTTCACTCGTTCCATCAATGTGTCTACATTTTTAGAAGCTCTATGCTAGCCTCCTCGGTTCCCCAGGTTTTGTATTATCCGCAAACTTTCAAACTGTGCCTTGTATGTCAAAATCCTGGTGAATAATTTATATCATAACAGAAAAGGAACCCAGCTCTGTTCCCTTGGAAAATCCACTACAGACATTCCTTCAACTCAAAAAGTATCTATTAAACATTATTCTCTGTTTCAGATTACTCGGGCAATTCTGAGTCACCACACCATCATGCAATATCGTGATTTTAAAACTCTCATCCTTATTTTCATAATCTTCCACTGCCTTGCTCATCTCTATCTCTGTGATCTCCTCCAACCTTCAACTTTCCAAGGTCTCAGAATTCCTCTAATTCTGGCTTCTTATGCATCCCCAATTTTTATCACTACCGTAGGAGAACTCCACTACAAACATTTCCCAGCTTGAAAAACATCCATTAACTGCTCGGGTAATTCTGCTTCATATTGCTGCTTTCCTCTTTATTCCTTGAACCATAGTTCTGCTTGCAAGCTTGTTTTGTGGCACTGTATCCAAATGTCTTTTGGAAGTCCAAATATATCTCATCTGCAGTTGCCCTGACCAAACCTTTCTGCTATCTCATTATTAAACTTCAGTAAGTTTGTTAAACATAATTTTCTGTGAAAAAATCCACGTAGTCTCTCCTTAATGATCTACTTTTAAAATTTGTTTATGGGATTTGGGCAGCATTGGCTAGCCCAGCAATTATTGCCCATTTCTTATTGCCTGGAGAAGGTGGTGATGGCCACTTTTTTCACCCTCTGCCATCCGTGTGATGTACATTTACAGGCTGTTAGCACATGAATTCAAGGATATTGACCTAGCATTATTGAAGGAGCAGTGATATAGCTACAAGTCAGGGTGCTGTTTGGCTTAGAGGGGAATTTGCAGATGCTGCTGTATACCTGCATTTATTGTTCTCGACTTTCTAGGTAGTATCTTCCAATTCCATGGTTTCTACTATGAAAGGAACCTAGGTGTGGAGGGATTGCCTTATGAGCAAAGGTTAAACAAGTTTGGACTCTACTCACTGGTGTTTAGAATTAGAGGTGATTATACAATTACAACATTTAAAAGGCATCTGGATGGCTATATGATTTAAGAAAGTTTTAGACAGATGTGGGCCAAATCTTGGCAAATGTGATTAGGTCAGATTAGGATGTCTGTGCAAATGAGTTGGGCCAAAGGATCTGTTTCCATGCCCTGTGACTCTACAAATTTATGACTCTATGATCTCTTTTAAACATATAGGATTCTTAAGGAGCTTGACAGGGTAAATGCTGAGAGGACGTTTCCCCTTAGTGGAGAGTCTTGGACCAGACGGCATCGTCTCAGAATATAGGAGTGCCAGTTTAAGACTGAGATGAAGAGGAATTCCTTCTTTCAGAGGGTTGTGAGTCTTTGGAACTCCTTACCATAAAGAGCTGTAGGAATAGAGTCCTTGTGTATATTTAAAGCTGAAATAGATAGAATTTTGATCAGTCATGGAATCTAGGGTAATGGGGAAAATGTAAGGAAGTAGACATGAGGAATGTTGGTTCATCTGTGATCCTATTGATCAGTGAGGCAGGCTCGAAAGGCCAAACAGCCCACTGCTGATCCTATTTCCTATTTCCTATGGTCTTATAGATGAGGTATTGCAGTGTTCTTGTATATGTTGTCTGTTGCTGTTGCTCTGTATTGATGGTGCAGTGAGAGGATATATAAGGTGGTGGATAGGGTGTCATTCAAGCGCATTGCTTTGCCCTAGATGGTGTCAAGTTTCTTCAGTACTGTTGGAGCTTCACTCATCCAGGCAAATGGAAAGTATTCTTTCATATTCTTAACTTGTGCCTTGTTAATGGTGGACAAGCTTTTGGGAGACAGGAGATGAATTACTCAACACAGATGTCCCAGCCTTTGACCTTTTATTGGAGTCACAGTATTTTCCAGTGGCTGGTGCAGTTTAGTTTCTCGTCAATGGTAATCCCTAGTATGTTGATAGTGGGGGATTCAGTGATGATGCAATTGAATCTTGAGTGTCAATGTCTAGATTCTCTCTTGTTGGAAATGATCATTGTCTGATGGTTGTGTAGCATGAAGGTTATTTGCTGCTTGTTAACCCAAGCCTGGATATCGTTGAAGTCTTGTCGCATATGGACATAGACTGCTTAAATATCTGAGGAGTTGGAAATATTACTGAATATTGGAAAATCAAACCTTCTTATGTCTGACCTTATGATGGAGGGAAGATCATTGATGAAGCAATTGAAGATGGTGAGACCTAGGCTACTACCCCGAGGAACTCCTGCAGAGATGTCTGGAGCTGATGTTGACATCCAACAACCTGAACCATCTTTCTCTCTGCCAGGTATGATCCTAACCAGTGGAGAGATTGATTCTAATCAAATCCAGTTTTGCTAGGATTCTTTGATTCCGTCAAATGCTGCCTTGATGTTAAGGAAAGTCACTTTTGCCTCACATCTGGAATTCAACTCTTTGTCCATGTTTAAACCAAGGATGTAATGACATCAGGAGCTGATAGGCCCTGGCAGAACCCAAACCCTTACCCTCAGGTTAAATCACCACCAGTCATCTCTCTATAATGAGAGAGCAGCCCTATGATCTGACAGACTTACAGCAACTTAACTCTTACTTTTTAAAGTTTTGATTGTATCTATTTTTATTATTCCTTTCAGTCAGTGCATTCTACATTATAATTCACAATTCACTGCGTAAAATGGTTTTCTTCATGTCACTTCTGGTTTTGTTGCTAATTAACAAGGGGTGGCACGGTGGCTTAGTGGTTAGCACTGCTGCCTAACAGCACTACGGACCCAGGTTCAATTCCAGCCTCTGGTGACTGTCTGTGTGGAGTTTGCACATTCTCCCCAGGTCTGTATGGTCTTCCTCCAGGTGCTCCGGCTTCCATATGCGGTCCAAAGGTGTGCGGGTTAGTTGGATTGGCCATGCTAAATTACCCCACAGTGTCCAGGAGTAGGGGGTGGGTATGATGGGGTGCTCTTCCAAGGGTCAGTGGACTTGATGGGCCAAATGGCCTGCTTCCACTCTGTATGGATTCCATTTAAAAAAAATTAAAGCTGTTCTCCTTGTTTACTAATCCTTCTGCCACTGAAAAGCCTATCTTGCACTCACAAGCCTTGTAATCCAAAGACTTAAGCTAACTAGTGTTTGTTTTGGTGACCAAGCAACTACCACGGGTTGTTGCAAAGTTAGCATTAGAATTATTTAAGCTCTCCAAACTTTTGAACAAATCTATTCTTAACCTTTTGACAACTCCAGTTTCTAAGGGCTCTCTAAGCAACTTAAGCCTTTCTTCCCTGATATTGTTCTAATAAATCTCCTCTGCATTCTCTCCAACATTTTGACATCCTTCCTGAAATGTGATGCCAAGAATTAGCCCCAGTATTTTCCAATCAAAGCCTATTTTGCAATTTTAAAAATTTTAGTATCATCCATTTGGCACTTCTGGCTGCAAGTATTTTAGCCTCGTCTTTTGCACTGATGTGCTGGGCTCCCCCTTTGTTGAAGATTGGATATTTGCGGAGCGTCCACAACCTGTTAATTGTTAAATTGCCCACTACTCTTCAAAACTAGCAGGATAACAGAGGTTAAAACTCCGATCTGATCTGTTGGTTGTGGAATCACTTAGCCCTGTGCATGCCGCTTCTGTGCTGTTAAGTATGCAAATACTTCTGTATTGTTGCTTCACCAGGTTGACCCCTCATTTTTAGGTGTCTGATGATGTTCCTGGTATGCCTTCCTATATTTGGCTGGTGAGGATGAGATTTTTCCCTCAGTTTTATTCCTTACCCCCTGCTGCAGACCCGAGCTAGCAGTTACATTCTTTTGGATTTCACCAGCTCTGTCAGTAGTGGTGCTATTAGTGATGGATGTTGAAGCTCCTTTGGCAGAGGGCAATCTGCGTCCTTTCCATCGTCAATGCTTCCTGCTTCTTCCGAGTGGTGCTCAAGGTGAAGGAGTACTGATTCATTAACTAAGGCAGGAGTTGTGCAGGTGGTAAATCGTAATCAGAGGAAGGTTTCCTTGCCCGTTTTTGACCTGGTTCATGAGGTTCAAAGTCAATACTGATGGTGGGCAGGGTATCTTTCTCCCAATGGTATATCACTGTGCCATCACCTCTGGCAGACAGGACATATCTAAGGATGCTGATAGTGGCATCTGGAACATTGTAAGTTATGAGCTTGAGAGTCTGGCTATGTCAGGCTGTTGCTTGACTAATTTGTGAGACAGATCTCCCACTTTTGGCACAAACCTCCAAATGTTGGTAAGGAGGCTTTTGTAAGATTGACATGGCTGTCGCTTTTGTTGTCATTTCTGATACTAGATGCTGAACGGTACGTCCAGTTTCATTCCTTTATCTAGACTTAGTAGTGGTTTGACACAGCTGTGTGTCTCGTTGGGACATTTCAAAGTGTAGCTACAGCAGTGTGTGGCTGGAGTCACATGAATGTCAAACTAGATCAGGACGGTAGACTTCCTTCTGTTGAGGAATAGCAAACTAGATTAGTTTTTACAGCAATAGACACATCGCTGCCTTTTGACCACCTTTTAATTCTAGTGTTTATTGAATTCAGACTTCACCATCTGCTATGGTGGGTATTGAAACCATGTCACCAAAATAATAGCCTGGGATTCTGGATTACTAGTCCAATGACGTTACCATGATGCCGTTATTTCTCCTAATTTGTCCATGCAACTATTTATCCTCAAAAGTCTCCTTCTGTGCATCAGTGTCACATTTTGTTATTCCTGTGGCATCTTGAGATGTTTCACTATGTTAAAAGTGCTAGATCATGACAAGTTTGATAATCAGTTAGCAAATGAATCTTGTAACATGTCAGTAAGTCATACAGAATAGGAAGATCTCAGCTTTGAGGCCCAACATTGACTTTTATTTCAATGTAGTTAAATGTACTTAGCCGTATCTTTTGTCTCTTTTCAGCTGTTGACTGTGGATCACCACCAACTTTACCAAACACTGTGTCATATCCACCACACAACACAACCTATGGAAGTACAGTTAAATACCGGTGCCAGGATGGCTACGTCCCTGTTAGAGAAAATGATACGTTAATCTGCTCTGCACAGGGGCAGTGGGAAGGAGCAAAGCTGGAATGTAAAGGTCAGTGCTTCAGAATGTTTCCAAACCTCAGTTAAAATGACACCAGGACCTGAATGTTTAGGTTGTAGTTCAAATCCTGGTGGATGGCAGGGTCAGCTTATCAGTGTCAGCTAATTAATCCCTGTGAGCTGCCAGGCAATCTGACCGTCAGTCGCATTAAAACAAATTGTATCGAGATCCTCTGTGAAATATAAGATTATAAGGAATGCCTGAAGATTTCTCCTCATGCTATGCACTGATCATAAGGGTAGCATGGAATGTATAAGTATGCATTGTCATTGAAATATGTGCAAGATGGAGGGCATTATTAATAATGCTCCTTAGATTAGGCAAAGTCAAGCAAGGTAAAAAGAAATGAACCTGGGGAAATTAAATTGAAAGTAATTTATTTTGAAACTTCAGAGGTGTTAAAGGATCTGCAAAGTCATGCTCACGGGCAAGTTGCAAATGCATTAACTCAAATCCTGATCGGCAATCTTTTCCCATCATTATTTTTGGTGGTTGAACTAAGGACAGACTATTGTGCAATTTTCTTCTCGTTCAATTCATTCTGCCTTGTGCGTCTCTCTCTTCAATTCTCCATACCATTTTCCATTTCTCAGGAGAATCTTTTATCCTTCTAGCTGTCTTTCTAAAATCTGTCCCCATCACCTCTCAACATGTGCCCATGTCAATCACATCAGAAAGTTGGGGGTTCAAATCCAACTCCAGAGATTTGCGTCAAAATCAATGTGGGCACTCCTGGATAGTGTAAAGGGAGTGCTGCACTGTCAGAGAAAGTGTCTTCCATCAAGATGTCAAACGTCTCCTTGGCTAGTTGCAAATGATCCAGGCACAAACTGAAGATGAGCTGGGGAAGTTCCATTTCTGCCCTGGCCAACATTTATCCCTTGAGCAGAATGGCAGGAACAGAATATATGCTAATTATTACATTGCTTTTATGGGAGCATGCTGTGTGCAAAATGGCTACTTCATTTCCTACGTTGCAATTGTGACTACGTTACGCAGTTGGCTATAAAGCGTTTGGAACAAGCTGAGTATGCGAAATGCACTATATAAATGCAAATGTTTCTTTCCTTTCTGAAAACAGCATTTTTTCCTGTAATATTTCCAATAGCTCCTAATTTTTGAGATTATTTATTGGTTTCGCTATGTATATTATATCTGACATGTCTTCTGTAATGATAACACTGTTTGACCTTTGGGGAGTTCACCCAGGAGTTAAGTCCTGGTGACCAGTGACATCACCAGATAAGCTTTGTCCATCACGATTAAAAAGGATTGAACCTAGGAGGAACTAACCGGTGTCTTACTGGTGTTTAACTGGTGTCTAACTAGTATAGCAGTAACAGTCATAAGTGCTAAGATCACTGTCACTAATAGTAATGTGTATTTACTTTTAAATTGAGTCTAATAGTCTCACAAAAGATTATCATGTATCTCAGATGTAATGTAACTATCCATTAAGTATTACGTAATAAAAATTTACTGTTTATCAAGATTGAGCCCAACTTCTGAAAACCCATGTGGGAATCCTTGCCAACTTGCTAACAGTAACTTAGACTATTATCAATAAGTTTTAGTGACAGGGAATCTGCACAAAGCATCTTAGCTGGTTCCAGTGAACATGAGCACAATATAAACCATGATGGCCAATGGATTTTGCAATATGACCTTTTCAACACTGGAGAAAACTCCATTGTCCTTCTTTAAATATAGCAGCGATATCTTTAATATTCAACTGAGAGAGCAGGAAGGCAATACTTACATCAGTTATGCACTGCTGTGTCAGTCATGTGGTGAAGATGAAAATGTGCTCCATTGTATACATCTCCTACATGATGAATTACAATGCAGTTGGGTATGTTATAAACTTCAGTGCAAAGATATGACCAAAAATGTATTTAATTTTAATTTTGTCCATAATTTGTGCCGCCTCAGTTGTTGACTGTGGATCACCACCAGATTTACCAAACACACTGTTATACCCACCGGTCAATACAACTTTTGGAAATACTGTCAAGTATCAGTGTCAGGTTGGCTATGTCTATATGAGAGGAAACTACACTTCAGTTTGTTCTGCTTAGGGTCTGTGGGAAGGAGCGAATTTGGAATGTGAAGGTATGTGCTCTAGAAAGCTTGCAAGTTTTAAAAAAAAAAAAGACAAAAATATTTCATTAACGACTGTTTGAGACTTTTCTCTCATTTAATTCTCTCCCCTATTATGTCCAACCTCCAAAAAACCCTACATTAATTCTGACATAGTGGGAACTGCTGATGCTGGAGAATCTGAGATAACAAGGTGTAGATGAACACAGCAGGCTGAGCAGGAAAGCTGACGTTTCGGGTCTGGACCCTTCTTCAGCTTTCTTGCTCCTCTGATGCTGCTTGGCCTGCTGTGTTCATCCAGCTCTATACCTGGTTATCCGACATTAATTCTGTTGTATGTGTACCGTGCCTTTAAGAGAATTCACCCTTCAGGATTCCATATGATCTGTGTTTAGGATTGTGACTCTGTCTGGCAGTTAGGCCTGTTTTGAATTTGCAAGCTGCACATAGACATCTGAATTAAAGCAGTCAGTTTGCTTTAATGTTTTAACATAAATTTTTACTATTTTAAATAAACCAACACCCAGTTGATCAATCTCTGATGAACAACTGATCATTAAATCATTATTGTGCTTGAATAAACAGTGAGAAAGTTAATCTTCAGGTAAAACACTTGTCGACCGTCATAAATCATACTGAAGTGCATGAGACAGCCCTCAATGTCTTTGTTCGTTACTGTGTTGGAGAGAGTTGGGAACAGAGTTTGTTGGTAAGCAGACAAATGCCGATTGAGAGGCCATTGTAACTCATTTGAAAAAAGGCAAGTGATCAGTTTGTGTGCAGGAAATTGGTCATTAGTTAATTGATTGATTGTTTGATTATTAACATGACAATTTCTCATTTGGATGAAAGAAGAGGGAATTTAAATGAAACGGCCCAGTGATAGAGAGGGTTGAGAAACAGAAAGATCCAGCAATGTACTTTCAAAACATATTTCAGAATGTATTTCACAAATTTTTGAAGGTGGTAAGACAAGTTGAAAAGGTTGTTAAAAAGGCATACAGGATCCTTGCCTTTATAATTAAAGGCAGGGAGTATAAAAGCAGAGATTATGCCAAACTATTTTAAATTGCAGATTAGGCTTTGGTTGGCAAATACTGGGGTTAATTCTTGGCATCACATTTCAGGAAGGATGTCAAAATGTTGGAGAGAATGCAGAGGAGATGTATTAGAACAATATCGGGGAAGAAAGGCTTAAGTTGCTTAGAGAGCCCTTAGAAACTGGAGTTGTCAAAAGGTGATCTCAGCCAGTGTGACAACTGAACTTGTGCTGTTGCCATTACTCTACATTGTAAACCAGCCAACTGAGCTAATTGACCCCCAATCAAAAACAGTCAGTTAAATACCAGGAAGGGGCAAATTTGTAAGAATGGGGAATGAGTGTAGAATGAGATTTTTTGGACATTTTTTCAAAGAGCCAGTGTAAGCTGCACAATGTGCCAAGTGGCCTGCTGTTGTGTTGAATTATTCTATGCCTCATGTCCAAAATCTGCACATCTCTATTGGTGGCACTCCCTCTTCTGAAGTTTCCCCTGTAGACTTGAATACATTGCCTGATGGAGAGCTATATTTTTGGAGATGGTATCCTTCAGTAGGAGCATTAATCTAACACTGTGTCCGTTTGAAAATATCCTGATACTATTCAAAAACAAAGCACCCAGTTCCTCCCAGTGGGTTGGCCAAGATTTCTCCTTTAACCACTACTGCAAACAGTTAGAAACCTGATGATCTGCCTTGTGTGATTCCAGTTCCATTCTACCTGGTTCTTAATGTCCTGAATGCAACTGGAGTTGGGAAACAAAAGAACATGATTACCAGTGTTGCTTGCATTGCACAAACCTTCAGAGTTCATATGAACATCTTGAACTGGCATGGTCCCTTCCGCAGAATACAGAAACTAAATGATTGTTAAGGTTTTCTGTCCGTTAATCTTTGTGAAGCTGATTTAGCATTTCACTTTCTGCCACCTCCCTAATGATCATAGAATTCTTACAGTGCAGGAAGAGGCCATTCGGCCCATCAAGTCTGCACCGACCCTCTGAAGAGCATCCCACCCAAACTCAGAACCCTCACCCTATCCCTGCAACCCCGCATTTCCCATGGCTAATCCACCTAGCCTGCACATCCCTGGAAATTATAGGGCAATTTAGCATGGCCAATCCATCTAACCTGCACATCTTTGGACTGTGGGAGGAAACCACCGGAAACCAACACAGACACAGGGAGAATGCACAAACCCCTGATGCATGTGCATAATCCGTGAGAACTATGGGAAATGCCACACAAATTCTGCTTGGCAAGTTCCCATTTTTCTGATAAATTGCTAACCCCAGACCGTACACTGTATAATGTTGAAAAACAAGTAGCATAATAGCTCAGTGGTGAGCACTGCTACCTGACAGCACCAGGGACCTGGGTTCAATTCCAACTTGGGTGACTATCTGTGTGGAGTTTGCACATTCTGCCTGCATTAAAAAAAACTGCAGCAAGTTAGTTAAACATGATTTCCCCGCTAGAAATCCACGCTGGCTTTTCCACATCAAACCACCTTGTTCCATGTGATAACTTATTATGTCCCAAGTAATTGTTTCTAAAAGCTTTGTCCCCCTTCCTTCCACTTTGTCTGCAAGAACAGGAAAACAGATCATTATCCGAAAGATGATAGTTTGGGCAAGTGGCAGGTGCAATGAGACCTCTATGTCCTTGTCCACCAGTCACTGAAAGTAAGCATGCGGGTAAAGAAGGCTACATGGTATGTTGGCCTTCACAAAGAAAGAATTCAAATACAGGAGCAGGGATGCACTTGTACAGGATCTTGGTGAGATCTCACCTGGAGTACTGTGTGCAGTTATGGCCTCCTTATATGAGGAAGGATGTTCTGCCTATGTAAGGGGCATCAAAGGTTTATCAGACTGATCAAAA
Source organism: Rhincodon typus (assembly GCF_021869965.1). NCBI lineage: Eukaryota > Metazoa > Chordata > Chondrichthyes > Orectolobiformes > Rhincodontidae > Rhincodon > Rhincodon typus. The sequence continues at coordinate 30,166,229 of NC_063334.1, forward strand.
AACAAAGAACCGTGGATGCTGGAAATTTGAAACCAATGAATTTTCTGGCAAATCTCAGCAGGTCTGGCAGCATCTGTTAAGCAGAGTTCACGTTTCGAGTGATTTGTGTTCTGAAGAAGGGTCACTGAACCTAAAATGTTAACTCCACTTTCTCTCCACTGAAGCTGCCAGACCTGCTGAGTTTTTTCCAGCAATTTCTGTTTTTGTTTCGCCAGACTGATTCCTAGGATGGTTGAACTGGCATTTGAAGAGACTGGATCGGCTCGGACTATATTCGCCGGAGTTTGGAGTTTAGAAGAATGATAGGGGGAACGGTGGTATCACATAGAAATCTACAAAATTCTAAAAGGGCTGGGTAGGGTAAATACAAGAAAGATGTTCCCAATGACGAGGGAATCCAGAACTAAGGGTCACAGTTTAAGCATTCAGGGTAGGCCATTTATGACGAAGATAAGGATATATTTATTCACTGAGAATGGTGAGCCTGTGGAATTCTGTGCCACGGGAAGCATTTGAGGCCAAAATGTTGTTTTGAAGAAGGGGTTAGATTTAGCTCTTAAGGCTAAAGGTATCGTAGAGTGTGGGAGAAAACAGGTAGCGGGTGATCAACCATGATCATTTGAATGGTGCAGCAGACTTGAAGAACTGAATGGCCTTTTTCTGCTCTGATTTTCTACATTTAACAAGTAGACACTCTTGTCTTAAGATCTAGTTGTTGGCGTGATAGCGAGCAAATAGATTAAGTTACATCAGTTTGTTAGGCACAGTTATTAAGACTATGGGGAGACTTGTAGATATAGGGTTGTACTTGTATGAGATCCTCAGATATTTCTGCCTTAATCCCACCCGTGCGTATAAGACATCATCCGATCTGATGGATCATAATGCAGTCCCCAGCATTAACTGTTTCATAACAGATACCAGAACACTCTTTAATAATCCAAGGGGAGTTAACCAAAATTCTGTATAAGTTTATCATAACTTCTCTGCATTGGAATTCTATCTGTGTAGAAATAATCTTGAATGTTTTGTGTCCATTTTTGATCAATGCATTGTCTGTCACCCAGTAGTTAAAGATAAAAAATTTAGTGACGCATGAGACAAGCAAAGCTCATATCTGTTTCTAGCTTTTTCTGGAACAGGTCTCCAGCCTGTAACCAGAGGCTGTGGCTTGAGGCATGCTGTTTTGCATCAAGCATGGCTTGTCACGAGATCCTTCTGCTGTTATTGCCTTCCACAGATAGTTTGGAAGAACTTATAGGTTGACAATTGACCTCTTTACTATATTATGAACAACAGCCTCCATGGCCATCAAGTCTTGGAGCAGGACTCTGACTCAGAGACATGGGTTCTACCCATTCTGCTACAAGACCTCTAAACGTTTAGTATTGGATAAATGGAAACCTCTTCCAACTAAAAACTATTGCCTTTGATCCTTGTCAAGGCAATCAAAAATCAGAGGTGACACATCTAACCTTCTCAGAATCTGGAGCTACGCTCCTCAATTTTCCTGGATAACAGCATCAGGTTGGATGGAGGCTAATACAGCTTCCAATATTAACTGATTCAGAGATGGCAGGAACTGCTGATGCTGGAGAATCTGAGATAACAAGGTGTAGAGCTGGATGAACACTGCAGGCCTAGCAGCATCAGAGGAGCAGGAAAGCTGAAATTTTGGGTCTGGACCCATCTTCAGAAATGGGGGAGGGAAAAGGGATTCTGAAATAAATAGGGGGAGGCAGAGGGAAGATGGATAAAGGAGCAGATAGGTGGAGAGGAGACAGACAGGTCAAAGAGGCAGGGATGGAGCCAGTAAAGGTGAGTGTAGGTGGGGAGTTAGGGTGCATCCGCCCCCGACCGCATCCCAAACCAGCCCAGCTTGTCCCCGCCTCCCTAACCTGTCCATCCTTTCTCCTGCCTATCCACTCCTCTCACCTAAACCCCCACCGCCACCTCCTACCTACTAGCCTCATCCCCGCCTCCTTGACCTGTCAGTCTTCCCTTGACTGACCAACCCGCACCCTAACTCCCCACCTACACTCACCTTTACTGGCTCCATCCCTGCCTCCTTGACCTGTCCGGCTCCTCTCCACCTATCTCCTCCTTTTATCCATCTTCCATCCGCTTCCCTCTCTCTCTCTATTTATTTAAGAATCCCCTTTGCCTCCCCCATTTCTGAAGAAGGGTCCAAACCCGAAATGTGAGCTTTCCTGCTCCTCTGATGCTGCTTGGCCTGCTGTGTTCATCCAGCTCTACACCTTGTTATCTCCAATATTAACCCTTTCAGAACCATTACCTAATACCATGATATTATTCAAAATATTTAATGTTGATTGCATTCTCCTCTTGTCGAAATTGGCTAGTAGAGACACAAACACCCCAAATAGGTCTGTACAATGTATAGAGTGCATGGGTCATCACGTCATCTTCCCTCGAGTAGCAATTGAACAGATATCATTTGGAGAATGCAAAGTTTATTATCAGGAAATTGAAGAGCTGATAGCACTTTCCACAATAGGTCAGAGGGCACATGAATCATGTGATTTAACAGAAAGCTGCACAGATCTGGAAAATCATAGGTCTGAACTCTTACAATAACTTTGTTTTACAACCACTAAATGGTCTTAACTCATATCTTCCTATATCTTCTCAGCTGTTAACTGTGGATTACCACCAACTTTATTAAACATGATGTCCAGTCAACCAATCAACACAACCTATGGAAGTGCAGTCACATACCAGTGCCAGATTGGCTATGTCCCTGTGAGAGGAAATGACACATCAGTCTGCTCCGCACAGGGACAGTGGGAAGGAGTAAACCTGGAATGTGAAGGTGGGTGCTTCAGAATATTTCTATGCGAATCTAATGCTATAATTCAGTATTCTGAAGAAGGGTCACTGGACCTGAAACGTTAACTCTGCTTTCTCTCCACAGATGGTGCCAGGTCTGCTGAGTTTTCTCAGCAATTTGTTTTTGTTTAAGACTATAAATATTGGCTAAACCCAATTACCTTACAAAAAGAAGTTCTTTTTTATTTATTCACAAGATATGTGCATTTCTGGCTAGGCTAGCATTTATTGCCAATCCTAAATTGGGCTGATGGATTTTTTTTGAACTGCTGAAATCTGTTAGGCTTCAGTAAACCCATTGTAAAGCAGTAATCTCCCGGATTTCTGGCACGCACAGGGAATAGGGGGAGCTGGACAATTGAATCTGCTGCTTGTGTGAGAATTACTAATGAAGGCTGGGAGAACTCGACTCATTGTCACAAGATGAATGTGTACTTTAAAAGCAAACGCCCTAGGATTGTTCATAAGTACCAGTATACCCGGCTACGATAGATGATATTTTATTGTTTTTATCAATAAGCTAAGTCTGAATCTAGCTTTAATAAAGCATCCGATCCTTTATTCCCTTCCATTTGCTAGTATTAGTAATGTCCATATTATTCAGATTCCAAGCATCTCGAAATCCCCTTTTGATCTGTGATACCGGTTGCATGTGAATTCCACATGTTTGGGATCCAGAAGGGAGTTCCAGGATTTTCACTGACAGTCAAGGGATGGTGCTATAGTTCTAACTCAAAATGGTGTGTAGCTGACTTGGAGGGGAATTAGCAAGCAGGGGTGTTCCCATGTGTCCCCTGTCCTTTCCAGATTTCCACTACCACCTGTGTGAAGAAGCAGTAGAACTTACTTAAGGGATCAAATTGATCGATGACATGGGGAGCATTGAAATACTCTCTGCAATCTGTGCAACAGGATAATTTGTTTTTAATCAGCTTCAAACTTTCATCTATTGTAATACAGAGCATCAGGTAGTTAAATTCAGCAGAACGGACATGATGAAAAATGCATTGAAATACATACAGTGCCTACCCAGTGTCATTGCCCATAACTTGTTTGCACCAGTTCCTGCTCTATCAGTGTACTCGTAATTAATAATAATATCTTGTGGCTTTTCCTTAACCATCCACTTGAGCTAGAAGAACAAAAGTTATCAAAAACCTTTAAAAATCCCCCCAAAAACCTTAAGCAGGCTTCTGTTGTTACAATGTGCTTGGAATAAATAATATTTTTCTGCTGCATGTAAAACATGGGGAAGCACCAGACTGGTGGTGGTATCGCTGGACTGTTAATCTAGAAACCCAGGCAATGTTCTGGGGACCTGAGTTCAAACCCCAACACAGCAGATGGTGGAATTTGAATTCAATAAAAGTATTTGGAATTAAGAATCTGACAATGACTATGAGTTCATTGCTGATTGTCAGGAAAAACCCATCTGGTTCATGAATATACTTTAGGGAAGGAAACTGCCATCCTTACCTGATTTGGCCTACATGTGACTCCAGACCCACAGCAATGTGATAACTCTTAACTGCCCTCTGGGCAATTAGGCACAGGCAATAAATGCGATGCCCTTATCCTGCGAATGAATTTTTTAAAAAAAAATCTCAAATAGTGGAATTGCTTCAGGCCCCAGAGATTGAGGATTGGGGATCCTTGTTTTCTATTAATTGTCGTTATTCTGTCTACTTGGTGAAACTAAAAAAAAAAAGCTAGTTTGGTGAAAACAGCTGTTTAAAGATGCATTGGAACTGGTTTATCTTAATAAGAAATCTTTGGTAAATTAGAGGAATGCATACATTTGTTCCCAGTAAGGAAAAGGAAGTATTGTGAATATTAATATACTTAAGCTACCTGGAGCTGACTCTGATATACAGATCCATTGTGTTTTGGATCTCCTCAGCTGTTGAGTGTGGACCTCCTCCAGTCTTACAGAATACTGTCCAGTATCTACCAAGTAACACAACATTTGGAAGTACAGTCATGTACCAGTGCGAGGTTGGCTATTTGCATGTGAAAGGTAATGTCACATCTGTCTGCTCCATCCAAGGACAATGGGAAGGACCACACCTGGAATGCAAAGGTTAGTGTTTATTCAATGCACTTTCTGATTCTTTTTCATTCTTATCATATCCCTAGTATCTCCTATATTATTGTTTTAGTTAATCCTGCCACATTAACTGTTCTAGTTCAGAAAGCCAGCTGGTGAAGGATGGAACTGGAGCCAATATTTACACAATTTTAAAACTTATTTATATAGACTTAACGTTGTAAGCATGAATCTCCTATCCCAGCAACCATAGTTTGCATCTGTGTCTATTTATAGGAGTACAAAATAAATATCCAATTAGTACCCTCACCTGCATACAAATAAACACAATTTCATACTCACTGAAAATAGAGACAAGATTTAAAACCTTCTGTCTTCCCCTTATGATTCAGTGAATCCATGTATGTACTGGCGATCCAGGTCACTCAAAAGTGATGTCTCTTTGTGTCCTATTTTACCAATGACAGGTTTTGCACAAAATGAAGTGGCCAAATGGTTGAACAAGTGGTTACAGCCAGTTCTGAGTGAGTTCTCCATACATGCAGCGAAAGCTTCCTTCAGCATCATAAGATCATATAGGAATCGCACATTATTGGAATGCCATTTCTACGTGCTCATTCGACTTTGCTAGTCTATTCACTAATGTACCTCTTAAATAAGTCCTGGACATTCACAGCCTATTACTCCACCATGGCAATCTTAACGCTCCGTCAATGTCTGAATCTGGATTCATTGAATTTATGAATTTAGCAACTCATGCAGTTGAGCCAGCTTTAACAACAACATGTATGGTCAAATTGATAGTGTTCTCATTAGATATCCCCTAGGCTGTGCTCCCGCTAACATTTTCATCAGTTTCCATGAGAAATGCAGTTTCAGTGAAATGACCACAACTTCCTACTCCTTGCCTGTTTCCAATACATGGATAATATGTTTTCTATATTTTAATAATAAGTTGAATGTAAGAATTGCCTTGTATTTCTTAATGAGCTCCATCATGTGATCAAATTCACCTTTGAAATCGGGCAGTCTGATGAGATAGATACAGTACAATGGTGGGCAGACGGCACAGAAACACAGATCAGCCATGATCTCAGCCCCACCGTCCCTCCCTCTTTATTTCTGGGCTTTCTTCCCCCTTCCCAGCCCTGAAGAAGGGTCCCAACCCGAAGTATTGACCTTCCTGCTCCTTGGATGCTGTCTGACCTGCTGTGCTTTTCCAGCTCCACATTTTTTAAACATAGCAAAATGTTCAGGTAGTTTATTGAGTGACTGCAATCACTGATTCTACAGTAGAACCAAATTTGTAACAAACAGATAGTAGGAACTGCAGATGCTGGAGAATCTGAGATACCAAGGTGTAGAGCTGGATGAACACAGCAGGCCAAGCAGCATCAGAGGAGCAGGAAGGCTGACGTTTCGGGCTTAGACCCTTCTTC
>NC_063334.1:30172964-30186192 GCF_021869965.1 Rhincodon typus
GAAGAAGGGTCTAAGCCCGAAACGTCAGCCTTCCTGCTCCTCTGATGCTGCTTGGCCTGCTGTGTTCATCCAGCTCTACACCTTGGTATTTCTTGTAACAAACAGTTCAGGATTAAAGCTACGGTGATCGAGCAATTCTTGGCATCAAAGCAGCTGCCTTTCTGGAATAGAATCCACTCCTCTTAATTGCGAGTTATTTAATTTAAATAAATCAATAATCTAATTTTTGCATTGAGTTCCCACTTCCCCGATTTATTTAAGTTTCTCAATTCAAATTACTGTATAATTCCAATACAAGAAACTATTTAGAATCATTATTGGAAGAGCATTTTTTGCTATTACCTTTGCCTAACATCAATCTCAGTTTTAACACTTTCAATTAATATCCCAGCCTCAACAGTGCACTGGGGGGGATAGAGTTCCAGATTTCCACTACCACCTGTGTGAAGAAGTACTTCCTGACATCACTGCTGAATGGCTGAGCTCTAACTTTAAGATAACGCTACCTTATTCTATATTCCCCATGAAAGGAAATGTGGGTGTTGACTCACAGGGCCTGATGTTTGCTTCAACTGTAGCATTTTCAGACTAACGTTACACTAATATTCTCTTCTAATCAGTAATGTATATATGCATCTTTTGCATCAACACGTCTTCAATTTCCTAGAAGACAGACTAATTGAACATTAATTGAGATGAGCTCTAATATAATTGTTAAGCTTCATTATTCTGCAATAAAGTAAACACAAAGTACACAATTGTTATGATTGTAGATTCAGTGATGGCAGCCACTCAAATGAACTGTCTGAACATTTTGCTGTGTTCAAAAAATGTGGAGCTGGAAAATCACAGCAGGTCAGACAGCATCCGAGAGCAGGAAATGGTAATGAAGCAAAACTGAAAAACACATTGCATTTTCTCGCATCAGTAGTTGTTTTACTTCAAGTTTGATTTTCCAAATTCGTGGCTTTTTGGTCTCAGTGAACATCTTTGAAAAGCCTGACAATCTATGCTGCACCTTGTCTCTGAAGTACATCTCAAGACAGCCTATAGCTTTGATCCCACTGTTGACAAACACAGAATCAGAAGGTTTCTAGTATAATGAGTGTGATGTTCTTTTGATTGCTGAGAGAGAATATCAAGTTGTTTCTTTACCATCTAGACAAGCTACAAATTGAGCAGTTTAATTACTTATCATTGTTGTCTTTTTTTTAAAATGAAAAGTGTGTTTGAATGCACCAAGCTTATAAAAATCCATTTACAGTGACTTATTGTTCCAAGATGGCCACTTGAGGAATTCCTGTCATGGCAGGCTTTTAACCATTGCAAGGGTCACTGGCACCAAGCATCCAGCTCTGCCAGTCCCACAGGGTGTGAACTGCCTCACTAGCCCCCTGTCCTGCACAGGGTGTGTGCTGAACCAACTCCAACAAGGATGAACTCCAACTCTTGCCCAAAGGAAGTGAATTCCATGCTCATCCCCCCAGCTCAAAGGATGTGAGCTGCAGCCTATAGCTCAAAATATGTTGCTCATTTTAGAAAAGAGATACTTGTATTGGAGCCAGTCCAGAGAAGGTTCACCAGGCTCATCTTAGGTATGGAGAGTCAGTCGTACAAGGAGACATTGAATAGGTTAGGTCTTTACTTACTGGAATTTAGAAAAGTGAGAGGTGACCTTATTGAAACATACATGATTCTTGGAAGACTTGACAGGATAGATGCAGAAAGGTTGCTCCCCCTTGTGGGGGAGTCTAGGACCAGAGAGGCATAATCTCCGAATAAGGAGTCGCACATTTGAGGCAAAGGTGAGAAGGTATTTCTTCCCTCAGAGGGTAGTGGAGTTCTTTGCCACAGAGGGTTGTTGAAGTTGGGTAAGTCAAGATACTCAAGATTGAGGCGTACAGTTTTTAATCAGTGAGGGAATTGAGGGTTATAGAGAAAAGGGCGGAAAGTGGAGTTGAGGATTATCAGATCAGCCAGGATTTTATTGAATGCAGAGCAGATTTGATGGGCTGAATGGCCTACTCCTGCTTCAATATCTTATGGTCTTAGTAAATTACCAAAAGTTGTTTAACAGTAATAGAACTCTGGCCTGAATTTGTACAAAGACCTTAAGAACCCACATTTGAATGTGTTGCAACAGCTGTTCGGACAAGAGAGCTTCTAGCCATTTGAAGCTGTGCCAGGGACAGGATTTCCTCCCAGAGGGACGCGGTAGGTCAGCCTCAAGCCAATTAAATGGCAAATGGCCATGAAGTGTCTGTGAGAGTAGGCAGGCTCTGGCCTGGTTTATTCTCTCAGGCCAACCATTGTGTAAAATCCAGTCGATAGATTCATAGCTCTAGTTCTCTTCTTCATCAGGTTAAATGCGGTGGAGAGGCTCAGCACTGGTTCTTAAATTTGTCAGTATCAGTGGAAATGTTCTCGAATACCTTGGGTTTGTGTCTCCTCAGCTCTGGACTGTGGATCACCACCGGTTTTACTGAACGCACTGACTCATCGACCAGTCAACACTACCTATGGAAGTACAGTCATGTACCAGTGCTGGGTCGGCTATGTCCCTGTGAGGGGAAACGTTACATCAGTTTGCTCTGCCCGGGGGCAGTGGGAAGGAGCAAACCTGGAATGTGAAGGTCAGTGCTCCTGAATAGCTCAGAATAACCCTGGTTTAAGAATAACAGGCTGGAACAGAGTCATACTGAGCACAGAAAGTCATACCATCAGCCTGTAACAATCTTTGGGTTCAGTCTGAAGAGCAGTGGATAACCAGTTAAGACTTGTTAATGTGACTTAAAACGTAGGAGCAGGGGCAGGCCATTCTGCCTGTCAAGCCTCCTTTTGTACAGTTCTAGTTTGCAATCAGTTCTTTTCTGATTTTTAAGTGGTTTGAATCACCCCTGGACCCCTGGTTCTGGGCGCTGGACGTATTTGGAGAATGTGAAATGAAGAGGCAGGAGACGTGTGTTTCAGGGCAAAATAATTTCTGTATTTTTTTAAAAATACAAATGTAAGTATATTACAAGAAAATAGATAAATGCAATAAACAAGGAAATTGACACAATTAATTATACAGAGGACACAGTACCACTAAATACTCTATTAGCTAGATTAACACTATAGAACCTTATCCTACAGACACTCGTAGAAAGCAACAGTTTTATTCACAGAATCTGTAATCAGACTTCTTACTCTGAGGTCCCAATGCACTGTCACCACCTATCTTCCCCTCCTGCTAGCTAGGTCAGAACTTTGGAGTCCTGGGAGTTTAAGCTCACCACTGAGAAAACGCGGTTTTGAAACATGCCTGGCTGTCTCTGTTTGCCATACCCAGAACCTTGGTGAAGACTTTGGGCTGTTGTAGGCTTTTCAGTTTGGGGTACGTCCGCAGATCCGATAAGGTGCATGTTGGATCTATTGGTTACGTACCTGGATTTTTTTTTTTTTTTTTAGTTTCTGCTGGTTTTATGGGTCTGGTTTTCATCTCAGGATGTCTCTGAGGACTTGTAGTGTCAGTCAGGTCATTAGTTTGTAGAGATGGCAGTCTTTGGTCCTGCTGGTCGTGGACTGTTGCCATCGGTTCTCTGGATTTGGAACAGGCCTGTGTCTGGTAGCTTTTGTTCAGGAGGTGTGCTTTTCATTGTGTTACTGGTGTTTCCTTCTGAAGTTAGTTGGTTTTCCAGTCATTAGAGAATATGTGAATGGATTGAGGTTGAATGTCAGGTATATCTGTGAATGGATTTCAATTAATTTTGAATATCCGGTAGGCCTGGTACTGCCTGCGCTAGGTAGCCCCAGGTGTAAAAGCTGTCTTGGGCTAGAGACTATTAGATTCAGTTGATTGCCCTCCTAGATCAATAATCTGGACTGGAGAAGCCACATCTCATCATCAAAAACTAGGCAGTTTGGAACCTTCTGGGTTCAATATTGAGTTCAACACCTTTGAATTATGAATCAATTGCTTCCCCTTATTTTAGCTTAGCTTGCTTCATTCTCTCTCACCCTCTCTCCTCTCCCCCACCCCAGTGGGACTGTCTGTTCTTTCCAATCTGGCAGTTAGACACACCATTGTTCTGCCTTTCTCACATTCTAATCACTTAATCTGAATAATCAATGTCCTACCTACCGCGCCCCCCCAGTATAGCATAAATGATGCCTCCTTCACATTTCATTTCAGTTCTGATAAAGAGTCATTGAGACTCCAAATGTTAGTTTGCTGTCTCTCTCCATGGATGCTGTCTGACTCACTGTGATCTCTACCATTTTTCGTTTCTAGCCGAAAGAAGCTTCCCAGGGATAAGATTTCCTCCTGGAGGGTGGTGGTATTTTAGTATCAAGCCAATTAAATGGCAAATGGCCTTGAAGTGACTGTGGGAGTAGGCAGCCTTTGGCCTGGTTTTTATTCCAGGAGTAGGGACCAGGGTGTAAAATCCAGTCTCTATATGCTATAGATTCGTAGCTCTTAGGCTAGTTCTCTTCTTCACCAGGTTAAATGTCGTGGAGAGGCTCAGCATTTTTCGAAGTGCTCAGCAAAAGTATATTCCAATGAAAAGGAAGGACTGTAAGAAAAGGGGTAATCTGCCATAGGTGTCTAAAGAAATAAGGGAGGCTATCAAATTGAAAGAGAAGGCATACAAAGTGGCCAAAATCAGCATGAAACTAGAAGATTGGAAAAACTTTAAGGGTCAACAGAAAGCCACAAAAAGAGCTATAAAGAAAAGTAAGATAGAACATGAGAAAAAACTAGCACAGAATATAAAGACAGATAGCAAAAGTTTCTATAAATATATAAAACGGAAAAGAGTGGCTAAAGTAAACGTTGGCCCTTTAGAGGATGAGAAGGGGAATTTAGTTATGGGATATGATGAAATGACCGAGGCATTGCACAGGTATTTTGTATCGGTCTTCACAGTGGAGGACACTAATAACATGCCAGTAGTTGACAAAGGGACGAAGGTAGGTGAGGACCTGGAAACAATCATTATTACGGAAGAGGTAGTGTTGGGCAAGCTAATGGAGCTAAGGATTGATAAGTCTCCTGGCCGTGATGGAATGCATCCCAGGGTACTAAAAGAGATGGCGGGAGAAATAGCAGGTGCGCTGGCGGTAATTTTCCAAAATTTGCTGGACTCGGGGGCCATCCCAGCAGATTGGAAAACGGCAAATGTGATGCCACTGTTTAAAAAGGGAAGTAGACAAAAGATGGGGAATTATAGACCGGTTAGCTTAACCTCTGTAGTGGGGAAGATGCTTGAGTCTATTATCAAGGAAGAAATAGCAAGGCATCTTGATAGAAATTGCCCCGTTGGACAGACGCAGCATGGGTTCATGAAGGGCAGGTCATGCTTGACAAATCTTTTGGAATTCTATGAAGACATTACGAGCGAGGTGGACAATGGGGACCCAGTGGATGTGGTGTACCTAGATTTCCAAAAGGCCTTCGACAAGGTGCCGCACAAAAGGCTACTGCATAAGATAAGGATGCATGGCATTAAGGGTAAAGTATTAGCATGGACAGAGGATTGGCTGACTAACAGGAAGCAAAGAGTGGGGATAAATGAGTGCTATTCTAGCTGGCAGTCAGTGACTAGTGGTGTGCCTCAGGGATCGGTGTTGGGACCGCAATTATTTACAATTTATATAGATGATTTGGAGTTGGGGACCACGTGTAGGGTGTCAAAGTTTGCAGATGACACTAAGATGAGTGGCAGAGCAAAGTGTGCAGAGGACTGTGAAACTTTGCAGAGGAACATAGATACATTGAGTGAGTGGGCAAAGGTCTGGCAGACGGAATACAATGTAAATAAATGTGAAGGTAGGAGTAATAGTAAAAAGGGTTATTACTTGAGTGGTAAAAAGTTGCAGCATGCTGCTTTGCAGAGGGACCTGGGTGTCCTTGTGCATGAATCTGAGGGTAGGTCTGCAGGTACAACAAGTAATTAGGAAGGCAAATGGAATTTTGTCCTTCATTGCTAAAGGGATTGAAATTAAAAGCAGAGAGGTTATGTTGCAGCTGTACAAGGTGCTGTTGAGGCCACACCTGGAGTACTGTGTGCAGTTTTGGTCTCCTTACTTGAGAAAGGATGTATTGGCACTGGAGGGGGTGAAAAGGAGGTTCACTAGGTTGATTCCGGAGTTGAGGGGTTTGGCTTATGAGGAGAGACTGAGTAGATTGGGATTATATTCATTGGAATTCAGAAGATTGAGGGGGGATCTTATAGAAACATATAAAATTATGAAGGGAATAGATAAGATAGAAGTAGAGAGGATGTTTCCACTGGCAGATGAAGCTAGGACAAGAGGGCATAGCCTCAAGATTAGAGGGAGCAGATTTAGGACTGAATTGAGAAGGAATTTCTTCACTCAGAGGGTTGTTAATCTATGGAATTCCTTGCCCCGTGAAGTAGTTGACGCTACTTCAGTAAATGTTTTTAAAGAAAAGGTAGATTTTTTTTGAACAATAAAGGAATTAAGGGTTACGGTGAGAACGCGGGTAGGTGGATCTGAGTCCACGAAAAGATCAGCCATGATCTTATTGAATGGCGGAGCAGGCTCAAAGGGCCAGACGGCCTACCCCTGCTCCTAGTTCTTATGTTCTTATGTTCTTCAATTTTTCAATTTGTCAGTATCGGCGGAAATGTTCTAAAGTACCTTGGGTTTGTGTCTTTTCAGCTCTGGACTGTGGATCACCACCGGCTTTACCGAATGCAAGGCCACATCGACCAGTCAACACTAGCTATGGAAGTACAGTCATGTACCAGTGCCGGGTCGGCTATCTCCCTGTGAGGGGAAACGTTACATCAGTTTGCTCTGCCCGGGGGCAGTGGGAAGGAGCAAACCTGGAATGTGAAGGTCAGTGCTCCTGAATAGCTCAGAATAACCCTGGTTTAAGAATAACAGGCTGGAACAGAGTCATACTGAGCACAGAAAGTCATACCATCAGCCTGTAACAATCTTTGGGTTCAGTCTGAAGAGCAGTGGATAACCAGTTAAGACTTGTTAACGTGAGTTAAGAAGTAGGAGCAGAGGCAGGCCATTCTGCCTGACAAGCAAGCTCTGGTATTCACTGTGATCATGACTGATCTTGCAGCTCATCACTAATTTTGCACAAAATTCTTGTATCTTTTAATCTTTGTACTGTCGGAATTGATTGATCTGTGTCTTTAAAATAGTCAACGAATACCACATAATGCCAAAGGGTCACCACTCTCTGAATGAAGAAATCCCTCCTTATCTCAGTCCTAAATGGCCTTCCACTTATTCAGAGCAGGATTCCCCTGGTTTTAGCCACTCCCCGCCCTTCCCTCATCAGCATTTTTCCTGCATTTACCTGCTCAATTCCTTTAGGAATGTTTTAATGTTTGATTGAGATAACCTCCCATTTATCTACACCATGAGAATATGGGCCCAATCTTTTTAATCTTACTTTTACTTATTCATTTTGTGGGATGTAGGCGTCACTGGCTGGCCAGCGTTTATGGCCTGTTCCTAGTTGCCCTTGAGAAGGTGGTGATCAGCTGCCTTCTTGAACTGCTGCAGTCAACCTGCTGGGGGTTGAACCATAATGCTATTAGGGAGGGAATTCCAGGATTTTGACCCAGCAACAATGAAGGGACAGTGATATATTTCCAAGTCAGGAAGTAGGGACTTCGTAGGACAATCCCTCCATCCCAAGAAATAATTTGGTGAACGTTCATTGAATGTCCTCTGTGACGAGTATGTAAATTTCCCTAAGTAAGGAGAGCAGTTACTCCAGACATCATCTGTATGTAATCGCAGAAAGACATCTTTAATCCTATCCTTAACCAAGGCTGGGTGGAGGGCTCTTACTGTCAGCTTGGCTGCAGCAACTCCAAGTCACCCCGGGAAATAGATCTCCCTTCCACTCCTCGCGGTGCTTGTTCTATTGCAAAGACCAGTTTAAATTTCCAGCTGCGGAGGGGAATCCCTTCATTTTGAAGCACCCTCTCTCTCTTTACATTACCCTGGCATCATGCTGCTACTGTGAAGCTGGAAGGTTAATAATCGTCCCTTGATTTTTTGAGAGCCAGAAAGACCCTGACCATGAATTGGTTACTCCAGGGAAAGTCGCATTGAGTGACTGTTTCACACACAGCGCCCATGTTTCAACCTGCTGATGGGATTGGGATGTGCCATGGAGAATCCCGCCCTGTTTTGAAAATTATATCACCTGCTTGAGTTCCTTCTCCTCCTTCCCTCTTCTAATTTTATGAACACTTAAGTCAAAATTCCAATATAATTCCTGCCTTTATTTTTGCTACAGTTTTGTAAGATGTGCATTTATTGGTATCCTCATTGGGTGTCGTTTCATCTCCTATTTTAGTAAATTTGCAGTTGACAATCCTGGAATTCCCTCCCTAATGACATTGTGGGTCAACCTACAGCAGGTGGGCTGCAGCGGTTCAAGAAGGCAGCTGATCACCACCTTCTCAAGGGCAACTAGGGATGGGCAAGAAATGCTAGCCAGCCAGCAATGCCCATATCCCACAAATGAATTTTAAGAAAACAACAAAATTGGTATTGTAGTGGGCAGTGAAGAAGATGATCTCAAGAGTATAATTGATCAGATGGTTGGAGGAGTGGCAGATGGAGTTTAATTTAGATAAATGTGAGGTGTTGCATTTTGGTCAGGCAAATCAGGGCAGGACTTATACATTTAATGGTAGGGACCTTGGGGTGCAGATGCATGGTTTCTAGAACGTGGAGTCGCAGGTAGACAGGGTAGTGAAGAAGGCATTTGACACGCTTGCCTTCATTGGTCAAAGCATTGAGTATAGGAGTTGGGACGTCATGTTGCGGCTGTACAAGGCATTGGTGAGACCAGTTTTAGAATACTGCGTTCGATTCTGGTCTCCCTGCTATAGGAAAGATGTTATTAAATTTGAAAGGATTCAGAAAAGATTTTCAAGGATGTTGCTAGGATTGGAGGGTTTGAGCTATAGGGACAGGCTGAATAGGCTGGTTCTTTTTTCCCTGAAGCATCGGAGACTGAAGGGCGACCTTATAGGAGTTTTTAAAATCATAAGCGGCATGGTTAGGGTGAATAGGCAAGATCCTTTTCCAAGAGTAGGGGAGTCCAAAATTAAAGGGCATAAGTTTAAGGGGAGAGGGGAAAGATTTAAAAGGAACTTGAGGAGCAACTTTTTCTTACAAAGGCTGGTGCGTCTATGGACCAAGCTGCCAGAGGAGGAGATGGAGGCTCGTACAATTACAACATTTAAAAGGCATCTGGATGGGTACATGAAAAGGAAGGGTTTAGAGGGATATGAGCCAAATGCTCGCAAATGGGACTAGATCAGTTTAGGAGATCTGGTATGAAAGGTCTGTTTCTGTGCTGTACATCTCTATGACTGTATGACACCAAGGAGTACTGCTCTGCTTTCATTCTGAAGTTGTGCCATGGGGTCTTTTAATGCTCCTGAGATAACAGACGGAGCCTTCTTTTAATGTATCGCCAGAGCAGCACTCCTTCAACATTGGACTTGTTGGCGGAGAATTGGTGCTCAACTTCCCGGTGTGTGACAAAACACACAAATGGGAAGGGATGATGCTGGAATGCGCAGTTCAGTGCTCAAGAATGGTTTTAAGACTGTTAGTGTCTCTTTTGTCATTAGATGAGATAGTCCAGGTTGACCATTGTCCACACCCCGGATAACTTGATCCACCTACACAAATTCTAGCAAAGTTTTCGAGGTGCTTATTTAAGTCAGCTCCCATTTCATTGTGTTTTTACAATGTTTTAACTTCTCTGACCATTCTTCTGCAAAATATTAACATTTGTCATGGAATGCATTAAATGAGTTGACTTCTAAACAAATAGTTTGGGTTTGGTCACTGTTCTGAGTGAACTTCTGTCTTTAACAAATCAAGCAACAATGTGGACCTTCATTTAATATTTGGTTCGGCTATCAGAGAGGGCATTTCCTGTGCAATTAATGCTCTTTATTATAAGGACCAGGTACCAGCTCTTGTGCTGCAATAGAATGATGGTAGCTCTAAAATACCTGGTAATCTCATAAGTTAATTCAGGACTCAATTTGAAATGATAACAACTCAGTTGCAATATATGTTTAGAATGCTGATAATACCCATCTATTTACATCATCATTAGGAGACTGGAGCTGGTTCCATTATCTGTTTGTCACTTGCACAAATGAAAATATTCCACACTAATGTGGGTTTGTCTCTCCTTAGCTGTTGATTGTGGATCACCGCCATCTTTACTGAACACACTGTACCATCAACCAGTCAACACAACCTATGGAAGTACAGTTGTGTACCAGTGCCAGGTTGGCTATGTCCCTGTGAGAGGAAATTACACATCAGTCTGCTCAGCCCAGGGGCAGTGGGTAGGAGCAAACCTGGAATGTGAAGGTCAGTGCTTCAAAATGTTACCAAACAAATTCACTCTGAAAGAACAGACAAATAATTTCCCAACAAGTACTTTATATTATGATTTTTCTCTTGTGTATTTATTTTTCTAATTGAGTCAATCATCTCTGAATTCAGCAACACTTGAAGCTTGACACCATCCAGACAAAGCAGCCCGCTTGATTGACACCACACCAACAAGCATTCACTCCCTCCACCACTGACTCTCAGTAGCAGCAGTGTGCACTATCTACAAGATGCACTGCAGAAATTTGCCAAATATCCTTAAACAGCACCTTCCAAACCCATGACCTTTTTCATCTAGAAGAGCAAGAGCAGCAGATACATGAGAACACCATCACCTGCAAGTTCCCCTCCAAGCCACTCACCATTCTGACTTCAAAATATGTCACTGTTTCTTCGCTGTCACTGGGTCAAAATCCTGGAATTCCCTTCCTAAGGCATTGTGGGTCTACGGACAGCATGTGGATACAGCGGTTCAAGAAGGCACCTCATCACTACCTTTTCAAGGGCACCTAGGGACAGGCAATAAATGCTAGCTAGCCAGTGATGCCCATGTCCCACAATTGAATAAAAAAGAACTATATACATAAAGAATATCTGGGCTCAATAAGGATCCATTGGTCTAACTTCCACATTTAAATGGGCTAGGAGTGGCTTCACCTCCCATTGTAGACCTATGTTTCTAGTTTAAAGCCGTACTGCATTGTTGGAGAAGCTTGGAGAAGCCATATTTCAGGAGCGACATCATCTGTGTTCTGAGGAATATTACAAATCCCCTGATCCTTTTTAGAGGTGAATAGAAAGTTTCTCCCGGTGTCCAGGCCACACTTTTTCTTTAAGCCAATGGAATTCAT
Organism: Rhincodon typus; assembly: GCF_021869965.1. NCBI lineage: Eukaryota > Metazoa > Chordata > Chondrichthyes > Orectolobiformes > Rhincodontidae > Rhincodon > Rhincodon typus. The sequence continues at coordinate 30,184,232 of NC_063334.1, forward strand.
TATTTTCTCTGGATCTTCCTTCTTGAAAATTGATTGATATGGAGGTTCTGGTTTCTGGTTTAAAAATGCTTCACCAATACACACAAAAGTACATTAAACTGACTTTGGTTTTGTCTCTCCTCAGCTGTTGACTGTGGATCACCACCATCTTTACTGAACACACTGTCCCATCGAAGAGTGAACACAACCTATGGAAGTAAAGTTGTGTACCAGTGCCAGATTGGCTATATGCAAGTAACAGGAAATGACACATCAGTCTGCTCTGCCCAAGGGCAGTGGAAAGGAGCAAACCTGAAATGTGAAGGTCTGTGCTCCAATACGTTTCTGAGCCTGAGTTAAACTGAATCTATGTAGAAATAATTTCCCAGGTAAAATTGCAATTTGATTTTTTTTAAACGTTGGATTACATTGGCATGTTTCTGCGCCATATCTCCCACCAGCCCTTGTGCGTGCTGGTTCTTATACTTCACTTGAACCTCCCCTCATCTTTCCTCATGCAGCTCTCTAAGTATAGCTGTTCCTTCTCCCTTGTGTACATATGTAGCTCCCCGTTAAATATACGTATGCTTTTCACCTCAACCATATTCCACGTTCTACAGTCTCACCACTCTGAGTAAAAGGATTTCCTGACTCAGCAAACCAACCTCTATATGAAGACCTATGTACATGTTATTTTCACTCCAGCAAAGCAATGATGGATAGAGATGAGTACATTGTCTCTGAAGGCAGCTAGGCCTGAGGCTGCAACGGAGATGAATGGATGGCAAGGCTGATGAGGCAATACCATCCACCTCTGATTAATGAGATTGGGCAGTCTGTTATTTTGTTCCAAGGTTTTAAAAAGTCAGGAAAGGAAAAGGGGTAGTATCTTTGGAGGTGCTTTTTATGTTTTGGAGCAACCTCAACACAATAGTGCTTTCACTCTTCACGTGGATTTTAAAACTGATCCTTCTATTTCCCTCACACCCTTCCCTAATACCACTAAGCCCTCCCTGTTTAAAGCCTCTTAGTTATCTGGGTCCAGGGTTCCACCAAGGTCTTCATTCTGGGACTGTTGCAGTACCGATAGCCCCCACTACTGAAATTTGGCGCTGCTAGGACTGACGGAGGTGCTGATTGGCAGCTCCTGAGGGTGGGTTTAATGATTGTAACGTGGTCAGCCAGCTAGACCTCATAGAATATGGTTAATCTGGTCCAATCAGGGATCCCTGGCTGACAAATATAAACAGGAGTATCAGAGGTTCTGACATTCTGGATGCTAACTCTGACGAGGCTGTGCCAGAGTCCAGGACTTTCTACGTGTAAATAAGGGGTGACTTGGTGATGGGGTACCAGTTTCTGTGGAATTATTTCAGTGGGACTTGCAGTGAGAGGCAGAAGTCAACTCTGCACTTATGGCATTTCATGGAAACAGGGCAGGTTCTTGTGAGCCTGTCAGCTGTCGACTGTCTGACAATGTTCTTTCTGGGGGCCCCATAAATTTCTGCCTTTGGTCTCGCCACAAGTGTAGGCAAACATCCCTAATTTTATATCTTACTTCCCTTGTGATAAATGACAATGTTCAATTGCTTTACCTGCATACTAACTTCTTGTAATTCATTTACCAGGACACCTAGCTAGGAAAATAGGAATAACAGCAGGAGTAGGCCATTCAGACTATTCAATACAGAAATGGTTCTTCACCTGGATCAAAGCCTTGTCCCCACATGATCCTCCTATCCTTTTCTGTCATTGATTCTTAGAAATGTGTCAATTTCTACTTTTAAATATATTCAAAAACAGCTTGGTGGAACCCTGGACCCTTGGACCCTTGGACAGGGAGGGCTTGGTGGTATTAGGGAAGGGTGTGAGAGGAATGGAAGGACCAGTTTTAAAATCCATGTAGAGAATGAAAACAGTATCATGTTGGAATTGCCTCATAAAGAATATGTTGCCCCAAAACACAGAGAATTCCAAAGATT
>NC_063334.1:30186692-30241862 GCF_021869965.1 Rhincodon typus
AGGCCCATTTGGCCCATATCCCTCTAAACCCTTCCTATTCATATACCCATCCAGATGTCTTTTAAATGTTGTAATTTTATCAGCCTCCAACACTTCCTCTCACAGCTCATTCAACACACGCACCACCCTCTGTGTGAAAACGCTGTCCCCTTAGGTCCCTTTTATATCTTTCCCCTCTCAGCATAAACCTGCGCCCTCTGGTTTTGGACTCCCGTACCCCGGGAAAAAACCTTGACTATTCACCCTATCCATGCCCCTCATGATTCTATAAACTTCTATAAGGACACCCCTCAGCCTCCGACCCCAAAGGGAAAATTGTCCCAGCCTAGTCATCCTCTCCCTATAGCTCAAACCCTCCAACCCTGGTAACATCCTTGTAAATCTTTTCTGAACCCTTTCAAGTTTCACAACATCTTTCCTATAGCATGGAGACAAAAATAGAACATAGTATTCCAAAAGTGGCCTAACCAACGTCCTGTACAGCCACAACATGACTTGCCAACTCCTATACTCCACGGACTGACCAATAAAGGCAAGCATACCAAACGCCTTCTTCACTACCTTGTCTACCTGTGACTCCACTTTCAAGCAACTATGAACCTGCACTTCAAGGTCTCTTTGTTCAGCAATATGCCACAAGACCTTACCATTCAGTGTATAAGTCCTGCCCTGATTTGTGCTACCACCTCACATTTATCTAAATTAAACTCCATCTGCCAATCCTCAACCCATTGGCCCATCTGATCAAGGTCCCATTACACTCTGGGATAACCTTCTTCACTGCCCACTACACCTCCAATTTAGGTGTCAACTGTAAACGTACTAACCATATCTCGTATATTCACATCCAAATCATTTATATAAATGACAAAAAGCAGTGGACCCAGCAACAATGCTTGCAGTGCACCGTTTGTCACAAGCCTCCAGTCCGAAAAGCAACTCTCCACCACTGCGCTCTGTGTCCTACATTCAAGCCAATTTTGTATCCAAATGGCCAGGTTGACTAAGAATATTGCCCACGCTCACCACCTGCCATTACACAGTGTGGGGAATCATAGAATCCCTATAGTGTGGAAGCAGGCCATTCAGCCCATCAAGTCAACACCACCCTCCAAAGGGCATCCCATCCAGACCCAATCCCCTTCTCTATCTCTAACCCTGTGCTTCCTGTGGGTTATCCACCGAACCTACATGTCCCTGGACACTGTGGCATCCCTACACCTCCCCCTCACCTCCATCCAAGGCTAGGTGGATTGGCCATGCTAAATTGCCCATAGGGATGTGTAGATTAGGTGGGTTATAGGGGGATGGGTCAGTGTGGGATGCTCCAAGGGTCGGTGTGGACTTGTTGGGCCGAAGGGCCTGTTTCCACACTGTAGGGATTTTATGATGATTCCATAATGAATATTGATTGGAAAATTATATGCAATACTCAAGTTTGAGAAGAATTAAGAAAGGTTTGAGAGACGTAAATCTCAAAGTGTGCAAACCAGCTGTTTTGAACAAATGGATCCTAGGCCTTACAAAGGGTGGTACGGTGGCTCAGTGGTTAGCACTGCTGCCTCACAGCGCCAGGGACCCGGGTTCAATTCCGGCCTCAAGCAACTGTCTGTGTGGAGTTTGCACATTCTCCCAGTGACTATGTGGGTTTCCTCCGGGTGCTCTGGTTTCTTCCCACAGTCCAAAGATGTGCAGGGTAGGTGGGTTGGCCATGTTAAATTGCTCATATTGACCAGGGATGTGTAGGCGAGGTGGGTTAGCCATGGATGTTGTGGGATTACAGGGATATTAGGTGAGGTGAGTCTGAGTGGGACGCTCTTCAGAGGATTAGTGAGACTCGATGGGCTGAATAGCCTGCTCCCACACCGTAGGGACTCTATCAAGTGGAACACACAGAGTGAAAGCAAAGACATGACATTAACTTAGTGAAAATCACTGGTTGGGCTAAAGCGAGTGCATGTAACGATGCTCAGGGATGAACTGGACTGGCAGCTTAATGTTCCAGGGTACAGGAAGGATCACAAGGGGAGCAAGAGAGGAGGGGGTGTGGCATTTTTGATAAGGGATAACATTACAGCTCCATTTAGGGAGGATATTCCTGGGAATACGTCCAGGGAAGTTATTTGGGTGGAACTGAGAAATAAGAAAAGGATGATCACCTTATTCAGAGTGTACTATAGATTGCCAAATAGTCAGCGGGAAATTGAGAAACAAATTTGTAAGGAGATCTCACTTATCTGTAAGAAAAATAGGTGGTAATGTAGGGGATCTTAACAATCCAAACATAGACTGAGACATGGTGTTAAGGGCTTGGATGGCGAGGAATTTGTTAAGTGTGGACAAGAAAATGTTCTGATTCAGTATGTGAATGTAGCCATGAGAGAAGGTGCAAAACCTGACCTACTCTAGGGAAATAAGGCAGGACAGGTGACTGAGGTGTCAGTGGGGAAGCACTTTGGGGCCAGTGACCATAGTTATACTGGTTTTAAAATAGTGATGGAAAAGGATAGTCCAGGGCTAAAAGTTAAAGTTCTAAATTGGAAGAAGGCCAATTTTGACAGTATTAGGCAAGAACATTCAAAAGTTTATGGGGGGGAGGAGGGGGAGGAGGGCTGATGTTCACAGATAAATGGAAGGCTGCAAAAATGGGAAGCCTTCAAAAATGAGATAATGAGAATCCAGAGACATTATGTTCCTGTTAGGGCGAAGGGTAAGGCTGATAGGTATAGGGAATGCTGGATGATGAGAGATATTGAGGTTTTAGTCAAAAAGAAGAAAGAAGCATTTGTCAGGTATAAAACAGTAGAAATCAAGTGATTCCCTACAAGATTATAAAAGCAGTAGGAGTATATTTAAGAGGGAAATCTGGAGAGAAAAATGGGGACATGGATAGCTTTGGCAACTAGGCTCAAGGAGAACCCAAAGGGATTCTACAAATACATTATGGACAAAACGGTAACTAGGGAGAGAGCAGCCCCTTTAAGATCAGCAAGGCTGCCTATGTGTGGAACCACAGGAGAAGGGGGAGATACTAAACGAGTATTTTGCATCAGTGTTTACTGTGGAGGAGGATATGGAAGATGCAGAATGTGGGGAAATAAATACCAACATCTTGGAATATGTCCATATTACAGAAGGGGGAGGTGCTGGATGTCTTAAAACGCATAAAGGTGGATAAATCTCTTGGCATCTGATCAGGTGTACCCTAGAACTCTGTGGGAAGCGAGGGAAGTGATTGCTGGGCCCTTCGCTGAGATATTATGTCATCGATAGCCACAGGTGTGGTGCCAGATGCCTGGAGGTTGGTTAATGTGGTGCCACTATTTAAGAAAGGTGGGAAGGAAAAGCCAAGGAACAATAGACCAGTGAGCCTGACATTGGTGGTGGGCAAGTTGTTGGAGGGGATCCTGAGGGACAGGATTTACATGTATTTGGAAAGGCAAAGATTGATTAGGGATAGTCAACATGGCTTTGTGTGTGGGAAATCATGTTTCATGAATTTGATGAGTCTTTTGAAGAAGTAACAAAGAGGATTGGTGACTGCAGAGCGGTGGACATGACCTATATTGACTTCAGTAAGGCACTCGACAAGGCTCCTCATGGTAGGCTGGTTAGCAAGGTTAGATGACACGGAACACAGGGAGAATTAGCTATTTGGATACAGAACTGGCTTGAAGGTAGAAGACAGATAGTGGAGGAGGGTTACTTTTCAGACTGGAGGCCTGTGACCAGTGGTGTGCCACAAGGATTGCCACTGCTTTTCGTCATTTATATAAATGATTTCAATGTGAACATAGGAAGTATGGTTGCTAAGTTTGCAGAAGAAATGAAAATTGGAGGTGTTGTGGACAGTGAAGAAAGTTACCTTAGAGTACAACAAGATCTTGATCAGGTGAGCCAATGGGTCTAGGAGTAGCAGATGGAGTTTAATTTATATAAATATGAGGTGCTGCATTTTGGAAAGGCAAATCAGGGTAGGACTTATACACTTAATGGTAAGGTCCTGAGGAATGTTGCTGAACAAAGAGACCTTGGAGTGCAGGCTCATAATTCCTTGAAAGTGGAGTCGCAGGTAGTTAGGATAGTGAAGAAAGCATTTGGTATGCTTTGCTTTATTGGTCAATGCATTGAGTATAGGGGTTGGGAGGTCATATTGCAGCTGTACAGGACATTGGTTAGGTCACTAATGGAATACTGTGTACAATTCTCTGTTTTAGGAAGGATGTTGTGAAACTTCAAAGGGTTCAGAAAAGATTTACAAGGATGTTGCCAGGATTGGAGGGTGTGAGCAATAGGGACAGGCCGAATAGTCAGGGGCTGTTTTCTGTGGAGTGTCGGAGGCCGAGAGGTGACCTTATAGAGGTTTACAAAATCATGAGAGGTAGGGTAAATAGACAAGGTATTTTCTCCGGGGTGGGGGGGGGAGTCCAAAACTAGACAGCATATGTTTAAGGTGACAGGGGAAAGATTTCAAAGGGGACCTAAAGAGCAACTTTTTCCCACAGAGAGAGTGGTAAGTGCATGGAATGAGCAGCCAGTGGTGGAGGCTGGTGCAATTGCAACATTTAAAAGGCATCTGGATGGGTATATGAATACAAAGGGTTAAGAGGGATATGGGCCAAATGGGACTAGATTTATTTAGGATATCTGGTCGGCGTAGACGAGCCGGACTGAAGGCCGAAGGGCCTGTTTCCGTGCTGTATGTCTCTGACTCCATGCAGTCCATTCGAATACACTGCTTCCTGACTCAATTTGATGGACTGATCTTATATTGAATATAAACAGCCTCACACAGCAGCTGAGATATAAATACACCATATACTGGATCAAAAACCAGGAACTCCCTTCCTCACAGGACTTTGGGTCCACCTACAACACATGGACTGAGGTAGTTCAAGGCAGCACTTCAACCCCATTTTCAAGAGAGAAAATCCAGAATGGAAAAGAAATGCTGACCTTAACAAAGGCAGCTACATCCCAGGAAAGAGTGAAAATAAAGTCAATAAATAAAGCAAGCCTTGATGCAGCGCCATGGTTAATAACTTTACAAGACACAAGTCTAAACCTAAAACCACCAAAACGACAATGCTCCACTCACACAAGTAATCGAGGAGAGTATATGGTCAACTTGAATTATTCAGCTGAAGACTGTAATGCAGTATGCTGTGTAGTTAAAGTTGAGCACAGCTCCCATCAGGACGTTGTTGTCATACAGTTTTATGATGACATTTGTTTGAAAAATATCAACGTGAGTATCACGGCTGTTTTTCAAACAGACCAATTAAAGAGCCTGTTGTCTCAAAATGTATCGAAATTAGTCAATCTCTCCCTCAATCCACAATGTTTCTCTGCGTTCCACCCCTTGCCCAATCCACAACATTTTTCTCTCTCCCCCCACTGCCTTGGGCAGCAGTGACCAAAGATGGGAGCTGGCTGCCTCAGCAAGGTCAACATCCAACAACATCATAAAAAACATGTGGAGAAAAAAGGAATTTCTTGCCCTTTGTTCTAAAATGACATAACCTCATCTGAACTTCAGTACTATCCTAAATAAATCCTTTCTTAATACAGTTTTTGCATAGAAGCTATATTGTTGTCCCAACATAATTAAAATAGGCATCATATTTGACAAAGCTCATCATTTCAAAGAGATTTCAGGCCTCCCAGCTTCCTAATTCTAATCTCCTGCAATCGTACAACCTTCCAAGATCTTGGTGCTCCTCCAATTATGTTCTGTCATTAGAGGCCATGCCTTCAATTACTTAGGCCCTGATGCTGTGTGTAATTCCCTCCCGTCTCCTTTAGGATACTATGTAAAATCTCTCCTTGACCATCGCTTTCCGTTACTTGTCCAAACAAATCTCCAAAGCCGAGGTGGTGGCAACTTTTGTTTGATATTGTTCCTGTGGAGTGCCTGAGTTAAAGTTGCTAATTAAATGCAAGATGTAATCAGCTTCATAAAAAATTATTCTTCCTGTATTCTAACACAAATGCCTTATTTTTCCTGATCACAGGACTTCTGATCACCTCATTGCAAGACAGCCAAGGGTCGATATATTATTTACAACACTTACGTTAGATAAGTTCCTCTGGAGTTGATACTCATCATGAGGTCCACTTTCTTCATTGGCGTTTCCAGGGTCCCAGTTAGATTAATGGCACTAGCATTATTTATCAGTATATCTATACCTGTTGGAATTTAAAAAAGTCAATCACCAAAATAGTCTGGTTAGGCATTGCTCAAAACCTATCATGCCAATTGTTACCCAGCTCTCCTAGCGGTGCAGATTGTTGGTGGGCCACAGACCCTAGCAACACCTGCTCCAGTTCTCTCTCCCCATGAAGACCAATTGTGGTGCACTGAACCTCAGACGACAGCTTGACCCAGTGATAGTACAAGTTAAAAGCTCATGGGTTCAAGCTGCACAGTTGGACGTTAGAAAATAAGCTGAATATGACTGTGCACTGCCTTCATATCATCATAGTTTCCATTATTTGCATGAAGTGTTGAACTGCCCAGGATAATGTAAAATGTCCCATGGGGCTAAGAGAACATAGAACATAGCACAGTACAGCACAGGAACAGGCCCTTCAGTCCACGATGATGTGCCGAACATGATGCCAAATGCAACTAAACCCTTCTGCCTGCCCTTGGTCCTATCCCTCCATTCCTTGCTTATCTAAAAGTACCTTAAATGCCCCGATCGTGAGCAAAGGAATTCAGCTGGTATCCTGACGAGCATTCATTCCTCAGTCAACATCGCTAAAACAAGTTAATTACTTACAGTCAACGTGGTTGCTGTGTACTTGGCAGAAACAAGAAATTGCTTTTTTAAAATCACACTGTGAAAATGTTGGGGAGCCATGGCCGTAACTGCTGATTCCACACATTAGACACACCTACTCCCTTTTAAGTAATTTTTAATCAACCTATTTGGACACATCATGACACACCTCTAAAGCAGGGAGAGCTTTAAACCAGACATTCTGGCCCAGTGGTACGGACACTACCCCTGCAGAAGAACCCTCCTATTTCCCCTCTTATAGATATTTTCCAAACAACCTGTTCAAAGATGTCGCTACACACCTCTGGAGTAGGTGGGACTTGAACCCAGGCCTGCTGGTATTAGGGATAGGGGCACTTCCACTACACCACAAAAAGCGAGTTGCCTTTTTTATCCTTTATATCCAGAAGTGCTCCTACACACAACCAAACATTTTGCAAAATCACCTGTGATATTCCCTCACCTATTAACCACCACCATAAATCACTGAATCCCAATTGATTAATTTATATGCAAAGCCCACTAAAGGGAACTGCAAACCATCAAAGGTGAGAGGGGTCTAAACCAAAATCTAGTCAGAAGGTGGGATAAAGCATCTAACCCCCTGCAGTGCCTATCTATCTCTAAAGGCATTGAGTGTACTGGTGGATACCGCATGGTCCCTGTCTAAGGACACAACTCTGCACACAAACATTCCCCTTTTCTATCAACTAGTCACTTAATTAATCAACGCAACTGACTTACTGAGACATTATTGAAGACAGAGAAGGCAAAAGATCAACAGGCTGACTTTTGCACTTTAGCCACAGACAGATTTGTTATAACTAACTGGGGAAATTTCTTTGCTCACTCACTCTGCACTTCAATGCACTGCAACAGTTTAAACATATTCAATCCATGCAGTTTCCTGTGAAGCCTCTTCAGTTCTTCTACTGTGTTAAACAAATGCAAGTGGCTCTTCTCTTGGTGCAATCCTCTGTTTTTTGAAGCAAGTGAACAAAGAGGAAGGTAAAGATAGGATAGTCCTATACAGTATTACAGCACGGAAAGAGGTTCCTTAGTCCATTGTGTCTACGCCAATCATCAAGCATCAATGTCCATTTTCCAGCACTTGGCTCATAGACTTGCATGCTATGGCACTTCAATTGATCATATAAATACTTAAATGCTGTGATGGTCCTTGTCTCTACCAACCCTTCAGGTGAGTTCCACATATCCACCACACTACAGGTGAGAAATTTCTCTGTAAATCCTTTCTAAACCTCCTACCCTTCACTGTAATTCTATGTACCCTAGTAACTGAACCCTCTAATAGGCAGTGGGGGAGGGGGGTGGGCATGTTTGTTTGTATATTACTCTACCTATGTCCCTCATAGTTTTGTACACCTCAATCAAGTCCCCCCTCAGCCTTCATTGCTCTAAGGAAACCACCTCAGCATATCTTGTCTCTCTTCATCACTGAATCACTCCAGCCCAAGCAGCATCTCGGTGAATCTCCTCTGCACCCTCTCCAAAGCAATTGTGTCTTCCTATAGTGTAGCATCCAGAACTGCACACAGGACACCAGCTATGGCCTAGCCAACTTCCTATACAGCTCCATCATAACCTCCCATCTCTTGTATTCTATGCTTTGACTAATAAAGGCAAGTATCCCATATGCCACCCTATCCACTTATCCTGTTACCTGTAAGGATCAGTAACTTACACACCAATGTCCTGCTGATCCTCAGTTCTATCCACAGTCCAACTATTCATCATATATTCCCCCTTGCTTTATTTGTCCTCCCACAATACATCACTTCACACTCTTGACAAATCAATTACATTTGCCACTGTTTTGCCCATCTGACCACCCCTTCTATTTCGTCCTGTGTTCTCAGCGTTTACTCCTTGCTATTTATGCACCACCAATTTTTGTGTCATCTGCGAATTTACTGACCAAACCTCTTATACTTGTATTTAAGTCATTAATGTATAATACAAAGAGTCAGGGACCTAGCACTGAAAACTATGGTATGCCACTGGACAAAGGCTTCCAGTCACAAAAACAATCTTTAACCAGAACCCTCTGCCATCTCACAACCAATTTGCTCCAGATCCCATGGGCTCTCCCATTTGTGACCAGTTTCCCATTCAACACCTGTCAAAAGCCTTACTCAAGTCCACGCAGACCACATCAACCAAATACCTTCAACTTCACACCTAGGCACTCCTCAAAGAAATTCAAGTTTGTTCGACATAATCTCTCTCTGATAAAAACCATGCTGATTATCCTTGAGTAATTCTTGTTTCTCCAACTGGACATGAATTCTGTGCCTTAGAATATTTTCCAAAGTTTTGCTATCTCTGATGTCAAACTCACTGACCTACTATTCCCTAGTTTATCCCTACCACCCTTCTTAGGTAGTGGCTTTGCATTAGCTGCTGTCCAGTCCTCTGGCATCTCTCCAGTATCCAGACAGGATCTGAAAATTAATGTTCAGGCCCCTACAATCTCGTCCCTTGCCTCCCACAGCAATCTAGGATACATCTCATTGAGAATTGGCGATTTATCCTATTTTGAGCCTGCTAATACGTGCAACTGATGTTAGACTAACTGGAAAGGCAAATCGTGTTTAACAAATTTACTGAAGTTTTTGAGGCTGTAACTAGTAGAACAGACAGTGGAGAATCAAGTGGATGTGGTGTATTTGGATTTTTAGAAGGCTTTTCTAAAGGACCCTCATTTAAAGTTAGTGGATGAAGTTAAAGCACATGGGATGAGGGTAATATACTGGCTTGAGAATTGGTTGACAGACAGGAAACAGAGTAGGATCTAATGGGTCTTTTTCCAAGTGGCAAGTAGTGACTAGGGAGGTACTATAAGGGTTAGTGCTTTGATGCTGTCTATTCATGGTATATATAAATAATCTTGACGAGGAAACCAAATGGAACAATTCCAAGTTTGCTGATGATACAACACTGAATTGGACTGAGAGTTGTGAGAATACGAGGAGGCTTCAGTTTGAGTTAGACGAGTTGAGTGAGTGGGCAAATACCATATAACATGGCTAACTATGAAGTTATATACTTCAGTGTGAAAATAAAGAAAGGAAAACAATTACATAAATGATGAAATATTGGTAAGTTTGGATGTATGAAGAGATCTAAGTGTCCTTGTACAACAGTCAATGAAAATTGACAAGGTGCTGCAAGCAATTCGGAAGGTAAGTGGTATACTGGCCTCCACTGCAAGAGGACTTGAGTTCAGTAGTAGGTATGCCTGACTGCAGTTGTATAGGACCTTGGTAACACTGCATCTGGAGTAGTTTGTGCAGTTTTGGCTTTCCTCCTCAAGAAAGAAGATGCTTGCCATTGAGGAAGTGCAGCAAAGGAACACTAGACTGATACGGGGGATGGCAGGACTGTCCTATGAGGAGAGATTCGTTCGACTGGTCCAGCCTCCTGTTTGACTGCAGCTTAGAAGGATGAGAGGGGATCTGATTGAAATGCATAAAATTGTAAAAAGGCTGTACAGAATAGATGGAGGAAGGATGTGCCCAATGAGCAGGAAGTCCAGTGACAGCGGTTATAATCGAAGAATATAGGATAGATCATTTAGAACTGAGATGAAGAAAAGTTTCTTCTCTCGAAGGGTGGTGAATATGTCGCCTTCTCTACCAGAGAAGGCTGTGGAGGCCAAGTCACTATGTACATTCAAGAAGGAGTTAGATTTTTTAAAAAAGATTTTAAAGACATCAAGGATTATGATGAAAAAGCAGGAATATGGCAGTGAAATAGAGGAATGGCCATGATCATATTGAATAGTAGAGCAGGCTCGAAGGACCAAATGGCCTACCCCTGCTCCGATATGTTTTTCTCAATGCTCGTCTGTTAAAGTTTATCATAGTTGTCCTATCGACTTTCCATAGATACACTGCTCTTCTCAAGAGTGCATACAGATACAAAATAATAATTTAAAACCTCACTTACATCCTACAGCTCTATCCACAGTTTGGATAAAATCACTTTGGAATTTCCTTTATTTTACTCGCCAGGGCTTTCTCAAGCCCGTTTTTCATTCGACTCTTTTTTTAAAAGCAACCCACTGGATTTACGATATTCGTCTAAGGCTTCTACTATATTTAGCGCTTGAGCCTATAAACTTCCTTTTCTTCTTTGTCCAATCCTGTACATTCTTCAACATACAGGGTTGGCTGGAGTGCTTGCACCTCCTTTCAACGTTACAGGAAAACATTGGCCTCGAACACTCCATTTCCTTTTTAAATGACTCCCACTGCTCTGATGTAGATTTTCCTATAAGCAGCTGTTCCAAGTCCACTTTGGCCATATTCTGTCTTATCATTTTAAAATAGGCCTTCCACCAATTCAGAACTTATATTTCCAGTTCAATGTTGGCCTTCTTTTTATAACCAATCTGACTGAATTATGATCACTATCAGCAAGATGTTCCTTCACTGAGACTTCTACCACTTAGCTGGCTTTGTTCCCCCAAAATTAAGTCTAGCACTGCCTCTTCTCTTGTAGGGCTTTCTAACTGTTGGCTTAAAAAGCTCTCCAGTACACATTTCAGGAAATCTTTCACAAGAAAGAAGCATTTCATATTTTGTAGGTAAAATCCTCTATTAATATCCTATTGTACTTACGGTTCTGAGATTTGCCTACATATCTGCCCTTCTCTATCTCCCTTGTAGTTTGGAGGTTTATAGTACACCCCAATATCATGACCGCCCTCTTTGCTTTTAAATTCTACCCACAGTGCCTCAATTGAGGAACCTTCAAAGATATAATTTCTCCTTATTGAAGCAATTGACTCCTTAAATGAATATCGTAACACCACCTCCTCTTTCATAATCTCCTCCCATATCATGCCTTAACATCTATTCAAATACATTACATAATTATTCCCACTGTCACTGGAGAACTATGGCACAGGGCTATTAAAAATATAATTGTTGACAAAAGGTTGGGAGGATCTTTACAATACACTAAAACTGAAAGTGCAGACAGTGTATCCAATGACCTGCATGCTGTTGCAATCAAGGTTATATTAACTCTGTGTTTGTATAAAAACAAACCAGGTCTCCAGTTTTGCCAACAAAGTGTTCTCATTGCCTGGTCTGCCACATTAGGCAGGTGAGCAAGCTCCAAGTTTCGGGGACACATATTAACTGGTGCATGTTACAACACTTTTAAAGTGTGGAATGACATAGAATTCACAGTAATAGTCCACTAAGACCAACTGGTCCATGTATGTCCTAACCTATTCAGTGTACAAGATAAAACACCACACATGACAACATTCCTTTACAATTCTGGGGTCAAGTTTTTGGCCAGAGATGAATATCATCCCAAGTTCTTGTGTGTACATACGGCAAAAAAAGTTAAAGAAATTTTCTGGCTAGTCAGTTAAGAGAAAAGATATCGGAAATGATGCTTTCGGATTTATTTTCATTGTTATTCTTCTCCATGCTAGAACTTAGCAACCTCCAGTATCGACAATACTAGTTGTGGTGTAGCTGTTGTCATATTTGCATAGTGTCAAAAAAATCACAAGATGGAAATTTGTGATAACTTTTTATTTAATCAAACTGAGTTGAAGGAGTATCCTTCCATGATTCAGCTGCATGAATCAACATTTGTTCTGCTCCAGCAGATAACCATCCTCTCTCATCCTTCTCTTCAGGTTAGAGAAGGAACATAATTCAATCTGAGAGAATGGTTCCAGGGATGAGGAACTTCTGCTTTAGAGATAGATTGGAGAAGTGCAGATTGGTTTCCTGGGAGAAAAGAAGATTGAGAGAGAATTTGATAGAGGTGCTCGAAATCATGAAGGGCCCAGACAGAATAGATAGGTAGAAATTGTGATGTTTTCACAAATAAATGGGCACAAATTTCAAGTAATTGGCAAAGGAAGCAGAAGTGAAATGAGGAAAACTTTTTGTGCAGCAAATGGTTAAGATCTGGAAGGCATCACCCGAGTGAGCATGAAGGCAGGTTCAATTGAAGCTTTCAAAATGGATCTACAACGTCAGCTAAAAAAAGAAACATCCACATGGTTACTAGGAAGAAATGGAGAATGGCAGGAGGCAAATTGCCCATTTATTCAGAGGCCAGTAGAGGCAGGATAGGCTGAAGAACCTCTTTCTGTGCCGTAACAATTCTGTGAGGAAAGAGCAGGGGATGGACTCTCGAATCTGACCTGCCATTCAATCAGATCATGGCTGATGGATTCAACAGATGATCCATCATTTCAACTTCACTTTCCTGCCCTATTCCTATATCCCTCGATTCTCCTGGTTCCCAAAGACTTGATAGTTAGATTATAAACTGGAGATTAACTCTTCCCCCCTCACCCATGTTATTCACCGTCTCGTGCGACCTAAGTGCCCCTACTCGGAATAGTGAATTACTGGATGGCTTTAGGACATGTCAAGGAGGGTTTAAAACTATGCTTTAATGGGATATTTCTTGTTGAAATTGTCTGCATGTGTGATTGCATAAATATAGATCTCTGGATCCAGCTGAAGAATGGATCCTGTTGTTTGAATTGGGCAGTGATGTTTGAATTGTGTGGTGATTTAAGCACCTGCATTACACACTGAGGTAGCTAATCAGTTTTGTCAGCACATCAGTTCCTGGCAGACAGAAGCTATCACTCCATTGCCATGTCATGAATAACCTCTTATTCAAAATTAAGTCAGTGACTCGTGTGTGTAGTAAATGGGGCTTAAAATTGGCAAATTGTACTGCATGCAAATATACTGTATGAAAAACCTTAAACTGCATATCTCTTCAAATATCAGATACTGTCATTCAGCTTTAAGAGAGAAACTGAAGTCATGGTCAAGTAGAAGTCTCAGTACTAGGTGTTCCAGGTGTTGCAAACTATAGATTGCAGTTCATGCTGATCCATACTGACCATCTCAAGGGGAGTTGCCTCTGAATCAAGTTGTTATTGGGGAAATTAGGAACATTTCCACCAGAAGTCAAGATTCATAAATCTTTAATTAGGAGTTGTGAGTTTGGTTGCCATAGTTGCATTAAATTAGTTTGAATGGGACAGAATTGCCTTCGGAGAGGCTATTTTGAGGACACTGGGATTTCTGCACTACCCAGGGGATAGCACTTGCCAGAAAGGGGGCTCTGGCTGGGACAGCAAGTTAGGAGCTCAAGGGATAGTTTGAGTGAGATGCTCTTCGGAGGGTCGATGTGTGGACTCAAAAGGCCTGCTTCCACACTGCAGGGATTCTATGATTCAATCACATCACAAGCTGAGGGGCTTCAGAGAATTGGAGAAGCTCCTCAAAGTCCTTGGATCGATAAGAGTGCAAAACTCTGAACCTTCTGTTCTACGGTACATCATATTTCAACTGATGGAATGTTAAGTATTAGTTTTTGTTGTCAAAAAAAAATCTTGCTGGTTAACTTACAAATTAACAATACTGCGTCCTATATGGTAACACAGTGTGGAGCTGGAGGAGCACAGCAGGCCAGGCAGCAGAGGAGCAGGAAAGTGGGCATTGCTGAAGAAGGGTCCCTACCTGAACTGTCAACTTTCCTGCTCCTCTGATGCTGCCTGACCTGCTGTGTTCCTCCAGCTCCACACTGTGTTATCTCTGACCGTAGCATTGGCAGTTCTTACTATCTCTGTGTCCGAAGTGGTTATTCGTCCACAAGAATTGACAGACTTTTGATGACTTTGCATAAAATCCACAAATCCACAATAATAATAATAATAAACTCAGAAAATAAATCACTGTACCTCCAAACGTCTTTACTGCATTCTCCACTGCCTCGCTGATTTGCTCCTCATTTCGCACGTCGACAACACAGGGTAAAGCCTTGCCTCCAGCAGCTTCAACTGAAAAGCACAAAGAAAATTAATAATGCCTGTAGACAAGTGAAAGATATATAATATCTGTTTCTCCACGCGAGGGAATCAATTGATAGCCATGTGCATCACAAAGGCTATTTTTCAGCCAAATAAAACAGTAAGACAAAACTGAAAAGACAAGACACATTTGTCTAATTCTAAAGCTGAAGTAGTTTGGTGTTGATGATGACTGAGCTATTATGGGCCCGTCAACATACATCAGCCAACTGTATTGACTACTTCACACAAACGTCATTGCCAGCAACTTCTTATTCAAATAGGAAAATGACAACAAGGCAATGAAAAGGTCCTGTATTATGTTTTGAATTACAATGGAATCATCTGTGAAGGGTTTGGCCTGCATTAGAGGAGAAAATACAGCATTGTAAGGTGGTAGAAAGTACAATTTTACGAATTGTATGTTGCAGTTGTGAAACTTATAATGTTACTGAATGCAATGTGCAGCCAGAATGTGTGTTCCTTCCCGGATTGAACCTATAACTTATCCATTTAGCCTGGTTAAGGGAATCAGCCAGGCAGAGAATGCAATAGAATGGTAGAATTCGTGTAATTTATCTAAAATTTATATACCGTTATCCCGTAATCTCTGACAAATAACTCATTTTATTCCTGATGACCAGTAAAAAGCAGCCATATCCATGAACTTTAATAAAAGGGACAATCCAAACAGCTCCTTGCTCCAGTGAGCTTGCTCCTGAAATTAAGGGAGAAAGACAGACTTGTATTTATACAATCTTCACGACGTCTGGGCATTCTGAAGTGCTCAACAGCCACAGAAGTACTTGAGAGTGGTCTCTGTTGTCACGTATGAAACACAACAGCCTATTTGCGCAGAGCGAGATTGGGAGCCAGGACCAAAAGACCGTAAGAAAGGAAGTGGTGGGGGCTGGTACAGTTACAACATTTAAAAAGGCGCCTGGATGGGTACATGAATAGGAAGGGTTCTGGGGATAGCAGCCAAATGCTGGCAAATGGGACTAGATTTATAGAGGATATCCAGTCGGCATGACGGGTTGGACCGAACAGTCTGTTTCTGCGCTGTACATCTCTATGACCCTATACAGGAACAGGAAATAGGCCATTCGGCCCCTCGAGCCTATTCCACCATTCAACAGGATCTTAGCTGTTCAAACGATCCTCTTGTTCATTTACCCAATAACCCTGGATTCCCCTACTGATCAAGAATTTATCTAGCTCAGCCTTAAATAAACACAAGGACACAGCCCCAAAACTCTCTGTGGCACGCAGTTCCAAAAACTCTCAACCTTCTGAGAGAAAAAAGTTCCTCCTCATCTCAGGCAAACACTGACACCCCTTAATTTTGAGACTAAGCCTTCTGTTCCTAGACTCTCCAGTGAGGTGAAATATCCTCTCAGCAATAAAACATATGTAAGGGACTGACGTTGGAGCATGTATGTGATAGAGAACTCATGGGCACTCAAAAACAGAAGAAAACATTTGGGCTTGTGCATTTTTAAATAATGCAGTAAGTCTTAATTACCACCAAACAATCCCTCTGATCTGAAAAATTATTTTTCTAAGTCTATAGTCTTTCTTCAGACTGAAATTATTGTTGGAGTGATTTTTAAGTATGAATTCTTTTTCCGAGTTTTCTATTAATCCATCTCTCGCTTAATTCCATCTTCCTTTCCCTTTCTTCTTTTCACTATCTACATGAGTTGGCATCAAATTAAATGTTCTAATTGATACTTCCTGGTTCAGATTCAACCCATCTCAGAAACAGATGTTCCCATCTGATTGCTGAAGGAGATACACAGTTGCATTCCGCTTTCATACAGGCCCCAGAGACCTTGTGGAAGATGCCACACCCAATGCTTTTGAAGCATGGCCAAGGCTATTACTAAACTCCACAGAAAGTCAAAGGGGTTCAGTGCCATCAATGGTGACTAACATCAAACTCTGTGTCAAGGAGACCACGTTGTGTCCCAGCAATCCTCCAGTACCTCACCTGCAGAAACATCACAGTTGACAGCTAACAAATGTGCAAATTCCAAAAGATACTGATGAGTAAATCGTAAAAGGAGAATGCTTGCAGGTTGTTTGACTTCAAAAGGGTGTCACAGCAGAGGCCACACAGTGTAGACCTGGAGGAACACAGCAGGTGAAGAGGGTCCCAACCCGAAACATCAACTTTCCTGCTCCCTTGATGCTGCCTGGCCTGTAGTGTTCCTTCAGCTCCACACGGTGTTGTCTCTGACTCCAGCATCTGCACTTCTCGCTATCTCACAGCAGAGGCCAGGCCTGTCCTCATTGGATACATAGTTTTAGAGTTGGATTTTCTGGTGTAGTGGACTGACTCCCTCTCTCTGAGCCAAAAGCTATGGTTCAAATCCTACTTCATACATAGCCACAGAAGATTCCATAAAACATGGAGCTGGAGGAGCACAGCGGGTCAAACAGCATCTGATGAGCAGGAAAGTCGACGTTTTGGGTCAGGATCCTTCATCAGGGCTGGGGAGGGGGAAGGGAGCTTGGAAACAAATAGAGGGAGGGGGCTGGGGAAGGTGGGTGCTTTGGTGATAGGTGGATGCAGGTAGGGTGTTGTAGAGATTGGTCAATGGGAAGGGTGGGGCGGACAGCTGAGAAGGAAGAGAGAGAGAGAAGTGAGGGGGAAGGTGTAGGAGCAGGTGTAGCACTTCCTGCGGATGCAGGGAAAGGTGCCAGGTGTGGTGGAAAGGTTGGTGGCGAGTGTGGAGCGGATGAGGGAGTCGCGGAGTGAGCGGTCCCTACGGAAAGCAGATACGGGTAGGAAAGAATGTACCTCCCAGCCACAAAAGATGAAATTCAGAATGAGACCGAGACCAAGGAAGCTGATTATCAATCTGTAGATCCAATACACCAATGGCAGAAACTAGGAGTGGGACAGCCTCCTGGACAGCCACGCTTCATGTAGAGAGCTGCCCCTCAAGTCATATCCTCTGGGACAGACTAGCAACACATTAAAAGGCAAAAAAAAATATGAGCCATGGAAACAAAAATAAGCACTCGCTTTGAAACAAACAAAAACAGAAACTGGAGAAACTCAACAGCTCTGGCAGTACCTATAAAGGGAAAACGGTGTTAATGTTTTGAGTCCAGCGACCCTTCTTCAGAGGATCAGTGGTTCTTTATATGCCTCTTGTGTGACAAAACATAGGAGAGCATGAAGTCTAAGCCTCTGGATAGGAATCAGTACCAGTGAAAAAGAACAACTTCTTTCTTTCATAACCTCAGGGTTGCAGAGCCTAATTGCAGCACTTCATCGAGTGCCAGCAAACCAAAACCAATAAGGTGACAAATGTGAGATTTCGCAACATAATGTATCTGCTGGCTAGAACCCCACAAGTTGTACTGGAAGCCTAAATAATAGTTTAAAAAATGCTGATTCAGGTATATGCTCTCTGAGAAAATGTTGTTCAAGTAACACTTTTGTAAGCGAAAATAGTGGGCTACTTAAAGTGAAAGATTGAGACAGCTGGCAATCAGTCACCCAAATTCATTGAAATCACTGGAACAGCCACACAGAGCAACCTTTGCAAATATTAATGAGGTCCCTATTCAAATATTGAAATAGGAACACATTTTTGTTTTGGTTAACCATGTGCTTAAGCAGCCAATGGGCTGACACACATCATGCAGTCATCAGTATCCTAGTAACTAGCTAAAAATACATCTTAGCTTTCATGCTAATCCAAGCAACAGGCACAACCTATCTGGCCCATTCAATTCACTTGAAAGCAAGACAATTGCCTGGAGATTCGATTATTATATTGGTTACAGCTCCAAGCTGAATGCATACAGTGGCAATAACAACAGGTGCTACATGAATGGTACCTCATGCAATGCAAGGAACATCTGTTCATGGTTGTCTGCATGGACAGTGCAGACTCTGGGATTCTTTTTCAGCATTAAAAATTTTTTTAAAAAATCAAGTTTTTTGCAGGGAATTGACCAGGACATAAAACAGAATATACATAAACCTCGAATACATTAAGAAAGGCATTACACCCAGGATAGATGACTGAATTTGTAAAAGAATTATGCTGCTGTTCTGAACAGTAGATGGCCTGTCAGCCCATAAAGTCTACAGCTCTTATGAGGAGGTGGTCTTTGGCAAGTTATTGGAGGGAATCCTGAGGGACAGGGTTTAGGTGTATTTGGAAAGGCAAGGACTGATTACGGATTGTCAACATGGCTTTGTGTGTGGGAAATCGTGTCTTACTAACTTGATTGAGTTTTTTTGAAGAAATAACAAAGAGGATTGATGAGGACAGAGCCGGGGCTGTGATCTATATAGACTTCAGTAAGGCGTTCAACAAGGTTCCTCATGGTACACTGGTTAGCAAGGTTAGATCACATGGAATACAGGGAGAGTTACCAATTTGGATACAGAACTGGCCTGAAGGTAGGAGACAGAGGGCGGTGGTGGAGGGCTGTTTTTCAGACTGGAGACCAGTGACCAGCGGTGTGCCACAAGGATCGGTGCTGGGTCCACTGCTTTTCATCATTTATATAAATGATTTAGATGTGAACATAGGAAGTATGGTTAGTAAGTTTGCAGATGACACTAAAATTGGAGGTGTGGTGGACAGTGAAAGAGGTTACCTCAGAGTACAATGGGATTTTGATCAGATGGGCCAATGGGCCAATGAACCAAGGAGTGGCAGATGGAGTTTCAGTTAGATAAATGCAGGCTGCTGCATTTTGGAAAGGCAAATCAGGGCAGGACTTACACACTTAATGGTAAGGTCCTGGGAAGTGTTGTTGAACAAAGACCTTGCAGTGTAGGTTCATAGTTCCTTGAAAGTGGAATCGTAGGTAAATAGGACAGCGAAGAAGGCATTTGGCATGCTTGCATTGGTCACTGCAGTGAGTACAGGAGTTGGGAAGTCATGTTGTGGCTGTACAGGACATGGATTCGGCCACTTTTGGAATACTGCATGCAATTCTGGTCTCCCTGCCATAGGAAGGATTTTGTGAAACTAGAAAGGGTTCAGAAAAGATTTACAAGGATGTTGCCAGCGTTGGAGGGTTTAAGCTATAGGGAGAGGATGAATAGGCTGGGGCTATTTTCCCTAGAGCTTGGAGGCTGAGGGGTGACCTTATAGAGGTTTATAAAATCCTCAGTGGCATGGATAGAGTCTTTTCTCTGGGGTAGGGGGTCCAATACTAGATGGCATAGATTTAAGGGGAGAGGGGGAATAAATAAAAAGGGACCTAAGGGGCAACTTTTCCATGCACAGGGTGGTGTGTTTATGGAACGAGCTGCCAGAAGAAGTGGTGGAGGCTGGTACAATTACAACATTTAAAAGGCATCTGGATGGGTATATGAATAGGAAAGATTTAGAGCGATATGGGCCAAATGTTGGCAAATGGGACTAGATTTATAAAGGGATATTTGGTTGGCACGGCTGAACTGGACCGAAGGGTATGTTTCCATGCAGTATATCTCTGACTCTCTGACGCTAGTCCTATACCCTGCTCTTATCCTGTACCCTTGCAAACTTTTATCCTTTAAGTATCTCTCTAATTCCGTTATGAAGACTACAGAATCTGTATCCACAATCCTATCAAGCAATACATTCTAAATCCCAACCATTTGTTCCATCAAACAGCTTTTCTTCATTGGCAAACTGATTACAACAATCACCTTAATGTTTGCTCCGGTCATTCATCCTACAGTCTTGGGAACCCATTCCTCTTTATTCACTGGATTCTCCCATTGCATCAACAGACAAGTGCTCAGCAATAAAAAAAAACGGTTTACAGTCTGAGTTGATGGTATCTCATATGACATTAAACCACGTTTCAATTTACATAACCAGTCGCAAATACTGCATATGATGTCAGTGTTGGAGGATTAGTTGGAGTCATTTGCTTTGCACTGTGCTCACTTGTCCTAAGAGGTACCTGGGCCTGTTATTTTCAAATCTTGAAATTGCTTGATGACGGGGACTTCGCCATTTGGGCCTGCCCAAAATTACTTTCCCCCATATATCAGAATCCAGTTTGCAAGGTCTCAGGTTGACTTTAGGATTAGCGTCCTACCCAAGTTTGGGGTGTTCTGTGGTGCAGTTTCCCTGGCTCACCCAGCCACAGAGAACTGCCTTTGGTTGACCAGAATTGCCGACGTGAACCCAATGACTGATCCAGTGAAGATGAGTTCTGATGAGATCGTTCTTAATCCCAAGTACAACAGTCTCAATGTTGGGGATTTTGCTCCACCACCTGATGTTGTAAATAAGCTATGTGAGAATGGAACGCTTCTAGTTACTTCAGTAGGTTGTCCAAGTCTCACGCCCTGTAATGAAGTAATGCCAAAACCGTTGTCTGTTCGACTTTGACTTTTATTCTAAGACTTACTTCACACTCTTTCCAAAGTCCACAATACTAAATCCTGAACTTGCTTTTAACAGGCAATGGTTCAGATCATCAGTGCTTTTAGAGAGAACAGTCTCAAGGTAGCAAAACATCTGTACTTGATGCAAGGTTGTGTAGTTCAGATTGACGAGATGGTAGGAAGACAGGTGGGAGTTGACACAAGGTCTCGGTTTTCCTCAGATTCACTGTCAGGCCAAAGTGGCCTGGGGTCAGGGCAATCCACAAGCAACTGAATACCGTCCAGAGTATGTGCGAGTATCCTGAACGGTTCACTCAGTCACTGCTCATTAATATTGAGCTTTTGAAAGTTAAAGATGTCACCACCTGTCCTGAATTAAGTGTGTACACCGAAGGTAAGGTTTTTAAGGGTGTACAGGAACATGCCAAACAGATTTGGAGCCAATATAAATGAAGGAATGAATTTTATTGTCACTTGTATTTTATGGATAGATAAAAAGTAAAATACAGTGAAACATATTCCAATGTTGCCACAATCCAGCACCATTTTGAATGGTTTTAAGAATAAGGAAATAAAAGATACAGCTTGAAGATAATCCACCAGTCCTGAGCCAGCTCATCATCAATGCCGCTGCCATCCCTCTTCCAGTGCTTCGCTGCTGTCTACACAAGACCTAACCAACATTGAAGTTGCCTCTCTTCAGGAGCCACCTTTCACTGCTGAGCCAATTCTCCTCCGTCACCACCTCGCCATTGCCTGCGCCCAAACCCACCAATGTCATTGTCGCATATCTCACTGATGGGCCCCTCTTGATGTCACTGTGATGCCCTTTCGCCACATTTCGCTGCTGGGCTGTTTCTGCTCTGCCATTACTTCACCGCCACCAGCGCCAGACCCAACCAATGACTAAGACACTGATCCTCAAGCGCCATCTTTTGCCGCTGAGCCTACCTCGCTGATGTCACCTCCATCGATTCTGATGCCAGCTCCTGCGCTTGCCCCGGAAAAGTAAATAGGGGCTCACTGAAACCCACACTGGGCTCCCTTGCTGCTGCCACGAGGGCCGGTGTGGGCCCACTCGCCATCGCCACGAGTTCACTGGAGTCCTCGCTGGGATTCTTTGCTGCTGCTGATGGCAGTAAAGGAAAATAAGAAAAAAAAAATGCAAGGAAAAGAAAAGAAAAGCAGTTGGAGTGGACTAGCCCCTGGCACAGGGCTCTGCTGCCATCTTGATGAATACATACCTTGTTTGGTGCCATTGATGGCAAGAAAGGTATCCAATGATATGCCACCTTGCATTACATTAGCCATCATGAAATGAATATTTAACAGTGAACGTCTTTCTCAGGCAGCCACATCTGTACAGAACCATCCACAGACCTTCGTGGCCTGGCCAGAATTTAACTGGAGGGACATTCTCCTCACAAGGATGAATGTTGTCCAGTTTTTGCTGCATATGGACACTGACTACTTTCATTCTAGGGAGTCACAAATGGTATTGAACATGGTAGAATAATCAGCGAACATCCCACTTCTAATCTTGTGATGGAGTGGAAGAGTTCAGAAGCCATGTTTTGTGATGGTGTCATTAACTCAAGGTAAAGTGAAGGAGGTCACATGATAGGAAGTCTGGATGGTTTGATTGTTAAAAGGGGGCCCAGAATAATTCACTGGGAAAGGCTGCAAGGTGCTTCCACTTGTGACAATGGCTAAGGTCTATGTGCAAATCGTCAGTCAGGAGACTTCTAGCTACACACAAGGTCCCTGTAATTCACATTGCTAAGGAGATGAGTTTTAAGAACAGAAAGGTTTCTATGACTTCTCTCACTTTAAGTAACGCTTCCAGGGTGTGGGAGAAAGGAGGGTAGTTTGAGGCCACAGAGTTCAAGGCTCAATGTGCAGCTATGTAAGTGGGAGCTTCCACTTGGAATAGAAAGACAACTTCATGGAGAGTTTAGAGGCTGAAAGAGTTGTTTAGCTTAAGCTATAGAGAGAGATCTACAGGAAAATGCACACCTCTTAAAACAGTTCTGAAGTGAAAGGTTTCCAGGCTGGTAGAAGTGCCAATAATCATTTTGGACTGCTCCGGGAGAACTCAACGTCTATTTAAAGGACAGTCAAACATTCACCTGACAAAGTTTTTCTGTTAAAAGTTATGTTCTGTGGTATAAAGTCTAAGTTGCTGACAAAAATAGAGTACACTAAATTGTGCTTTTAATCTGTTTGTTATAGAAAACTTCTTAAAACTGGAAATCTTGCTTTGACATCCAATCAATTTTTAACAAAGCTCAACAGTACTTGTTTTTAAAAATCAAGGTCTCTGTCGGAATTGTAACAAAGATAATTGACAAAGGAGCTGAAGATTGTTGGGCCTCAGACATAATCCTCTAGAACTGTAGCGTCAATGTCCTGGAACTGAGGTACTTAGCTTTCAAGTGCCACAACCATCTTGCTTTGTGCAAGGAACTCCAATTAGATTCCCATCAAATTCAGTTCTGTGAAGGGCCAGAGTGCGCCAAATGCTGCCTTAATGTTAAGAGCTGTCACCCTTACCTCATAGCATCTTTTGTTCAATAACACAGTCCTCGGCACTTCACAGAAGCAACTATCAAACAGAATTAGACACAAAGTCTTACAAGGAGATACATGGACAGAAAGCTAGATTTTGGAAGGAGTCTTAAAAAGGAGGTAGAGATGTAGGGAGGGTATTCTAGAACTGGCTCTAAGTAACTGATGACAGAGCTGCCAAAGATACACCCACAAGGAGAATATCAGATGCGTGCAAGAGGGCAAGAGTGGAGGAAAACTGTGGGGTTAAACAGATAGGGAGGAGTAAGGCTAAGGAATTATGAATAGAACTATAAAAAAAAATTTTTAAACAACTGCCATTTTTACAGACTCCCTAAAGGGAGGCAAAGGAATTCCTGATATATCATTAGTCATCGGACTGTTTCTCTTGGTTCCTCGCTCAGTTCACAGCAGGAATTTAAGTTGAAATAAACATGCTCACTGAAATGCATCTTCAATAGAGTGACTTGCCAAACCAGTTTCCTCCTAGTGTTTAGGCAAAGGATCCCCTGCACCCCGCAGACTCTCTCTCTCTCTTTCTCTTTTCACTTCCTGGTGAAACAGAATTGACATTATTGAAGGTCAGCCTGCCCAGTCTCTATCACCACAGGAAGTCACTTCCTAGGAAGGAGGATGGTGAAAGAACAGGCCAGAGACAGGAGGTGCAAGACTTGTCATCTTACACGAACGTAACAAATGTAACATATGGCAGTAAAATAAAACAAATCATGTGAAAAACAGGAAGGACAAGCCAAAAACAAAACAAAACACCCAAGGATAAAAGAGCAATTTACAAATATTCCTAAATTGCTTTGAGAAGGATACTAATCATGGCAAATTATAGGTCCTCTTTTATCTTATACCTTTTTCATTGGTTGAATAGGAGATGGGATACAATATTTAATAGGAGGTCTTGTGGCACAGAGGGAAGTGTCCCTGTCTCCAAGTCAGAATCTCCATGTTCAAATCCCACTCCAACACTTGGTGGCCAAGGAAGATCCACTCATCACACAACCAAACCAGTTGAGTATTAATTTGTAAATCCTTCCAATGCATACCAATGGCAGGCAGTAAGAGCTAGAGTGTCTCCTGGTCATCTATGGTGACAGAAAGAAGGTTTGAGTGTTTGCTATCGTCCCAGACTACAATACGCATGTAAAAATGCACGTTACTGTGCATGTTACCACAGTACCTTGGACCCATTGAGTCAGCCAGAGGACGCAATCACTTCCATAAAATTTACTCTTCAGAAAGCCAGACTGGGTGTGTTTTCATGTTTTTTGGCAAGAGAGAGACTCGCTCTAAAAAGCTAGAATCCAGTGGAAGTATTTCACAACTTCAGATCTGCTGCTGCATTTAATCAGTGCTCAACATCTGAGTTATACACGTGCTGTGTGAATAGTTTGACAAAAATGCAAAAGAGTTTCTTGAATAACACTGGAAAACAGAAATATTCAACTACGCTCTCAACTTATTCACCGCCCTGTCTAAATATCCCATCAATATGATTGTTACCAGAGCAACAGATTCAATGCTATGATTTTATGCTTTCTGTGAACAGAAGATAGAAATGTCAGCATTTGGCAATTATTTGTCACAAGAGCATCTCCTGGACTATTATTTATCCCTCAACCAACATTACTAATACAGATTATCTGGTCATTATCTTATTGCTGTTTGTGCGAGTTTGCTGGGTACAAAATAGCTGCTACATTTCCAATATGACAAGAGTGACTATTCTTCAAAGGTACTTCGTTGATAATGTGGGTTTGGTGAGGTCCCAGCTGATGCTAAATAAATGTAAGTTCTTTATTTTTAAACTTAAAATGATTTAAACTCCTGATTCTGGTTAAATCATGGAGTGAACAGTTTATACTCAAACGATGGTACCCAGATCAAAGACAGTTCAGCAAATCATTTGCCAGACAAATCTTGATGACCAGAAACAGCATTGTCATAAAAGGTGGAAAAAATGGTTGTCCCAACAGAAAAACTATTACCAATTCATTGATAAACATCCCAACTGAAAATTGGAATGCTATTTTACTCAATAGGAATTCACATCCTGTATTCTTGCTCTTTTGACGTGGAAAAATTAATTTTTTTTAAAAATTCCTTTTTAGGACAGGGGTTTCACTCACAAGACTAGCCCAAGTTGCTCTCAAAGTGATGGTGGTAGTGCATTTTTTTGAACCATGACAGTCCATGTGGGTGACAGCATTCTGACAATGCTCTGAGGGAGGGTGTCCCAGGACTTTGACCCAGTGATGGTGAAGGAACAGTGCCCCAAGCACAAATCTGGATGGTGCAAAGCTTTTCGAAGAATTAAAGGTGATTGTGCTCCCCTGTCTTTCTCCTTCAAAATGGTCAAGGTCATGGCTGTGCAAATTAGCTCTAAATGTAATGATTGTTGATGATTTCATCATTAGATTGAAAGGTATAAATAACTGAAATACTGTTGTACATAACAATACTGCAAATTCTTGCATCAAAACAGCATGAAAATATGATAATAAAGGGCATTAAACATATAATTTGATTCCTTACTGGTAGCATGGGATGAACCTAAATACATGTAAAATAGCTGCAGGGTGATCATCAATGTGACAATCTGTTTCGCATTGTTAAGGTTCGTGGTTTTAACCGACAGACTGGAGTGTCCCAAATTCATGAGATTTTCACAGCATTCAACTCATGGGAAGTTGAAGTTGTTTCAGTCCAACATTCAATTTATCTGTGAAAGAAAAGAATTAGGCACTTCTTCATTCCATAAATGCCCCACTGTTTCAGAAACCGTTAACTACTTCTGAAATACAGTGACTTAGTATTCAAGACATATGTGGCAGCCATTTTGCAGAAACCCAGCTCCCACAGATTGTAGAGAGATGAATTTCAGTTTTGGTTGCACTGACAGAGAGAGAGAGAGACAGACATACAGACAGACAGAGGTGGGGGGAAGAAAGAGACAGAGGCAGACAGAAGAATGCCTATTTGAACACCAAAAGGTTACCCTGCTGCTATTCAAATACTGCAGTGCCCAAGACCATGCTCTGAACTTCACCAGTTGGTAGTCTGGCGCTCTAAGATTAACATTCCACCGGTGTAAAAAAGACACTTCAAGTCCAACAGGAACAGTGTTTCGCGTCTCAACTTGAGAAAGTCTGTCAAAAATTAAGAGCCAACTGAAGTGACTGATGAAATATTTCAATAATTCATGTTGCCCCAAATACAACATCCATCATCTTCAGTAAACAAATAGGAAGACATTGTCTCCTGTGAATCAATCAGCTCAAAACAAATATTCCTGCAACTTGCCAATGACAGGTGGAGGATTTAATCAGCATGCAAAAACGTTTAAAATTTCCAACCACTTCCTAAATTATTCCTAAAGACATTGACATGACTGTCTTGCCCATCCACAGCCCCTTCCCCAATCTCCTGAATCATATAAGACTGTAGAAAATGGACAGCAGAATCTAGGCTGACATTCCAGTGTAATAAGAGAGTCCGGCATGGTCAGAGTGAAATGTTAAACCGAGATGGTATCTGCCCTCGTTGTGGTGGAATCTTTTACCGTCAACTTGCTCAAAGAGGAGCAGGGAGGAGAGTTCCTCCAATATCTGGGCCAATTTTAATCCCTCAACCAACGTCACAACCTTCAGATTATTATCATGTTGCTGTTATTGGTTCATGCACGTTTCAAACGTTAAACAATGATTGCAGAGGTCATGGAAGGTGTTGTGGAAAGTCAAACTGTCTCTTTTCTCAAACACATGAAAAGTGATAGTGCCATACTCTAGAATTTGTTCCCAAACACTTCAGCCAGTCATGTGACCCACCATAAAACTCATCTGTTACACAAAACCTTTGTTTACTCTTTCTAATACTGACTTCTTTATCTTCGTATCCAATTTTGCCTTATGGTACGCACGTGAAGTACTTTGGAATTCCTTTTAGGATGATTAGCACACTACATAAATTCTTGCTGTCTGCATCATCTCCTGTTATGCCACAATGAAATGATACACTGCCAATTTAGATTGTGTAAAACTCAACTTTGGAATCTCCACTCTGTGAGCAAAGCAAACAGAAACCCCTCCAAAGTCAAAAAAAGGAGAAAGTAGCTGAAGTATCCAACAAGTCAGGCAACATCTGCAGAGAGAAACAAAGTTAATGTTTCGAGTCCAGTTTGACTGTACTTCAGAAATGGCATGTCTGGGGGAGAACAAAAGGGAAGGATAGGGTGGAGCACAGGAGAGATCAAGCGACAAGAAAGAGCGGGACAAAAGGTAAAGGAACAAAAAGGTGTTTTCATTGGGGGCGCAAATGACCGGTTAGCAGCTGACTGAATGCAAATTAGTGAATGAAGTACCAATCATGGAATCTCAACTGTGAATAATGAGGCCATTGGGCCCATCAAGTCTGTAAGGACCCTCAGAAGAGCATCCCATCCAGACTTAACTTCCCACCCTATCCCCATGACTCTGCATTTCCCATGGCTAACCCACCTAGCCTACATGTCCCTGGGCAATTTAGCATGGTCAATCCACCTAACCTGCACCTCCTTGGACTGTGGGAGGAAACTGGAGCACCTGAAGGAAACCCACACAGTCACATGAAGAATATGCGAACTCCACACTGACCACCCAAGGCTAGAATCGAACCTTGGTCCCTGGCGCAGAGAGGCAGCAGTGCTTTCAAAGTGCTTTTTTAATCAATTAATAAAGAAAGAAACAAGATAAAATGGGTGCAGAAGTTATGATCTGAAATTAATGAAGTCAATGTTGCATCTTGAAGACTGTAGAGTGCAGAGGGGAAAGATGAGGTGCTATCCTTCAAGTTTCACTGGAACACTGTAGCAGGTCAATGAGCACAGTAGAAAGCAGAAATGACAAGCAACAGGAAGCTCAGTTCTGACGAAGGGTCGCTTGACCCGAAACATTAACTCTGGTTCCTCTCCACACAGAAGCTGCCAGACTTACTGAGGTTTTCCAGCAATTTCTGTTTGTTTCTGATTTACAGCATCTGCAGTTCTTTTAGTTTTATTTAGGAAGTTTAGGGTCATGCTTGAAGACTGGAGGTCTTCAGCAAAACAGTCACTCAGCCTGCATCTGGCCCCCCCCAGCTGTACAGCAGACCAGTTCATGAGCAGTATTAAATTAAAAGAGCTAACAATTAAGTTGCTGTTTCACTTGGAAAGAGTGTTTACAGTCTTGGAAATTTCTCTAACTTGGCCGTAATGGCGATGTAATATTGTTACAGTATCCAGGACTTATACACATCCAACCTCATTGTATTAAAATTAATTCTTCATTAACACAATAAAAAAAACAAAGAAAGGAAAGATAGCCAAACTGAAGGATGGGCAGGAAAGTTCTGATCAGGATATAGGAGCACAGGGAGTATGTCAGCTGCCAATGTGAACTATATATACGCAATGTTCCATTCTCTCCTACAACATTTTTCACTTTGATTTATACCAAGAAAGGAAGACAAGATTTTTTAAAAATTCATTCATGGGAAATGGGCATCACTGGATGGGCCAGCATTCACTGCATCCCTAGCTGCCCTTGAGAAAATGGTGGCGAGTTGCTTTTTGAACCACTGCAGTACATTTTTTTTGTACAGAGACCCACAATGCTGTTAAATAGGTAAAACGTTGGAGTGATTCTCAGAAGGTAAAAATTACAATGAATATATCATACAGTCTTACTGTTTATAGATTAAATATAGAATAAATGACACCAGCCAACAGAATTGAGTGGCAGAATGGGTGCCTTAAACCTCATTGGCAAGCAACTCATTCTAGGCAATATAGCAGTTGCTTACTCAAGCACAGTAAAGACGCTCTGGTGTAGATGAAAGGGCAAGAGGAAAGGATTGATTCAAATTCCAGGCCGTTTGATGGATTTATGTTGATTTTCTTTCTGCTACATTATCACAACTGATTATAACTCTATTCCTCACCCATCAGCCAGGTACCTGATCCTTACAGAAACTCATTTGGGTAGCAGACTTTAAGGCAAGCTGCTGGTTTATACTGGATATTTATGAGATAAGGAGAGCACACCATTACCTCGGGCCCAATTTACCTCGGTCTAGTTTGAAAAAATGAGCAAGACCTAAGACTCAGAGACTTGCCTTCAAAGGTACATGCAACCTAAGTCAGGTATAAGCATCATAACCAATTTGCAGCATGGCTTTTAGCTAACTAGGTTAATGCTCCAAACATCTCCTCCTATCCTCATCCTCTCAGAATAAGTGTCCACTCCTTTCTGCCTCAAAAAGTTTACCTTGCTTCCCTGAAAAGCTTTTTGCTTTCGTCATAAGTTCCTCATAGATACAATTTTCTGAGGAATTATCTTGGCCCTGGATTCCTTTTAAGATTTATCAGAAAATATCTAATGCTAATCCCCTCTTTCGGGGTTTTGACTCATCACATTTTTCCTGGATCTGTTATGGGCAATATAGAAGTCAGAATCCCCCTATTATAGTCATAGTGTCATACAGTATGGAAACAGACCCTTCGATCTAACTAGTCACACTGACCAGACTAAACCAGTCCCACTTTTCTGCGTTTGGCCCATATCCCTCCAAACTTTTCCTATTGATGTACTTATCCAAATGTCTTGTAAATATTCCAACTGTATCCGCTTCCACCACTTCCTCTGGCAGTTCATTCCACATACTAACCACATACTAATACTAAAAAAAATGTTGCCCCTTGTGTCTTTTTCAAATCTTTCTCCTGTCACCTTAAAAATATGCCCAAGTTTTTAACTCCCCCATCCTAGGGAAAAGACCCTTATCATTTACCT
The DNA here is from genome assembly GCF_021869965.1 of Rhincodon typus. Lineage (NCBI taxonomy): Eukaryota > Metazoa > Chordata > Chondrichthyes > Orectolobiformes > Rhincodontidae > Rhincodon > Rhincodon typus. The sequence goes on from NC_063334.1 coordinate 30,217,101, forward strand.
TAATTTTGCTCCTCATGATTTTATAAACTTCTATAAGGTCATCCCTCAAGGTTTCATTCAGAGTGCTATGTGAAGTTACATTAAGTTCCAATGAGCAATCACCAGCCACCTTGCTGACCTGTACTGGGTCAGGGTCCAACTTAAACTCTCTCAGCATGTTTAACTCCTTCTATCTGTCCCCTTCCTGTTCTCAGAAACCTCCTCCAACCTCTGCACTCTTGTAGCCAGAGCTGTAGGCTTCCTGCACTCTGACCTCTTTTGCCATTCTCTGCGTGCATTTAGTTGTCTAGTCTTAATGTCTGGGTATTCATCACAAAACCTGCTTCATTCTCTACTTTGGAAAATCCACTTTAAAATGTCATACCCTTTGGCTTGGCATTCAACATAGATTAATCTCCTCTGAAAAACCAGAGATATTTTTCTACCTTAAAAATGTACTATACACATCGATTGTAAGATGTTTCTCCTTGGATCTGCTTGAAGACATGGCTGAATCTGGGAATTGCTTGGTTTGATTCTCCATCCCCAACAACTAATTAAGGTTCAATATCTGACCTACACTTGGATGATACATCCAACAACAGTGGAGTCGCACCTCTTCTGATGCAAGGTGTAAGATTTACATATATAAGCACCAATTATTTCAAGAGTTTGGATTTTGAACTAGTGGTTTATGGGTTTTGATCTCTGTGTATGAATAGCTTTAATAATTAACTGTCAGTATTTCTGGAGCCATTAATTTAAGCCAGGTTTATGTCAGAGAGCACGTAACTCAGGACCTCTTAGTGCAATAATGGGAATTAGTTTGCATTATGAGAATTTTACCATCCAAGAGTGTAAACATTGAAAGGCATTGGTTTATTGTTGGATTTGAAGATTCAAGAATTGATTAATTGCTTAGGGAAAACCCATAAATTGCAAAGTTTTTGAGGGCTGTTCACAGAAGAACAGTTTATCCTTGAGAACAGAGTTAGTTCAGAACAGCTAAGAAATAGGCTTCCTCACTGTAAAGGTTTTATTTTGAAAATTCCAAACCCGAAGTGTTTGGTTAGAAACATCATAGAGTTATTTGAAGCAAAGAAAGTTTAACCTTAGTTATATGAATAATTCATGAAAAGATCATCAAGTTGTCAAGACCAGGGATTGAGAGAAATAATTAGTTCATAGGGTCATAAGCATATAAACAGACCCTTTGGTCCAAACAGTCCATACTGAACATAATCCTAAATTAAACTAGTCCCACCTGCCTGCTCCTGGCCCATATCCCTCCAAACCTTTCGTATTTACGTACTTATCCAAATGTCTTTTAAACGTTGTCATTGTACCCAAGTTTGTGAAAGACGACTTTCCTCACACAAAACCATGCTGACTATTCCTAATCAATTTTTGCCTCTCTAAATGACCATAAATCCTATCTTTTAAAATCACCTCCAACAATTTACCCACAACCAAAGACTGACTCACAGGTCTATAGTTCTCCGGTTTCTCCTTACAACCTTTCTTAAACAAAAGTACATTAGCCACCCTCCAGTCATCAGGCATCTTACCGGTAGTTAGGGATGATGCAAATATTTCTGCAAGAGGTCTCCACAATTTCCTCCCTTACTTCCCACAACATTCTGGGATACACAAGATCAGATCCCAGAGATTTATCCACCTTGATATTCTCTAAGACCTCCTGAACTTCCTTTTCTGTAATGTGAGCTGTTTTTAAAACATCATTTCTTTATTCACATTTTTAAAGATGTAATTGAGACAGGAACTCCATCTCTGTCTCTCTCTCTCTTTTTAGTATTTGACTACTGTAAAGTGACTGTGTTGGGAATTGGTGGATTTTATTTTGCTGTGTTTTTTTTAAATATTTCAAATGGTGTCATGAGAGTTGTTTGGCTTGTTTTATTTCATCCTCATTTCTTGTATGTAATCAACTTCTGTTTTATTATTAAACTCAAATCTGGATGATTGAGCGTTTATGTTTCAGTGAAAGACCACCTTGTTTAATGACAAGAGCTACAAAGCCAGATTTCAGTCTGGGATCGAACTTGTCTCACAGTAACATCAGCTGGAACTATAACATCCTTCAGAAATGAAGACGACCTCGTACAGAGAAACAGTGGGGAAAAGAAAGGAAGTGTGACAGAAAATAAATTTTGCTGTACATCATCTTAGTTTGGATTCGTAAATTCCAAGATCAATGAATGAGATTAACAAGAAAAATTAGGTTGCACATATCTCACTGGTCAAGGTCAGTTCCAATTTATTTTGATGCTGTTCCTGTCTCTTTAGACAAATTCCATTCAAACCAGTGTTGTAATAAATGACACAATGTGATCCAGTAAATTGTCCTTTGTTACTTGAACTCCTTACCTCATTTCAACCCACCCTCCCCCATTACAATTATGCAGAGAAATTAGTGGAATGCACATTACCCCACCAAATAAACACAAAAAGTCCTTCGCTCAGAGATCACACAGCTGCCGAGTAACCTCCTTCACATCATGTAGTCAAGAGTAACAGGACCAGAATGCCAAGGTCATATGGTAAACCAGTTTAGCATAACCACTTTGAGGGAGGAATTTGCAACCGTGTGTGAAACTTTGCAATAAACTGCATTCTAGTGTCTACACCAAAACTAGTGAACCTTTCACCCAGATTTCCTTTGTTGCAAACCAGTTGGTAATAGAAACACTGTTAAACTCCACACCATGGCACTGAGACACCCATGCGACTGTAACTAAGTATGTCCAAAGTAGCTCCCCACAGTCTCCACTGCTCGCAACCTACTTCTTCCTTTTCCTCAGTAAAACGGTCATTCATATTGGGCTAAATAAAAACCTAAAGAACTGCCGATGCTGTAAATCAGGTACAAAAACAAAGTTGCTGGAAAAGCTCAGCAGGTCCGGCAGCATCTGAGAAGAAAAAAACAAGATTAATGTTTTAGGTCCAGTGACATTTAATATTGGGCTACCTATTAGGTAAGTGTTTGCCCTCCAGTTCTTCACCCAAGTGTCTACCCTTCATTTGTACTCTGCACCGAAAAAGTGTACTGTGTTGCTGGATTGGGACGAAGGGTTAGAGGAATTACAGAGGTAACCACTATTCTGTTCTCAACCAGAATATCCACCTTTTCCAAAAAGAAGTCACTCAGATGGCAATGAGGAATGAAGAATCCGAGGTAATTGTTTTCATCTTCTTTAGAAGACACCAAAGTTAGATTGACCAAGATTAGAAATCACTGTACAGATCAGTGTGTGCGATGCGTATGACTACAAAAAACATCCCACTCAGCATTTACCCACTCAGCTATTGATGGAACCATATTTCAAGTCACAGCTACCCGTCCAAAGTATACACCAAAATATATGGGAACCAACGTGTTCCCAGGCCACATCTGTGATCGGGGATACCCGAGAATGGATTATGTCAATTAATCACTCTCTGGAATTAGTAAACCATACGGAATGGAGAACAAGTGGCAACACATTTTCTAAAAAAGGGAAGGATGGGAAGCAATTTTTCACCAAAAAAACAAAAATTGCAGCAGCCTTCATCTATTTTGGTGAGAAGAACTGCCACATCACCACAAATGCGGAAACCATGACCACTTCCGTGTAGAAGGACAAAGGTGGAAGATATATGGGAACACCATCACCTGCAAGAGCTCCTCCAATGCAGCTTACAAGGATTTTGGCAGCACGGACTTGATGGGCCGAAGGCTTCTTCCATAGTGTGTTGTTCTACAAGCCACTCACCATCCTGACCTGGAAATATATCACCGTTCCTTCAAAGTCATTGGGTCAAGATCCTGGCATTCTCTCCTCAATGGCATTGCGCGGCTACCTACAGCAAATGGACTGCAGTGGTTCAGGAAGGGACCTCACCACCATTTTGCAAGGGCAGTAAGCGTTGGCCCAGTCAGCAACCCCGAAAATGAACTTTTTTTTAAAAATTGTAACATGCAAGCATTGCTGAAGAAATGTCAGTCCTGAATCAAGACTCTGCAATTCTTTTTCTAACATAATAATAAGGAGGTGACATTTCTAAGGTGATTGATGATTGGAAAGATGCTGCCTTTGGAAGAAATTTGTTATCTTCTACAATGATGAAAAGAATGAAGTTGCAGTTGCAGAAATCAGGTGTACCAAACTGCATCCCAAACAGCTTAAACAAACACAAACCTCTAAGGCTGAGAAAGACAAAAACAGCTGCCCATGAGAACATCAACAACTCCCAAATTTAGCTCCAAATCTCACGCACAGCTTGACTTCACCATCACTTCATGAGCACTGGGTCAAAACCTTGCAGAATCCTAACATCACTGCTGGAGTACTCTTAACCACAGAGACTGCAGTGATTCAAGAAGACAGCTCTCCACACTCACTGCCAACTTCTCAAGAATGATGAGGAATGGATAGTACAGCAAACGTTTCATTAACTGGCACCTATGGGACCAGGAGTGTACCTGCTGATCAAATATTCCAGACAATCAAAAGGTACTCATCATCAATTAAAAACATACACAAAGAAAAATAATACAGGTGGTATACACATCACTGTTATATTTCATTTACAGCATAAATTACTTAAATGATAATGTAACTGAGTCCTAAATAAAACTTACCGACTGACGTTTTCACGCGCACTGTCAAATGATTATTCGGGCATTGCAGTAGATCGTGATATTTGAGGAGAATTTGACTCGAAATTGAATCAACTGTCGATATATCACGTGGCCATTCAATTGAACAAGTGTATTTATACTGAGGTAAATAAATTTAAAAACTATAAAAATTGGACGGAATGATACAGTAAACTTTGCGGGGTTTGAGGTATATAATTTTTGCCGGTTTATCAAGAGTGCCAGTTCATAAAGTGCTGGTTAAAGCATAAGATTGTTCTAAATGCTACTCTTGCCAGTGATGCCCACATCCCGAGAAAGTTTTTTTTTAAATAATTGCAATAATTACATAAATCAAGCAGCAGAGGAACTGGCTCTTCAGCCTAACTGACCTGAGCTTTCTCCCAACCAATGAACACATCCTTTCATTCCTTACTCCCTCAGCATTCATCTAACTTTCCCCTTAAATGGATTTATGGAAACCAACAATATCCCTTTTCAAGTCTCCGAAATGTCTTTTGGATCACTAATGCAGACCGCTGAAGCATTGAGACATAGTTCCTGGCAGAGATCTGCACCTTAAATGGGTTATGCGAGACAGGGCAATGCAGTTGGAGAGCTTGGATACCTCCCATATGTTGAAATAAATGCATGTTAAGGTCTAACAGTGAGTTAACATTTTAAGTCCAGCGGTCTTTTGACAGAACTGCAAGTTTCAGCTTCCTTTGTTTCATGCAATGTACCCCGGAGCTCCACAACATAAGAGTAAGCTTGGACCTTGACCAGACCATTTTGTGCACACACAGTGTTTAAGGGGTTTAATTTGCCTGTAGCACATGTAGGAATTCAATTGTCAAATCAGTTAAACACACAAATATTTACTTCACTGTGTATCTCAGAGGCAATTTTGCGATGTACCATTCACAATAGCTATCCAAACAATGTTCTGTTCAAAGTCCCATTCAGCTCATGGGGATGGGATGAGGAGAAAACAAATAGCCTTGACAATTGCAAGTAGTGGATTACTTCAATTCTCCATCCTTAAATGAAGAATATTAGCTTACCTCCACTCACTACCCCAATAAGTTTAGGATTCACCACCTAGAACAACCAGAAGGGATTTTTCACGCTGTACTGCCCCAGAGAATATGGTTGTTAGCAGTACAGATACAACACTGCTGACCTGTCATGTGGTAAGGTACTCCAGCAGTCAAAGTAGGTATTTTATTGGCCCAGCATTTTCAATTGGTATATATAAAAAAAATCTCTCCTCATCTGAAGTTCCTTACCCCGGTAACATTTTGGTAAACCTCCTCTAAATCCTTTCTAAAGCGTTTACTTCACTGCTGAAATGCTGTGCCCAAAACGCATCATCTGATGCCTAACCAGTATCCAAATGTCAGTTGTGCAGCACTCTCACCTGAGTCAAGACTCACTCCAAAGTACAAAGATATTCCAGTGTAGAGCTGGGGGAGTGCTGCACTGTTGGAGGTGCTATCATTCAACTACGTTGCAGCCCCATGTGGCTTCTCAAGTGAATGTGAAAGATCCCATGGCACTATTTCAAAAAGCAGTCATCAGTGGTGTCCTGCCAACATTTATCCCTTAATCAACATCCCACACAAAAAAAAAAGATACAATTGGTCATTACCACATGGTTGTTTGTGGGAGGTTACTGAGCACAAATTTATTGTCACATTTCTTAAAATACAACACTTCATAAAGTACTTCATGGGATGTAAAGCACTTTGGAGATAGCCACACCGGAAAGTGCATCATCAATCCAAGATTTTCTTGCTTTAGAAAGTTCCAGCATGATCACCTTACTTTTATATTCTACTTCCTTTACTGAACTCAGCTAACCAATATACTTACTCTCCTCTGCCGCAGTGTATATTGTGCCAGGCAATTTAGGGTGGGCTTGTGCAGTTTTTGCAGCAATCACAACGTTCGCACCATCCTTGGCTGCCTTCAAGGCAATCGCTTTGCCAATACCACGACTGGCACCTGTGATGAAGAGAGTACGCCCTGCTAGTTTCCTAAATGGGATACAAAGGAAAGAAATTCATTAACATTTTCAGTGAGGTTCTGAAATAAAACAAAAAAGAGACTGGTGACTTTTTTTTTAAGAAAAGCAAAAGACACCTCCCACCTTACTTCATTAATGTTTGCTGGAAACAGCACACCCTTTACTGTCTTAATCTCCATCTTTCAGACATGAACCATTGGGATATAATTGTTAATGTCACCATCGACCACCATTGGAGCTGACAGCTGGTAACCAGAGCAGACTCAGAATTGTACCTGGAAACTTATAGTGATCCAGACGTTAAGGTGCCGCCTGACCAAAAAAAATGTCGGACCTATTAACCTCAAATTCACCTGCCCTAGCTTTCACGAATATATCTGAGGTCATTTCCTTCGATGATGTTTTGTGTCAACTTACTTTATAAGTATCAGCCTTGTAATTGATTCATTCTGTCTGAATTCCAAGTTGTTTCCACATTACATCTGTTTGTTTTGTTAAACCGGTGTGTTTATTGAAAAACGGAACTGAGTTTAGAAACGGGCCATTCAACTCAACTGGTTTATGCTGGAGTTTATGCTCCACAGGAGTTTTTTGTCAACCTACTGGTTAACCTTCAATTCCTTACTCCCTCACGTACTTAACCAGCTTCCTCTCAAATACACTTTCATCCCCAACTGCCAAAAACCCAGCTCCTTTCGGTGTGTGCACAATGTTCAAACCACTCCTCTGCCAAATACTGATAGTACAGAGTTTCAAACAGCTTGTTAAGTATCTAAATATGTTGCACAAATCAAGCAGGGCTAATTTTTTTTCTTCAGCTTTTGAAACTTCAAAGCTGCCCTTTCCTAAAGGGAATAAGCAGAGTATCCATCAGCATTCGTCACAGCTTCACTACCACAGAAGAGACAGTCAATATGGGATGGACCAACAAACTCCCTGATCACCACACACTTTACGATTCTAGAGGGGAGCTTCTGTGAATTCTTCCAACTTCAAATCATAAGTCTGTTGTAAACACAGCTGACCCGAAGTTTCTAAAGCCCTTCCACTTCTGTTAACACAGTTTCAGATTTCCAGCATCTGCAGTTCTGTGTTTTATTATAGCAATGCACTTTAGATGTACAATAGTTTCCTTGCTCGTTACCCCCTTCAAGTGGAGGGCAATCTCTTCCCTCTAACTCTTCAGAGCGGAATGGGATTTTGTTTTCCCGAATTGGATGTGGGAAGAGAAGATAATGAAGTACAAGTGGAACTCCCACTAAAAGCATTACATTTCATGCATTTGTGGAATGAGTTGGTTGTAACTCTGTGGCATTCACAGCATTTGGCGAGATGCTGCACAGATGCAAACAAAAATGCTCATGACTACGTTTCAAACTATTTCAATGCCAGACACATGAACAGGAGATGGGAGTCATGCACCAACCGCTCGATAAGAGGGCACAGTGTATCCAGAGAGTGATTGTTTTCACCTCAAACAAAAAAAAATCAGGGAGACAGCAAAAGAAAATCACTAAACTTCTTCAAAAGACAAACATGAAACTCTCAAAAGCAACATCTTGGAATTATGCTGAAATATTCAATCATTGACCAGAAACAAAGCACAGGCTAACAGGATAAAATGCAATGAATTCTTACAGGGGTCTAAGGAATTATTTTGAGTTCAAAAACATCTTATTTCCTGCCTTTTGCATGGATCATTAATTATTTCATTTACATAACACCTTTAACAATTTACATTATTATAGCACATGGAACACAGTAAAACATAACAAAGTGCATCACAGGAACATTATCAGACAAAACATGATGTTGAGTCACATAAGGGAACAAATTTTTGTCCAAAGAGATAGGGCTTAAGCAGGAATTAGTATGTATTAATTGTAGTAGAAGGGCAAAGATGATCAGGGAGAGAATGCCAGAGATTTGACCTTGGCAATTGGAGGCAAAGCCAACAATGGTGGAGAGTTGTAGGTTTGGTGGGAGGTGACGGTGTTTCAAGATGCTAGAAATGGAGGATCCCAGATCTCAGAAGGCTGTAGGCCAACATTGCAGGTTCAGTGCCTGTACCCACTGAGGTCACCATGAAGGCCTACCTTTCTCAACATAACCCATGTGTGGTGACTCTCAGTTTAACCTCACTACCAGTCATGTCTCTCTCTCTCTCTCACACGAGAGAGCAGCGTATTCCATTATTTTTCTAAATTTTTTCTGCTAAGAATTTGTACTTAAGAATCTATACCCTGGTACTTAAGATGGCACTGTAAGTGATGACTTGTAAACTTTTCTAAGTCTAGTTCTTCTAATAATTCTACAGCCCTCTGGGATTACAACAACTCTCACTTTGCGCATTACAGAGCTTAGGGTAGGGGCGGCCATGAAAATAAACAAGGACGAGTATTTGAAAAGTGATAAGTTGAAGGAATCGTTTACAGATGCATCTCCCTCTTTCAAGGATGTCTCTAACCTAATGATTCAGGAAGATAGTTGTCCTTCATTCACCGACAGCCTTGCAGTAATGTGTGTAATATATAACAATAAGTATTGACAAGAATCCGTAACAATAGAATTTGTAACCTCAAAACATTCTAATTCCTTAAACAGCCCACCAACAGTGAAAATGTTTTGAACTGAACAGAAATATTGGCAGCTTTTGGAGGAGGTAACACAATGTTGGCTATCTTCCAGCAATAATGTCAATCTGAAATATCCGGGAGGTGATCATGCAACTTGTAAAGTTTGGATCCGCCTTCATAATGGATGCTTGTTTGATGTTAAAAATGAGGTAGGCCAAAATAACTGTTGACTGTAGCTCAACATAAAACTCTCGCCTCCCAGTCAGAAAAGTGAATCCAAGTTTTATTCCAGAGCTTCAGAAAATTGAGGATGAGATCCCCACAGAGGGAGTGCTGCACTGTCAGAGGTGCCAGTTTTCAGACGAGGTACTGAATTTTCTTTCTCAAATCATTGGAAAAGAACTTAGTGCATTATTTGAGTGACTACAAAAGGAGTTCAACCAAGTATCTTGGTTAATATTTATAGCTCAAGAAACATTATTCAGAATTAGATTAGAATTAGGTTTAAAAAGTTACAAACGAAGAGGAGTACAGTGAAAATTGTACAATGTCGCCAACACGTGGTGCCATCTTAGGTGCAAAGTACCTAGGTACCAAGATTAGGTATGAAAAAATAGAGAAAATGAAGAAAAAAAGTTCCACTACATGACAGATATACATAGTATAAGTTAGGAAAATAAGAAATAAAGCTAAAAAGTAGACAATACAGTCTATAAGGGCTTCTACATAGTCTGATGGGGCTGCACTGGTTCCCGACTAGTAGCCATCTTCACTCTGGGCCTGCTGCCCATTCTCGCTCAGCTCCAAGCCTGGTGGTTGCCGTTCCCGCTCCAAGCCACTGGCTGTCCCTGCTCCGCTCCGGGCCGCTGGCAGAAGAGGAAGAACACAGAAGAGAAAAAAACTCAAGAGAAAAAGAAGAAAAAAAGAAAAGGAACAGATGGAGCATCCTACTCCGCTGCCATTGTGGAAGGATTTTTCCATTATTTAGTCATTATCGAATAACTGTGTGAGAGAGATGCTGTCCATATTTTGGAGACGCTAAACGAATGGACATCTGACCTTCGAAATGTGAGAGTCATACAGCACAGAAACAGGCCCTTCGGCCCAATTTGCGCATGTTGTATTGCAGCTAAAGAGCACCTTGAAAAGAGTTCCATCAATTTGATAACACAAAATTTTAATCTCCAAAAAAAAGCAAAAAGTTGAATCTTTGGAAAGTTAAAGCTGACATGCAAAAATCATTTTAATGCATGTCAACTAATTGAGCAAAAATTGCATGTTAACTTGACTGGGTGATATACATATACAGAAAACAACTGGCAGTGTCCCTAACCTCTGGGCCAGAAGATCCAAGTTCAAGTCCCACCTGCCCCAGAGGCATGTCACAATGTTTCCAAACGGATTGATATAACAGGTTGTTATGGGCTCATCAGTGGTTAGCACTGCTGAATCACAATGCCAGGGGACCTAGGTTCAATTCCACCCTCAGGCGACTGTCTGTGTGGAGTTTGCACGGGTTTCCTCTGGGTGCTCTGGTTTCCTCCCACAGTCCAAAGATGTGCAGCTTAGGTGGATTGGCCATGCTAAATTGTCCCATAGTATCCAGGGATGTGTAAACTAGGGGGATTAGCTATAGGAAATGCCGAATTACAGCGATAGGGTAAGGGGCGGTGGACCTGTGTGGGATACTCTTCGGAGGCGTTGCTGTGGACTCGATGGGCCAAGTGGCCTGCTTCCACACTGTAGGGATTCTATGATTCTATGAAAAGTAATTATATGGAGAACAACTAGACTGTGGGATGAACAAGGTGTGGAGCTGGAGGAACACAGCAGGCCAGGTAGCATCAGAGAAGCTGCGTTTGTGTCTGACTAACATTTAATCTCTGGTATGTAACAGTAAGGGCTGTCTCATAATGTTGGGGGATATGGCGAAAACTCTGATGGAGTTTCATCCAACTAAAACTTACATGTAGCCCACACTATATGTCGTGAAAGGTATAGCTTTAACAGTGAAGTGGGGGCTGTGTTTCATGTTGCATTCAGTTAATATTAGTTCATTGGCATTTACAAGAGTGCGATGTTAATTACACTAAGTGTAGCAAGGAGGGAGGGGGGAGGTTGCTTTGTTGGCTATAGTGCTCTTATGTGCAACAATTTAAGAAAGCTCTCAATATCAAATCCTCACCAACCCAGGAAGTCAACTTTTAAAAATCAGTCTGACATCAGCCTAGTATTTTACATCATCTTGTGTAGCTTGAAATGGGTTAAACATTATCCCAGCAGTCTGTCTTGTCTGCACTTCTCTTTGAAAGATGGAACATGCAGCAAGGAAATCAGTCAAATTGAAGTCCTGTTCTGAGGATTAATGTTACACTTAACAAACTAATGATGACTGCAGTCTTTGCTTCACTGATTTGGGATGAATCAGTAAACCAGCTAGCCAGGCAGGGTGAAATAAACCGGAGCAGAGGTTACATCAGCCTCACCAGCTCCACACACCTGAAAACTGAACTTCACATGGTTACAACCCACTGAATAGTAAACAAGTCTCACCATGGCACTGCACAACTCTGACTGCCAAAATGAGGTGTAGTTTACGTGGCTCAAAAGGAATACTTTACTGTCGCTCACCAACTACAGATTGGAGTTCTGGTCACATGCTTCACATTACAAAGTGAAAAGCTAACTCATTATTCAGTAAGTTTATGACTGGATGTGCCAACACACTGGTGATAACACAAAGGATCCTTCTGTTTGGTTTGTCATGCACCAGATCAGACCCCGCTACCCATAAGACCACCAGATAGAGGAGCAGAATTAGGCCATTCGGCTCATCTAGTCTGTTCTGCCATTCAATCATGGCTGCTATTTTTTCTCAACCCCATTCACCTGCCTTCTCCCCTTTTTGAATAAGTAACAAAGAGGATTGATGAGGGCAGAGCAGTGAATGTGATTTATACGGACTTCAGGAAGGGACTTGACAAGGTTCCTCATGATAAACTGGTTAGCAAGGTTAGGTCACATGGAATACAGGGAGAACTAGCTATAGGGATAGAGAACTTGTTCAGAGGTAGAAGGCAGAGGGCAGTGGTGGAGGTTTACTTTTCAGACCGGAGGCCTGCAACCAGCAGCGTGCCACAAGGATGGATCCACTGCTTTTTGTCATTTATATAAAATGATTTGGATGTGAACAAAGGATGTATGGTTGGTAAGTTTGCAGATGACACTAAAATTGGAGGTGTAATGGACAGTGAAGCAGGTTACCTCAGAGTACAATGGGATCTTGATCAGATGGGCTAGTGGGTCAAGGAGTAGCAGATGGAGCTTAATTTAGATAAATGTGAGGTGTTGCATTTTGGAAAGGCAAATCAGGGCAGAACTTATACACTTAATGGTGAGGTCCTGGGGAGTGTTGTTGAACAAAGAGATCTTGGGATGCAGGTTCATAGTTCTTTCAAAGTGGAGTCACAGGTAGATAGGATGTGAAGAAGGCGTTTGGTACGTTTGCCTTTATTGGTCAGTGCATTGAGTACAAGAATTGAGAGGTCATGTTGTGGTTGTACAGGACATCGGTTAGGCCACTTTTGGAGTATTGTGTGCAATTCTGGTATCCCTCCTATAGAAAGGATGTTGTGAAACTAGAAAGGGTTCAGAAAAGATTTACAAGGATGTTGCCAGGGTTGGAGAGTTTGAGCTCGAGGGAGAGGCTGAATAGGCTGGGGCTATTTTCCCTGGAGCATTGGAGGCTGAAGGGTGACCTTACAGAAGTCTATAAAACCATGAGAGGCATGGATAAGGTAAATAGATAGGGTGGGGGAGTTCAAAACTAGAGGGTGTAGGTTTAAGGCGAGACGGGAAAGATTTAAAAGGGACCCAAGGAGCAACTTGTTCATGCAGAGGACGGTGCGTATACGGAATGAGCTGCCAGAGGAAGTGGTGGAGGCTGGTACGCTTACAACACTTAAAAGGCATCTGACTGGGTACACGAATAGGAAGGGTTTAGAGGGATATGGGCCAAATGCTGGCAAATGGGACTAGATTCATAGAAGATATCTGGCAGCATGGACAAGTTGTTCCAAAGGGCCTGTTTCTGTGCTGTATATCTCTATGACTCTAAACCTTGATCCTCTTCCTAATCAAGAACCTATCTCTGTCTTAAAAAAATTCAATGATTTGGCCTCCACAGCCTTCTGCAACAAGGAGTTCCACAGATTCACCACCCTCTGGCTGAAGAAATTCCTCATCTCTGATCTAAAGTTCCCTTCCCTCTGAGGCTGTGCCCTTGGGTCGAGTCTTTCCTACCATTGGAAAGATCTTCTCCATGTTCACTCCATCCAGGCCTCCCAGTATTCTGTATGTAGTGACGAGATCCCCCCTCATCCTTCTAAAATCCATTGAGTACAGACCCACGGTCCTCAACAGCACTTCATATGACAAACTCTTCATTCCCAGCCACATCCCATAAACCTCCAAGGCCAGCACAAAATTCCTTACATATGGGGCGCAAAATGCGCACCATATTCCCAACACAGTCTGACCAGAGGCCGATAAAACCTCAGCAATACTTCCCTGGTCTTGTATTCTACCCCTCTCAAACTGAATATTAACATTGTATTTGCCTGCCTAACTGCCAACTGAACCATTATGTTAACCAGAAGAGAATTCTGAACTAGGACTTCCAAGTTCCTTTGTGTTTCAGATTTCCAAAGCCTTTCCACATTTAGAAGGTAGTCTACACCTCCATTTTTCTGACCAAGGTGCATAATCTCACACTTTCCAACATTATATTCTATCTTCCACTTGTTTGCCCACTGTCCTCCCTGTCCAATTCCTTCTGCAGCTTTCTCACTTCTTCAACACTATCTGTCCCTCTACCTATCTTTGTGTCATCTGCAAACTGAGCAACAATATCAAAAAAAAACCAAGAATGGCGGATGTTGGAAATTGAACCGGAAACGTTAACTCTACTTCCTCTCCACAAATGCAGCCAGACTTACAATTTATGCTTTTGTTTAGCAACAATATCCTCAGTTTCTTCATCCAGACCATTAATGTATAGTGTGAATAATTGTGCTCCCAACATTGGCACCTGTGGAACTCCACTAGTTACTGGCTGCCATCCTGAAAAAGATCCCTTTGACCCCACGCTCTGCTTTCATAGAATCATAGAATCCCTACAGAGTGGAAACAGGCCCTTCAGCCCAACAAGTCCACACCGAACCTCAGAACATCCCACCCAGACCCATCCCGCTATAACCCACCTAATCTACACCTCCCTGAACACTACAGGCAATTTAGCATGGCCAATGCACCTACCCTGCACACCTTTGGATTGTGGGAGGAAACGAGAACACCCGGAGGAAACCCACACAGACACGGAGAGAATATGCAAACTCCACACAGACCGTCACCCGAGGCTGGAATCGAACCCGGGGTCCCTGGCGCTGTGAAGCAGCAGTGCTAACCACTGTGCCACCGTGCCGCCCCAAATACCTTCCAGGGCTCGTCACTCACTTCACCAGGAAGAAGGCTACACCTAGACTGGAACTCGGATCACAGGGTTGAAAACCCAGCGCACTCACCATTACACCATGGCACTCAGAGTCGAGTCAGGCAATCCTTTCTGCCAGTCAGGCAATTCTTTATCCACGGCAGTATCTTGACCTGCACAGCATGGGCTCTTATCTTACCTAGCAGCCTCCTGTGTGGCACCTTGTCAAAGACTTTCTGTAAATCCAAATAGATCACGACCGCTGGCTCTTCTTTGTCTAACTTGCTCGTTACCTCCTCAAAGAGTTCTGACAGATTTGCCAAGCATGACCTCCCCTTCGTGAAGCTGTGCTGACTCAGCCCTATTTTACCATGCATTTCCAATTACTCCGCAATCTTGTCCTTCATGATGGACTGGAAGATCTTTCCAGTAACCAAGGTAAAGCTAACCGACCTAGAATTTCCCATCTTCTGTCTCCCTCCCTTCTGAAACAGGGGTGTTACTTTAGCCATTTTCCAATCCAGACTCTGGGACCCTCCCTAATTCCTGAAAAAAAATCATCTCCACAATCTCTTCAGCTATCCCCTTCAGGACCCTGGGGTGTAATTCATCCACTCCAGTTGACTTATCCACCTCCGGACCTTTCAGCCTCTTCAGCATCATCTCCTTAGTAATGACCAAGTTCTCAATTCAATACTACTATTGTCAGATAATGCGTTAAGGTAAAGAGAAAAAAAAGTGAATTAAACTAAGAAGGCCTTTGTTTAATAGAATCAAATGACAAAATCTGTATTATCCTCTAACCATCGCTACCCTAAGTTAAGTAAAATACAATGATCCTTTACTCCAGGCCAAGATTGCTGCAATTGGCCAATATCCAACAAGGAGCACAGAGAGATCTCAGTGTTCCTGTGCAAGGAACACAAAATTAGCATCCAGGTGCAGCAAGTAATTAGAAAGGCAAGTGGAATTTTGGGTTTTATTTCTAGGGATTTGGAATTTAAAAAATAGGTAAGTCTTGACCAATGTGTCAGTGAGGCCATACACAGAATACAGTTTTGATCCTGGCTTTTAAGAAAGGTTATAATGGCATCGGATGCAGTTCAAAAGAGCTGATTCCTGAGATAAACGGGTTGACTTATCAAAAACAGCTTTAGGCCTTTATTCATTCGAGTTTGGAAGAATGAGAGGTCATCTCATTAAACAGAGAAGAATCTAAACGGGCTTGGCAGGGTAGATATTGAGAAGATGACTTCAGAAGTAGGGAATCTCAAACTGGAGGACACAGTTACAGAATAAGAAGGCACTCATTTAAAACCGAGATGTGAAGGAATTTCTTCTCCCAGAGATTTGTGCATTCTCTATCCAAGAGAGTTGTGGAGGCTAAAGCACTGGAGGTATTTAAAGGAGGAGGTAGATAGCTTTTTGAAGTATTAAGAAGTTGGGAGCAAGCAGAAGCGAGCACAACAGAGGCCTGGAGCAGATCAGTCATGACTTTATTACATGGTGGGGCAGGTTTGAACATCCAAATGGTTACTTTTGCTCTGATATCCTATGTTCTAAATCTAGCATCCTCCCACAGCATTCCCACATACACCAAAGACTTCACCAATGTTCTTGACAAATGATATTAAACCCCCACTCTGTTCAAGAATTAAATGTGAACTTGTACCACACTGCAGCAAGTAAAAACTTTGAAGAAAAAAATGCTTATTTTTATATTTTCTTTGAACACTGTTGTTTCTCAGTGGTAAAAATACTGATGTACACATAATAGACGATATGATTGAAGACCAGTCGTCATGTGCTGGGACCTTCAGCAATATATCCTATTGGAGTGGATAATTCTACCCATCAATGCTCCCCATGCTTTGAGTTCCAAAGTTCCCTACACCTTTCTGCTTCTCTACTTTGCTCTCCTCAAAACCATTCGTTCTAATAAAACTTGGGTTTTCCGCCCAAACATCACCTTACAGAGCTCAGTGACATATTTTGTTCCATAATTGCCCTTGGAATGTTCTGTTACATTAACAAAGAGCCATATAAATAACATGATGTTGCAACTTCAACTTCAACTAACCTTTATGTACACACTTGAATGTTCTCTGCTCCCTTCTGTTTGTGTTTTATGTTATAAAAAGGAATGGTACCAAGAGAACTCAATGTCCTACATGGTGGCAATCCAATTGCAACTGTCTCCACAGTCTCAAATTTTAATCTACCACCTCACTATAGCGCACTTGTAGCCAATACCAAGTAGTGGTACAGTACAGCATATTGGTAACACTGCAATTAAGCTCAGAAATCTCTTGGTTAAAATTGAATGTTCCTCCAAGTAATTTAGGTCAAATGACCAGTGATCTTTAGAACTCGTACTGCCTTATTGACAAGTAATGTCGTTCTTCATCAAATGCTTTCTCCTGATATGAATTGGGGAAGGAATCCATTACTGCCTACATTTTCCCTCCAATTTCTCTAGCCACTGCACAGTTCTCCAAGGACTGTGCATGGCAGCGGCTGGAGAAAGCAGAAGTGAACACGTTGGTCAATCAGTAGCAGCACAGTGATTGAATGAACTTTTATTACTGCTCATACTGAAGGGTTGCCCTCCACTTTTGTCAGGCAGATTTTGCATCCAGGTAGCCTCCAAAATCTTTCAAGCCCTTCAAATGATTCTCACTGAGGTCAACAAAATTGTGAAGGGCATAGATTAGGTTGGTAGCAATAAACTTTTCTCCTTATTAGTGGGGTCAATTACGATAACCAGAATGGACATGGTAGGCCAAAGGGCCTTTTTCCATACTGTCACACTCTATAACTCTACCATTGCACTTCCCAAATTTTAGCCTCGTGCACATGCACAGTTCTAATTGCTAGAATTTTCTTCTCATTCACGGGATGAAGGCGTTGCTGGCTAGGCCAGCATTTGTTGCCCACCCCTATCTACCCAGAAGGCAAGTAAGAGTCAACCACATTGCTGTAGGTCTGGAGTCATGTGTAAGCCACACCAGGTAAAGATGGCGGTTACCTTCCCTAAAAAGGACATTAGGAAACCAGATGGGCTTTCCCAATAATTGACAATAGATTCACAGTCGTCGTTAGATTGTTATCTCCAGTCTTTTTACTGAATTCAAATTTCAACATTTGCCATGGCAGGGTTTGAACCTGGACCTCCAGAACATGAACTGGGTCTCTGAATTAGCATTCCAGCAATAATACCACAAGGCTATTGCCGCAAAAGTTGTGCAATTCCCTTCCTAAACCCCTGTACATCTCAACCAACTCACTCTTCATTTAAGACAGCACTTAATACCTAAATGTTCCACCAAGCTTGAGTCACTTACACCAAAATCTCTTTCTCAACTTGTTATCATATTTGGCTTGATAACATTCCAATGAAGAGTCTTTGGAAAGTTCTAACTACATTAAAATGTACTAAAGGAATGCAAGTTGTTGTTATATTGCTGCGATATGGTGATGTCTCATAGAAGACTGCAAGCTTGGGCACTCACTATTCTACATTACCATATGCCGTGGTTTCTTGCAATTAATTAACCGTCCTTGCATTTTTGTGGAATAAATTCTCTGTCAGCCCTCAATTTCAGACCATTGAGCAAACCAACGAAATGTGGAAAACATTTGAAATGATAATTAATCTCTATGGTCTGACAACGTAATTTTAAAAAAAAACTTACAGAAGGAACCCTCAGTGCCTCAGCAAATTTATCCAGCAAACAGCACAACCATGCAGAAGAATTCAATTCAAGGTCGAAAAGGTGCAGTGCTGGCTGTGAAGCACATAACATGAGTTTTACCAATGGCACTTTTGATGGTACCCCTGCCTCACAGTCAGAATTACCACAACAAAAACTGGAGCAGAGGAATCTAGGCTAACGTTCTTTCGAGGTGCTATTGTTCAGGTGGAGAGCAAAGTAAGGCCCCAGTCTTCCCTCTTGGACGAACATATAGGATCTCACACCATCTCTTCAAATAACTGCACCACCAGTGTCTTTAATCAATATTTAATTCCTCAATCAATATCACTAAAACAAATCATCTAGGTCGATATTACATTGCTATCCGTAGGAGTTTATTATGCACAAATGTTTCCGACATTGCAATAATTGCGACATTTAAAAAGAATTTGCTTAATAGTACAGTCTTTTGGTAAAACATCCTGAGGTTGTGATCCATTCGTGGCAGTCTCCTCTCTCATAAGATGATGTTTTGCATTGTGGCAGACAGCACTGTGTTCAGCAATCCAGTGTAGCTTAACAAAGAGGAGCTGCAGAGATCAATGGGCTGAAAAGGTACATGATTCACTAAATCCACAGCTTTCTGGAGTCTCTTCTCAGCCAGCTGAGTTTACCATTTTTGCTCATCTCTTCCAATGCCTCTGCAAATTGACAGCTTCCAGACATTGCAGCCATCAACCACTTTCTCAGTTGTCAGTGGATGTTCTCCGTGTTGGTTGCCTTGTAGCAAAGGTATGGATGCTCAGGGAGATATGACCCAGTAGCCACTGCATTATACGTAAGGTCTTTGAGAACCACAATGTGTGTGTTGAACGTGGCTGAACCAGCTCAGCCACTTTGGTTTAGCAATGAGCATATTCTGATGGAATTAGTATGCTGCAGGATCCGGATTGGTGACCATGCCCTTCCAGGAGATGCTGAGGATCCATGTCAGACAGTGAAGGTGGAACCTTTCAACCCTTGCTCCTGGCCAGTGTATATTCTCTAGGTGTCACTGCTGTAGAAGAGTGCACTGAACTTGCGTGCTTAATGAGCTTGCAGTTTGGTGTTTGCCGTTGGTCCACACTCTTGTTCTGCTTGGATATAACAGCTGCAGCTTTTGTGATGCGTGCGTTGATTATGGCATCAAGTGACAGATTGCTGGAGATTTCAAAGTCTGAATATGTGAAGCCATCAACAACCTCCACCATCAGATCAACAATGCCGATAAACAGCAGCCTGGCAACATCCTGAACAACCTTTTTGATGCTCATGATCAAACAGGAGGCATGTGAGGAAGAACAATTTTATGCAGCGATTAGCAATGACCTGTAACTTGTTGCCCCAAGGAAATGATGGAAGTAGAGATGATCATGATTTTATTTGAATGGGTGAAAGCCTTCTCTGCCACACTGACTCAATTACTCCAAAAATTCATGTGGACATCCAGCCACATATTTGCATTCAACAGGTTCAGTTCATCTCATGGTACTCACAGCTTGATATCATAGCCATGGAAAATTTGCCAGATAACAATGAGAAACCTTTTCTAACTGGAAAGTCTTCTGTTGATTTATAAATGCTTTGAAATTAAATATTTCAAATAACATCATCTGGACTCTTCTAAACTACAGTGAAAACCAGCCCAACCAATACAATTTATACTCAAGACAATTCCACGTTTCAGCCGAGTAAACCTTCTCTGAACCATCTCCAATCTATTTACATCCTCCCCTAAATAAGACAATCAAAACTGCACACAGAATTCTTACTGATGCCTTGTGTAATTGAGACACAGCATCCTCATTTTCATGTTCGATTCCCCTCACAATACAGATGACATGATGACAGTTTTCAAACTTGTCAGATTAACAGGCATGTTTCTATTTCTATTTACTTTGAATGAATTACATGCTTAATGTATGCACAAAACAAGGGCACTTCCATCGATAAACACACAATCTGCTGTTTAATCAAATGTAAAGAATAGTTAACACTGGCTGCTGCCAGTGTTCATCAGTGACATTCTTAAAGCTATCCTGGTTAAATAGGACGCTGAATACATCCCAGTTGGCCATCTACTTCAATGCAAGGCCTGTTAGATTACTTAGTAGTTAGGGTGAGGTGAAACACTGGGAAGGGGCTCTTTTGTTTATTCTTTCATGGATGTGACTGCTGCAGGCAAGACCAGCATTTGTTGCGCAGCTCTAACAGCCATTGACAAGGTGGCGGTGAGCTGCCCTCTTGAACTGCTACAGCCCTTGGGATGTAATAACACTCTCAAAAGTGTGAGGAAGGGAGTTCCAGAATTGTGACTCAGTGACAGTGGAGCAAAAGTGAAATGGTTTTAAGTCAGGATCGTGTGAGACTTGAAGTGAAGTTTCATGTCATGATGTGCCAGTGATGTTGCCCTTGTCCTTGTCCTTTTAGGGGTTGAAAATTTGGAAGATGCTGTCAAATGAGGCTTGGAGAGTTGCACTGCTATCACTGTGGACCTGTGTTGGAGCATGGAGAGAGAACATAAACAGCAAGCCTGACCAATTGATTCAAACAATCTGTTCCTGTGCATTCTTCACATTCACTTTCCTGCCCCTTCCACCTTAACCCATGATTCCCCTACTGATCAAGGATTTACCTTTATTAAAATCAGAAACTGTCCAATGACCCGAAATTTTAGAGATAGTAGGAACTGCAGATGCTGGAGAATCTGAGATAACAAGGTGTAGAGCTGGATGAACACAGCAGACCAAGCAGCATCAGAGGAGCAGGTAAGCCGACATTTCGGGCCTAGATCCTTCTTCCGAAATGTTAGCTCTGCTTTCTCTCCACAGATTTGGCCGGCCTACCGAATTTCTTCAGCAATTTCTGTTTTTGGTTCTGATTCCCAGTTCTGCAGTCCTTTCAGTTTTTTTTTGTTTAGTGTTTTTTGGTGTTTGTTGGTCAGCACAGACATGATGGGTCGAAGGGCCTGATTCTATGCTGTATGACTCCATGATTCAGAGAAGAAATTCCTCATCTCAGTCTTAAATTGGCACTCCTTTACACTGATTTGCCTCCAATTAAATGATAGCTTTCCTTAAATAAGAGAACCAAGACTGCTCGCAGTACTCCAGATGTGGTCTCACCAGCACATTGTACACTGCAGCAAGACTTCCCTAATCTAATACTCCAATGCACTTGAAATAAGGGCCAGCATTCCATTAGCCTTCTTGAGTACCTGCTACACCTGTGTGCTAGCTTTCTGTATTTCATGTACAAGTAACCCCCAAAACCCATTTATGTTGCAGCTTTCTGCAGCTTCTCTCTATTTAACTAATATTCTATCTTTTGCTCCCCTTCCAAAATGCACAACTTCTCATTTTCCTACATTATATTCCATTTGCCAACATTTTGCCCATGTACTTGACCTATCAATGTCTCCCTGTTTGAATCCCTCTCACAACTGCTTTCCCACCTATTTTGGTGTCATCTGCAAATCTGGCAACATGCACTTCTGTCCTCCAAGTCATTAATATTTCTTGTAAACAGTTGCATGATCAGTGAGGATGCATGTTGGATTTTAGCATCTAAGTGAGGGAAGTTCCATCAACACAGAATTGAACTGGTTTCTTTTGGATTGCTGCGTTTTTGTGTTTCTTCGTCACCCCCTTTACTTACTGGACTGGTACAGTAAATTTCTCACAATTGGATTTATTTCAATCAAATATATTGTTTTTAATAGCCTGAAAGTGTTCTATTGTTTAAAACAAAAGGAAAAATTGAGCTAAGGAGAAGAAAGTCAATAGTGTAGTACTAGTTGACTCAAGTTTCAAGTATGCACAGTTATCAATAGATTGAATTCTCGGCCACACTTTGCACCAGCAGTAATCACAAAATTACTTCAGGTGAAGGAAGACCTTTAGCCCATTTAATCTTCCAGGCATAAGGCAGGAAGTTCCTCTGCTCTTTAAAAAGTATTATAGGACCTTTGATAATCATGGTCTCATTTTAACATCACATCTAAATACAGCACCCCTAACAATACTACTTCCTCAACACTGCAGTGTTGTGCAGAGGTTTCTGGAGTGAGGCTTAAGCTCACAGATTCTAACTCAGAGGTAAAACTGAAACGAGAAAAGTTTATTTTTCATTGAGTTATCGAAATCCCACCACTAACAAACTATACATAACATTATTTTGAAGATGATTTTGTTCCTTCTTTCTTTTCAAGTCAATGGCCATCTGTCTTGTTGCCTTCAGAACTCCTTCCCCCAACCATTAGGTCATCTTTATCCTGCTCAGTGTTCAATTGACAACTCTGAAAAGCCTTCAGAAATGTTTTACAATAAGAGAAACAAATAATAAGGTTGCATATTTGCGGCTTGAGTCTTCCCGAGGTTATATTTCTCTCTATATCGGGATGTGGCTTTCAAGCTGTGAGGCAGGCTCTCAAATCACTTGTAGATCCTAAATTTGGAATGTCCTGTAATGTGGTTCTTGTCCTCAGTTGGGGTTAGAGCATTTCCATTGGTTTACTGCAATCCTCCTTGATCCAATGACACAGAGCACTGAGAAGCAGGCACTTGGTGCCAGGTATGCCATGCTGTGCAACAACCTCAATGTTGGGAATTTTGTCCTGCCATTGGATATTTTAAACAGACTCTAAGAGTGAGGAACGAATGCTTGAGCTACTTTATCTGATGCTGTGAAATTGTGACATTTGAGGAGACAAAGTTAAGTGCTATCAGGACAAGTGAGAATGATGCAAAACCAATGCCATCCAGTCCTCCAACGCTGACTTCACTAACAGCTTTTGTAATTGTTTATACAAATTGTTACGACATAGGCATAGCAAGCCAAACTAAGTCAGCCCCACCATCAGTGGATTTGCAACATGGTGAAATTAAAATATTCAATATGACTCAAAATTGCTCAACTGTTCCCAACAAGAGACTTTACAAATAACCGAACTTGAACATCTCGGTTATAACTTATACAAACATTAACAATTTATTAAGAACGTAACTGCAATAGAACACTGATAAACGAAAAGACAAACTAATTTATTAACTACAATCTAAGCCCAAGCTTATTTGACCAAATGCTTGCATTCTCACACTGACAAACAGAATTAAGGGATAAATTAAGAAAATGTAAAAGAAACAAACAATTTGCGAGTTTAATAACCGTTTCAACAAAAAAAAAATCCTTCAGAAAATCCTTGGATGTTGGGTTGTAATACAGGCACTTTGAACCGTACTTCTTGCTTTAATTCCAAAATCACCAGTCAATGCAAACAGCTTCTGCAGATCTCTGGAGACTTTTACTTATTTTCACAGACACGGATCTTTTTTCAGAACTTTTAACATGTCAACAACTGGATAATAACTAGAGAGAGAGTGAAACTAAAATCCAGCCTAGTCCAGAAGCTTCCCAAAAGAAATCTACCTCCCACACAAAAAGCAGTCAGAGACAGTTGATTCTTTGTTTTCTCCTTTTTTCCCCCCAACATTCTGTGCAGTTCACTGGTCAGCCATTTTAATGTCAGCCTCTCTTTTCCTTTTAGTATATTCAAAGAAACGCTTGCTGACTGTCTGGATGTCATGCGCAAGTTTACCCTCAAAGGGTACCTTCTCACTCTATATTTTTCTTGGGTCATCTTTTGTTTCTTTTTAAATCTTTCCCAATCCTCTGGCTTACCACTAATCTTTGCCATACTATATGATTTTTCTTTCAATTTGATGATATCCTAAACATCCCTAGTTAACCATGGATGGTTTATCTCCTTCTTGGAATCCTTCTTCTTCACTGGGATGTATCTTTATTGCAAGCCGCGAATTATTTTCCTAAACATCTACCATGATTTTTCAACTTTCTTTGCTGCTAAAATCTCTCCTCAGTCCACTCTAACAATGCTACCACACCACCTTTTCCTACTTGCCCATCCTTTCAAAAAGCTACATACCCTGGAATATTTAGTTGTCCGCTTTGGTCTCCGTGTAACCATGAATCAGTGATGGTTATAAGATCACACCAATTAACTCTATTTGCGTTATCAAAGTGACAGCAGAATTAAAATCTTGCAGTCAACAGCACTGGGACAGGGATGGCAGAAAATCAGTGCTTAACATGTTCATTCCTAACGTGGGTTCCTGAATCTAAGCAATGTCCATATCTTAGAGACATCAAGAAGGAATTGGAGCACAAGCTGAGCCCTACACCAACCTGTTTTGCGATCAGTTGACTCAACAAGCATCCCCATCCAGAGTAAAGACCAGACCTGGGATTTGCATTAAAAGAAACCAAAAGAACTGCAGATGCTGTAAATCAGGAAC
>NC_063334.1:30261862-30286692 GCF_021869965.1 Rhincodon typus
TCTACACCTTGTTATATCAGATTCCTCAGCATCGGCAGCTCCTACTATCTCTGCATTCATGTAGTGTTTTTCACAATCACCTGACTTATCTCAAAGTATTTTACAGACAATGAAGAACGTTTTAAATAGAACGTGCAGGTGCCAGAGTTGGACTGAGGTAGACAAGGTCAGAAGTCAGGCAACATCAGGATATAGTCCGACAGGTTTATTTGAAATCACAAGCTTTTGGAGTGTAGCCCCTTCGTCAGGTGAAGTCACTTCATCTGATGAAGGAACTACGCTCCAAAAACTTGTGATTTCAAATAAATCTGTTGGACTATAACCTGGTGTTGCCTGACTTCTCACCTTTTTAAATATAGTCACTGTTGGAATGTCAGAAAAGCAGCAGCCAGTTTATGCTCAGTAAAGTCCCACAAATGTGAATGCGATAAAGACCATGTAATTTGTTTTCTATGATATTGATTCAAATTGAATACTGGCCAGGACCCCAGCGAGAACTTTTTCTGATGAAGGGTCTAGGCCCGAAACGTCAGCCTCTCTGCTCCTATGATGCTGCTTGGCCTGCTGTGTTCATCCAGCCCTGCACCTTGTTGTCTCGGATTCTCCAGCATCTGCAGTTCCTACTATCCCCAGCGAGAACTCCCTGGCTTTTCTTCAAAAATGGTGTCATGGGATCTTTTACAATCAACATAAGCAGGCAGATGATGCCTTCTTTTTAACGTGTCATCCTAAAGATGGCATCTCCAACAGTGCAGGGCACCCCCTCGTCCTGCAACAGATTGTCAATAATGATTTTTGCTTTCAAGCCCTGGAGAAGGACTCAGAGCGGAAGCCTTAACACAAGACATGGCTGAGCTCAAATGGATTGGAACCCTCTCCTTGCATTATATGTTCTCAATATCCAAAAAATTTTCCTCACTAGAGAAATAAAACAGACAACCCTTGCTTTAATCTGTGCAGCAAATCAGAGTTAATTGTGATGCTGTATCCAAAAAAATGCAAGGTAGGTAGTATACAACGAGGTTGAAGAGTTAACTCATCAAGAACAGCTAAACAGGTTAAGTTTTTATTCACTAGAATTTGAAAGACTGAAGGATTATTGAAACATTCAAGATTCGGAGCAGGGTTAATAAGGAAAGATGTCGAAAAGATGTTTCCATTAGAAGGAGAATCTCAAACTTGGGGACGTTGTTACAGAATAAGGTGACATTCATTTAAAAGTGAGATGCAAAGGAATTTCTTTTCCCAGAGGGTAGTGAATGTTTGGAATTCTCTTTGCAGAAAGTTGTGGCGGCTAGATCACAAAGTATTGAAAGAAGTTTTTATTAAATATTGAGAACCTATCTGAGATGGACTAAAGAGGAGGTGAGGCTCAGGGAAGATCACACATAATCTTGCTGAATGGCAAGGCAGGGTTGAGGGGCTGAATGGCCTACTCCTATTTCTAATGTTCTTATGTTCAAAGCAGCAGGTATACCAAAAACAAAATACCCGAAGCTTAAAATCTGAAATTAAAAACAAAAAAAATTCAGGAAGTAATCCACATCTAAAACAGCATCTGTGGAAAGAGAGAAACAAAATATCATGTTAAAACATACCAGCATATAAAATTAAGACTACCTCATTTGGAGTCATGGAGCAAAGTCCCAGAACTTAAATAAAAAATGGACAATTAATCTGTGGTAGTTTTGATTACGGGCCAAATGCTCACCAAGCTATCAGAAAAGCCTGCTCCTCGTTGGCTATGTTCATTAATTGCACTTACAGAGTTTTGGGTAAATTGCTTCCTCCGTGTGCAATCTACTCTCTTGTAAAAGTGGGTGCAAATGATCTGCTAAACAACTGCAAATCTACAACTTGAATGCATACCGAGGGAAAGAAATCCAGTCTCACTGTACGTTTGACTCAACTGCACATCAGAATGCATGGAATTTGAAAGGAGTGACCTGCAGTTTCAAAACTTTGTAAATCACTCCACCCAAACTGTTTGTGGATGATGGGAAAGCTGTTTTTTCGCAAAGGTATTGGGAACTGAATTTATAACTTCACAGATTTAATAACTCATATTTCTCCCAGTCTCACCACTTTTCACAACACATTATAAAATTGAGTCAATTTCTAATAAACCTTTAAAATCATCAGTAATTGCGAACAAAAACGAATCAATAGAAGTGGTTATTATACCCGGGCAATGATTTTAAAATCCTGTCAATGTTAAGGAAATAAATCTGGGGGAAAAAAAATTCATCCACAATAAATCATGATGGTTATCCCTGGTTGAGCCACAGAAAGAAGAGTGACAACACTTCTCTAACCTACGTTTTAAAATTACACATCATTTGTTTGTGTTAGGACCTTATTGTTCTTTCACCGAAGAAATTCAGAAACACGCAAAAGCAATAACCAGGAAAAGAACATCGCATCCTCAGCAGGGGTTGCTTGGGACTAAAAATGAGGTGAAGTGTTTTTAATTGTGGGGGATGGGGCGCTGGGATATTTGGGATTGTGAAAGGAGGGAGTACAGTTTCGACGCTGGGACCTAGCCGCCATTTTGTGAGCGAGGTATAGAGGGGGAGGAGAGACCGTGCGAAAAGGTGGAGCTTCTCTCTCTCCTTCCTTCCTCAATCCTCCCCTAAACGACCCCTCCCTCTCTCCCTTTCTCTTTCCCTTTTCCGTCACCTTGTGCCGACAATCCTCGATCCTTGTCGGTATTACTCACGGCGGGAAGTTGCTGTCGTTGGAGCGCATTGCCTCCTCCTCCTTCTCCTTCCTCTGACGGGACCGTCAACGGCTTTTCTCTCTTTTGAAAAAGAAGCAGCTCGCGGTAGCTCCAACCGTCGCCGTCGTTATTAGCATCCATCCTTCAGCTCTTTCTGTCTGTCCCTTCGTGCGTGTTAGTGTCTGTCTTCAGGGGGTGTGTGTGCGATGGACGGGTAAGTTGATGGTGGCCTTTTCTTTCTTTTCCCTCCCTCCAGGGCTGGCGCCCAGGCTCGACGCCACCTTCCCTTTTGGATTACTGTGTTTTATGAATTTTTTTTTGTCGGTTTTGCTGTTGCTGTACTTGGCTGGCATTTGATGGTTCTTATTGATCAGCGTTATAGGGCAGTTTCGTTGAGTTTGAAATTTATGTAATTTTTTCCCCCCTCCAGTTTATGGAGCGTTGGTCGAAGGATTTTTTGTGCGTGTGCTTTTGTCCCTTTTTTTCAGGCATTTTTCTCTCTCCAAAAACTAGTAAAGGCTAAATTACGTATGGATATACGGGGAGTATTTAATCGACAATGTTTTTTGTTTTGAAAACTTTTTGTGATCCCAGACGAAGGGAGAGAATGTTAAAACTTCTGGAAAACAAGTGTGCAGTTTATGACTATGAGCGAGAGGATGTGGATTGCGAGTGATCATTTATTTTCTGGTCGAGTATGTCTGCCTTGTCTGGTTTTTTTTTGCTCCTGTCTCGCTTCGTACAAGGAACCGTGTTTCATTCAGATTCTAGTTTGTATGTTCATATAATGCTGCCGAGTTGGCATGAAAACTTCTCTTAACCCTCCCAAAAAATAAAGCGTAGAGACTTTTGCTGTTCTCTCAACTCGAATATCTGTGCTCTCCTTTTGCCTTTTTAATTTAAGGAAATACTGCAATCATGAGCAGATCTTTCTAAAAATCATCTGTCCCTTTTTTAAAAAAGAAAATCATTTCCAGTTTTAGTTTTGTAAATCATTTTCCCCCTATCTCTTACTTTAAGTTTCATTGTATCACTGTATATAAGTAACTGAAGCTTTAACTTTTTTTTTCTCATGTTCTCTTTTTTTCCCCTTTTCCTTCCCTACAGCATTGTCACAGATCTTATAGCAGTCGGTTTAAAGGTAGGAGTCTTTTCTCTCTTTCTAACTTTACTTTTATTTTCCTTTTATGATTTCAAACACCCCTTGTGTGTGAGCTTGAAGAAGTTCAACCTCGAGTCTTCCTGTGTTTCATTGTGTTGTGCTGAGTGGATTTTTTTTTCTCTCCCTCTCTAGTTTACCGTCACCATTTTCAGGCAGGGCTGCTGTTTCGACAACAGCTTCTCTCAAACAATTAGTCATAGGGTTGGCAGAAATGGAGTAGTTTCTCTTCACTAAATATTTGTAAGAGTCCAGAAGATTTTTGAAATAATTACTGATTAGTGTACGTGGTCACTTTTTCTTTTGCTGAAGGTGCTAGCTAATGCATTAGAATATCAAAAAAACTACAACAACAGGAAGTATGTGGATCTGGTTCGAGGAACTTATGGTTTTTTATATATCCTGTGGGGTTGGTAGTTTTGTGGCCTCTGATTTCTTTCATGTGCTTTGGATTTGCAATATGGCTGTGTGGTGGATTTTCTGTTTTTTGAGAAATGTTAGATATAATTTTTATGAGGCATGATTATTAGTTTTAACACGTCAGTCTTAGAAAAGAAGTGTTTGTGAAAATCGAGGGTGTGTTTTATTCAGGTGGGTGATCCAGATTGTGAGGTAGTTATCCCTTGGGGCTTTGCGTAACCAGAAATCTGAAGTTTTCTTTATGATTGTTCCCTTTTGCTTGTCATAGTTATTGGTGTACAACATTCTCTGCTTGATACATTAATAGATTTCATAAAGTAACTATGAGAATTCATACATTCGTGTTTTGTAAGATGTTAAACATTCAGAAACTCGGATGGCTCAATAAATCCTAAGCACACACTTAGAAATATATAAACATAATTTGAATTCAGTACGTTCCAGTCTGTGACGTTGGTATAATCTAATTGAGTTTCTTTGTTTAAAAACAAGCTTCAGGCCGAGAAGCCATTTTTGCTCACCTTGAATTGGATTTGAGGTTTGTGCTGAAGTGTTTGACTGTAACCCAAAATGCGCTGCACAAGGTTTTATTGTGGGTGAACATGTACTATAGTGATCATATAGCAATGTTCGGATGTCTTAAAACCCACAGAATAAAGTTTCAAGTGAATTTGATTATGGTACTCCTGAAGTCATTCCCACTTGGTAGAATTTTTTTCTAAACGTGAAATCCAACAAGATTCCACTGATGTGGTTTCACCAAACCACATATTCCTTGAACTTTCCTTTCTGCCTCTAGTTAGCTCCATCATTTGTGATGCAGCATTGCTCTTTTTTTTAAACAAAACTCCTCCCTGCCTGTGCAACCCTGCTTACCTATTAAAAAAAGAAAATGAAGCATTATTGTTCTCCTTTTGAAGATAGACAGAAATATACAAATGCCATACAGTGTAGTCAAGGAGAAAAGTCTTTGCTGGGGTCCCATTTTGTGTAGCCACAAGGGGGTATATACAAGAACCCAACCAAGTTGTGGGTGACTGTTGGATATGAAGGGAGGTTAAAATGATACTATTTCTCTACTGTTCTGAGGACACATTGATGTATTTTTCTTATACTGTGCCATTTCTATCTGTTTTAAGATATTTTATTTTCTAGCGGCATATTTCAGAATGGATGTTGACCATTTTGTTCAATGCCGTTTTATGTCTGATGACTTGCATTGAATTAAAAGGTTGTTTCCAAAATAATCATCTGTTGGGTAATTTTGAAACCGAGCTTTCAATGAAGTCAGTTTTTATGCTCAGTCAATTTATACTGCTGCCTGGGAATGGAATTGTTTTCAGTTCAGTTAGCATCCATGTTAAGCGTTGTGTGATCAGTTTAAATAGATACAGCAAATATGGCTCTTTTAAGTGAGATTACTAGCTTCTTCTCTACTTGTGTCAGAACTAAATTGAGATTTCCACATCATTGAAAATATTTTCTTGTAATTTCCATTTGTTTCTGTTGAACGTTTTAAAGTTTGTTCTTCCTGAGAAGAATGTGGGGATGTCTTTAGATTTTTTTCTAATCAGATGCTGGTATACACCTATAGGGTAAGTAGGATTTGAACCCAGGCCTCCTGGCTATATAAATGCAAATTAATGCAGTTTTGCTACTCCACTTCAACTTGTGTTAAATAACCACAAACAATATGCTACTAAAAACAAAAATAATCTCTAAACAGGGATCTGTTTCAATTATGACCAAAAGTATGCTTCAGTGTTAGTCATTTGACTGAAGTTTTCTTATCAATAGTACTTAATGAAGGAAAAAATTACATTGCTTCCAATTTGTTTTTGCAAAAAAACTTAGAAATTACTTGTAGTGTCCTTTGCCAATGTTCTCTGTCATAGAAAGTGAATTTGATTGGATAAGGATAGATTTAGATACAGATCTCATTTCTGTATAGACAAATTACTCATTGTGAACAAATCTTTCATGTTGACAAGAGTCCCATTTGGAAGAGCTGTCAGAAAATTCCATTGAGAAGACTGTGTTCATTATAACAGAAAATGATGGCGATTTCCTGTCATGGTTTCACTCTGATATTGTGGTTTGGTACCTTGTACGGCAGGTTGGGCTTGAATTTGTAATGTGATGCACTTAAACTATGGCATATTATAATTTTAATGTTCTTTGTCACAGCTAGACTCATTTGTTTTCAACAATACTTAATAATGAACAAAGTTGAAATGAGAAACTGTCACTTTGCTTTGCTCTGTCCAGATGCAGTGAAAATTGTGCAACTTTACTAGAACTGTATTCTATTTTGTTGGTATTCCTGTTCATATATTCAAAGTTGAGTTAGTTAATTTTGTAACCGGTTTGTGATCAGCTTATTGATATTAAATTTATTCTCATGTATATCTTGTTACAAAATACAGTGAAAATTGTTTGTAAAGTGTTGCCACTCTCCAGTGCTATCTTAAAACAGAAAAATAAACCAGAATATAGAATCTAAAGGCAGAAAAATGAATAAATAAAATGTCCAACTTTACAGTCCTTCTTGTTAAGTGCTGCATCGTGGGCTTGGTGGCTAGGCACAAGTCCCCATCACCTCGTCGCCACACTGGAATGAAACTTGTCACTCTTTGGTGCCATCTTGCCTCCGCCAATGCACTTACCACTGAGTCCTTGCTGGACCTCACCACTGCAAATACTACTGATGCTGTCCCATATCTCACTGACCCACACTCGACTCGGCTGCCGCTGAGAGTCTGCTTTGGGCCCAGCTCACTGATGCAGCCACTACTGATGCCGCTGGGTCTCGTACTGGACCCAAACATGCTTCCGCCACCACCCCTCTGAATCTGCGCTGGAAGCAAATGCCAGCAGGAACCCAAACTTGCCTCTGCAGCAGCAGCCATGAGTTGACGCTCAGACCGCCTCGACGAAGAAGAAGCCATCAGGAACTCCAACTTAGCTGTGCCAAAAGTACGTGCCACCAATGTTATCGCCGCAACCAAGATCTTTGAAGTAAGTAAAATAAAATAGAAGAGAAAAGAAGTGATAAGAGAGAAGAAAGAAAAGTGAACGAGTCCTGGCTGAGAAGCCCTACTTCACTGCTATCTTATCAGAAGTCACTGACTATTCAAATTTTGCTATAAAATATGTTAAAGTCTCTTGGTAAAATTCTTTCTTGAAATTTAGGTCATAACATTTCTATCTATTCTTGTTTTCATCTATGAAGATTATAATAAATAACAGGCTCAGGATCCTTTTCTAGCGGCACTATAATTTAACATTTGGAACTATCTTTGCGGTTTAAATTCTTTGCAGTAACATAAGTATGTTATTCTCCACCAGGCATTATCGTCTTAGTGGCCCAGATTACAATTGCTTGTCATGTGAAAATTCCTGTTTTTCCTGTCTATATCCATTTATTTACATATCTTTTTATGTCACTGGTTCATATGAAAATTTCTTGATTAGAAAAAGGATGGAGTAAAGTAATACATTTTTGTGGGATTTGGTATGAAGTGCAAGTATCAGAATTTGAAGTTTGGCTGAGAGCAACAAGTTAAGGTTTTGGTTGACTATTCTGGAGAGGTGCTGATTGTGAAGTCCAGTTATAATATTGCAGCTGAAATACAGGATTGCATCTTGTTCAGAACTTAGAGAGCTTGCAATCTGATGTGAGTCTGTTTTGTGATGTTGACATTTTGGCAATTATTCAATGTTTGGTTAATTGCCAAACTTTGAATCTTCTATTCCATGCTTGGCTTATTTTACATTGTCAAATCATAGCAGATTCCTTAATTTATGTTAGTGTTTTTTTTTCAGTATCATTGTCCATTATATAATGTTTGTGCATTTAAGTCTTTGTCAGTGTTAGCATCTGATTGAACTCATTGCACTAATATTGATGAAACCTGTTCCTTTAATCAATTTAAACTTACTTACAACATATTTTTTGTGAAGCACTTTCTGAAACATATTTTCTGAAATTAAATATATGGCTTTAACCTCCATTATTAATAGCCAATTTCTTTCTTTGATATTTTCTAATCAACAAGTTCTGATCCACCTTTTGGAGCAGAGGGGACTCAAACTCAGGTCTCCTGGCCCAGAAGTAGGGACTCTACCACCGTGCCAGAAAATGTTATGCTGTTGCATGGGAGGAGACTGTTCAGTTATTCACTTAAATCATGACTGACTGTGCTTTTGTTCTATATTCCTTGATGCTTTTACAGTACGAAAGGCTGTGCATAGTGTAATTGATCTTTTCAATTGGCCGTGCCCATAAAATCTCTTTCACTGGCATCCACAAAGGCTACCACAAGGAAGCAGGTCATTCATCTCAACTAGTTGATGTTGTTTTTGAAAAGATGTTCCAATCACCAGTATATCATAGTCCTAGATTGCTTTAACCCTTTCTCCTTGCATTAGGTGTCAGTAGGTTCTTGTGATTTCAGTGCACCTTCTGACTAAGTGCAAATGGAATTGTGTGTAATATTTTCCACAGGCAGTAGCTGTTCAGTGTTGGAATGCATTTTCTCCAAGTTCATTTAAAAAGTTTTGCTTCTGTAATTGCCCAGAAATCAACACAATTTCTGGTATCAGTCGGCAGCTATGGACTCTGGTAGGGGAATGAATAAGGTTTCTTTAAGCAATGAATGTGTATAATTTTTTTTTTTTTACAAACTTTCAGATATACAAGTGCACATTCTCCCTGTGTCTGTGTGGGTTTCCCCTTGGTGCTCTGGTTTCCTTCCTTAGTCCAAAAATGTGCAAATTGGGTAGATTGGCCATTTTGAATTGCCCATAGTGTGTAGGGATGTGCAGGCGAGATGGATTAGCCATGGGGAGTGCAGGGTTATAGGGATAGAGTGGGAGGTGGGGATGAGAGTCGGTGCAGACGCGATGGATCAAGTGGCCTGCTTCTGCACTGTAAGGATTCTATGAAGCCTGATCTAATGATCCATACACCCGAAACAATACAAACTTGCTCGTGGATAGAAACATAAATTTGTTATGCGAGTTTGTTTTTTCATTATCTCAATGCTCATCTTTTGAATGTACATTTTAAAATACTTTATTGCACTTAGAAATTGCTAAGTGCAGTTTTACTTCAGTGCCATTTCACAAGCTAATGAGTGGCTGCAGTGCCCTTCATATAAGTCAGCAATTTAGTTAGGTCATCCATTGAGAATCCATAATCCATGTTTCCATCAGTAGTTTCCTTTCAAGATGGGTTGTGTCCTTTCATAAATACTTAAAGTACAGTGAAGCTGTATTCATTGGTCACCTTGCTAGCTTGATTTATTTGAAGTCTGATCTTGTGAATCAACTGTACAGAGTGCTGTTTCAGGAAGTGAAATACCAACAGCAGAGTTACAGGTGACATTTATAATCGTACAATAACCCTTGAGTGAATTCCTGTTATAAATTGTTGCTCTGCTTCTTCTGTTGATGACTAGAAATTAGATTCCATAATCAGAATTACATTTTTAGAGAATTACCAAACCACTTAAAGGAATGGCTTTTATGATTTAGTATATTCCAAATATTAGAGCCTTGGAGGAGTAACAGATGTACGAGTTTACTTGGTAATTATCCAGCAGCCAGTGCTTATAACTGGAACATTCCTATTTTGTGTTGTCTTATAGCCATGTTAGTTAACTGCACAATCTTTATGTTCTCAGAATTGATTTTAATGGGTGTTTTCATTCCTGGTGTTAGAGATAGCACACGTAGAGTTGTACAGCACAGAAACAGACCCTTTGGTCCATCTCATCCGTGCCGACCAGATCTCATAAATTAATCTAATCCCGTTTGCCAGCATTTGGTCAATATCCCACTAAACCCTTCCTATTCATATACCCATCCAGATGTCTTTTAAATGTTGTAATTGTACCAGCCTCTACTTCCCCTAGCAGCTCATTGCATACAAGCACCATCTTCAGTGTGGAAAAAGTTGCCCGTTTGGCCCCTTTTAAATCCTTCCCCTCTCACCTTAAACTTATACCCGCTAGTTTTGGACCTCCCACCCTGGGGAAAACACATGGACTATTCACCCACTCCACGCCTCTCATGATTTTATAAATCTCTATAAGATCACCCTTCAGCCTCTGATGCTCCAGGGAAAATACCCCCAGCCTATTCAGCCTCTCCCTCAAGCTCAAAACCTCCAACCCTGGCAACATCCTTGTAAATCTTTTCTGAACCCATTCAAGTTTCTCAACATCCTTCCTATAGCAGGGAGACCAAAATTGCATGCAGTATTCCAACAGTGGCCTAACCAATGTCCTGTACATCTGCAACATCATCTCCCAACTCTTATACTGAATGCACTGACCAATAAAGGAAAGCATACCAAACGCCGCCTTCACTATCCTGTTTAACTGGGACTCCACTTTCAAGGAACAACAAACCTGCACTCAAAGGTCTCTTTGTTCGGCAACGCCCCCCAGGACCTTACCATTAAGTGTATAAGGCCTGCCTTCATTTGCCTTACCACCTCGCATTTATCGAGTTGAATGGGGAAGTGGGGTGGGGTGTACAGGTTTAATTTAGTGTTATATGCCAATGGTTTCATAAAATAGAATCCCTACAGTGTGGAAACAGGCCCTTTGGCCCAACAAGTCCACACCGACCCTCAGAGCATCCCCTATAACCCACCGAATCTACACATCCCTCTACACTGGGCAATTTAGCATGCCAATCCACCTAGCCTGCATAACTTTGTATTGTGAGAGGAAACTGGAGGAAACCAACGCAGACATGGGGAGGATGTGCAAACTCCACACAGACAGTCGCCCAAGGGTGGGATCGAACCTGGGTCCCTGGCGCCGTGAGCCAGCAGTGCTAACCACTGAGTCACTGTGCCGTCCCTTTGCAACCAGCACAAGTGGCAGTGGTGGGATCTAATTGCTTATTTGTGACTGGAGTCTAATTAATTGTATTAAAGATTAATTTTTGTGCAGTAAAACCTGGCTCATGGTTTTGACCTAGATCTGAAAGTTGAGTCAGTTGGGAAACCAAGTATTTTTTAAAAATCATTCTTTCTTTTGTGACAACTCCCGAAATGGCAGGGCTCAATTTCCAATGCTAAATAAGTCATAACCTATTTACTGGTTCATGCTTCCATTTTTCCGACCGAAGTGTACAATGTGTTTAAAATTTTAAAAGCTGAACATGGTGACCTGTGGGTTTGAACTGTTCAAATTATAGAACATAATGCAGTTTTTGTGTTTTTAAATTGATGATTATTTACAATGCTTCCATATGATTATTCAAATCCATGGGTTTACTTGGTCTAAAGTTGAAGTTGCTGTCGTCCTACTGGACAATAGGGCAGCTCTCATTAGAAAGTGCTAACCCGTCCGGCAAGAGGAGAGGAGAGGAGAGGAGAGGTTGAGAAGACGTGTTTCTTTTTCATAGTAACGTCAGCCGGTACAGAAAATGAACCCATACTGTTTTCAACATTCTGCATTGTAAGCCAGTCATCCAGCCATCGGAGCTAATGGACCCTGACTAACGGTGATGCAAAACTGTGATTTAGCTTCTTGTTTTGTCTGGGCAGATCACACTAATAATGAAAACAAGTTGACCTTTCTCAACTGCAGGCCCCCATGTCACACCCTTTTTTTTGAACAGTCAGTGCCTGTTGCCGGAGGTCAGAATGGCCCTAATAATGGCTGGAACTGAAGGAATCCTAGCCAAATGCTTAGTTTTCCAACCCCTTCTAGTTCACAGCAATTGGAGTATTAGACATTCTGAGAATTCTGCCTGTAGGTGGCTAGATGTTGTACTGCAACATAAGCGTTTGATTTTCAACCAGTAAGCCTGGGCACTTTTTGGCCAATTTCCTTCCCATCTCTTTTGAAGGACCCAGCAGCTCCACGTTGGTATGCTGCTGTGGTTGTCAGGCACACCCTTGTTGATCAGTTGTGGCCATTTTTCTAACCATTATTCGTAGCCAACTTTGAAGTGTTGGAAGACTGTCATGTAAACCTTGTAATGAAATGTCATCGATCTGAAAACATTTAATGGTATTTTTTAACACCGATGTTGCCTTACCAACTTTCCAGTATTTTCTGTTTTATTTTTGTCACTCGTGATTCTCCCGTTACATAATGCACATTTAGGTGTAGTTTTAGCAGACAGTGCTGGATATGAATCAAATGTCATCCTGAGTTTCCCAGAATGATTTCTAGTACATCGATGTGGCTGTCCAGTCTAGTCGTGTCGTGCACGTGCAGGGATTTCCAGCATGGGTTTCTGGGTAATGATCAGATGTGGCAACCCTGAATGATTTTTTTTTTGCCTACCTAAATCCGCATAGACCAATATTACCTTGTGTGATATTTTCAGTAAATTGGTTTTGGAAAATTTTGCTACTGTTTTAGTGACGAACATTGAATTTGATATTTGGAGTCAAGTTTTAAATATTTTATCGTGTCTGGCATTCTGTATTTTCTATCGACAGGTTATTTACAAGAATCGCAGCCTGAACTGCTTAAAAATGTGCAGATCGAATATGAACCTGCTGTTCATGTAAAATTATTCCAGTGTTTCACCTTTTGAGATGAATTGCAATAGTGGTTGGAATTTTGCGTTCATTGATGCTAGACTTTCATTAAACTTGGACTTGCTGACAGATTTTTGAGGGATGTCGTATAATTAACATGACTCTAAATCAAGAGTGCTTCAATGTCATTAATGCTCACTATTAATATGGAATAAGTCAGACAAGATCTTCTAGGTGGTTGCATGTGTAAATTTCAGTGGGGAATTTTTTTGCCTTTCTCTCCCAGAAACCATACCCAGCCGAGAGACTTGTAATTGAAATATATGGAACGTAGGTTGCTATTAAAACTGGCAAAGTTGGGGCTTGTCCATTTCAAGTATGCCTAAAATTTTAACAGCCAAACAACCTCTTGGTCACTGAAAATTAACTTCTATGACTGGAATGTCTCATTCCTTTAAATTTCAGTTCCTGGTGATTTAGAGACAACCATTTTAACTCTTAATTTAATTAATCCCATCTTCTCTTTCACTTTCTGAACATGTTTCAGCTCTGTTTACATATCCCCTCTAGATGGTGGTACACTGAATTTCTATCCACTTCAGTGAGAAACCCTGCAGAATATCTGAGCAAGTGTACATTGATGCTGGACCTTAATTAAATGACTGCAAAATTCCAACCACTCCATGATGAAACATTGGAATAATTTTACATGAACAGCAGGTTAACGTTTGACCTGTATATTTTTAAGCAGTTGAGGCTGCAATTCTTGTTAACAACCTGACAATATACAATACAGTTTCCCAGGCACTAGAGAAAATATTTTGAAAAACTTGACTCAATATATTTTTGAATAAATTCAATGTCAAAGTTTGTCACTAAAAATGCTACGTATGATATAAAACAATAGCCAAGCTTTCCAAAATCATTTTCTGAAAATATCACACAATGGAATCTTGATCTATGCTAAATTAGCTGGGTAAATAATAATCATTTCAGGGTTTGCATGTCTGGTCTTTATTCAGCAACCCGTGCTGGAAATCCGTGCCTGTGCACCATACAGCTATACCAGACAGCTACATCTAGGAACTAGACATAATTCTGGGAAACTCAGGATGACGTTTTGGTTATGACTGTTATGTCTTGCTAACTACTTTTATCATATGCTGCCAGATTTGGAAATTTATCTCAAAAATGCAAACCATTGTGTAGTGCAAGTGGCTACAATATATAAATTGTGATTTTCAGATATGCTTGATTAAGACAACTTAAATCTGATTTGTGTGGATTCCTGTGCCAAGTTCTCTTACAAGACTCTTACAAGCGTTCTCTATTGCCAATTTTAAGTCGTCAATAGATTCTGAGTAAAGCTAAACGAGTGTGAAAGGGCATTTTATATTTTTTTTGGTGAATGTTCCTGTCATAAAGGATGAACTCTGACTTTGTGTACTGCCTGGTGTATGAGTTGGGAATGATTTCCTCCAGTGTTTGTCAGTTGTAAGAATATTGGTTAAAACTTGTGGTCAGTTTGTTAGAGCTGTCATATACAAAATTTAAAAAATCCATTTTGAGCAGTATTTCCTAAACTATGGGTAGTAATGCCAAGTGAGGTCATGAGAAGATTATGGGTTTGCAGACTTTGAGGAAGCAATGGTTTCTGTAGAGCTTAGATTGATTTCTGATAGCTGTGAGATCTTATTTAAATCCTTGCATTTATTTCTCCCCCTTTCGGTAAGGCTGGCCTTGTGGACCACTCTCTGACGCTTCAAATTTGTTACTGTGCAAAAAAACCTTGTGAAGAGGGAATTGTTAATAGCCTAGTCTTTTAATCAGCATTCCCAATGCAGAACCTCGAAAGCATCCACCGTGCTTAACGATAGCAGCTTTGACCCTTGCTTAACAACTCTTGTCTTTCGATGTGTGAAGTTTGAATGACTCATCTTGGCAGTAAAAAGGTCAAGTTGCCATGGTCCTCCTGGTCTGTAGGGCTGCCGCCTCATTAGAGAGGCAACTGGTAGTTGGTTTAACCTGAATTACTAAGCCTCAGGCAAGGGGAGAGGTTGAGAAACAGAGTCCTTCGTGATAACCTCGGTCATGGGAATTCAACCTGTGCTGTTGACATCATTCTGCATTGAAAGCTAGCCATCCAGCCAACTGAAAGAACCAACCTCCTGCGGATTATAGTTAGGATATTGGTAGACTTCAAGTGACTGGTGACATGACTTGACGCTGGGGAGGTGAAATTTAATCTGGGAAAAATACAAAGTCACTGTTTAGTTGGACAAAGACTAAAATTCTAACAGTGATACAGGTATGTGTACTCTCATACAAACTGTCAGGGCAAGTTGTGAGGTAGTTAAAAGGACACAGGATCTTGTGTAGAAAGGCAGAGAGTATAAAAGCAGAGAGCTAATCTTGATTAAAACAGTGCTTTGGCCTGAATTCAGTATTGTCCAGTTTCGGACGCAATGCTCCAGGAAGGTAATTGGAAAGGGTGCAGAAAAGATTTGCAATGATAATTCTAGGGAGGAGGAACCTTCGTTACATGGATAGATGGTGTGACAATGCTATGGCTTTGGGAGGCCTATTTTGTCCTTTTTTTGGCTTGGAGGAGACAGCTCATCACCTCTCAATCAGATAAACAAATTGAGAGGCCTTGGAGTTTTTTCTTAAGTTGGAGCAATAGAAGCAGCATAACTGGGCAGAGCTAGAGTTTTAGTTTAGCTTTCAGTGGTTGCTGGGGTTTGAAGAGGTTTTCCAGATGATACAAAGATTGGTGAAGTTGTGGGTGATGAGGAAGATTGTCAGAGGATACAGCAGGACATAGATCAATTGGACACATGAGCACAAAAGTAGCAGATGGAGTTTAATCTGGACAATGTGAGGTGATGCATTTTTTTGGAAGGTCAAATACAGGTGGAAATTATACGGTGAATGGCAGAACCATTAAGAGGATTGATATGCAGAGAGATCTGGGTGTGCAGGTTCACAGATCACCTGAAGGTGGCAGCGCAGGTAAATAAG
This sequence comes from Rhincodon typus, assembly GCF_021869965.1. Taxonomy (NCBI): domain Eukaryota; kingdom Metazoa; phylum Chordata; class Chondrichthyes; order Orectolobiformes; family Rhincodontidae; genus Rhincodon; species Rhincodon typus. The sequence goes on from NC_063334.1 coordinate 30,277,697, forward strand.
GTAGTTTTTTGAAAAAAGGCTTATGGCATGCTTGTCTTCATTGGAAGGGGCATTGAGTATAAGGATGGACAAGTTATGCTGCAGTTTTGTGAATCTATGGTTAGGCCATGTTTGGAATGTTGCGTTCAGTTCTACTGACCACCCTACCAGAAAGATGTGGATCCTTTGGAGAGGGTACAGAAAAAGTTTACCAGAATGTTGCCTGGTATGGGGGATTTTAGCAATGAAGCAAGGTTGGATAGACTGGGTTTGTTTTTACTAGAATACAGGAGGTTGAGGGGTGACCTAGTAGAAGTTTATAAGATTGTGAATGGTATGGATAAAGTGGAAAGTAATGAGGCATTTCCCAGGGTGGAGGAATCATTTACTAGGGGACACCGGTTCAAGGTGCAGGGTGGGGGGCGCAGTTTAAAAGAGATGTGTGAGGCAGCTTTTTCGGACCAAGTGTGGAGAGTACCTGGAACGCATTGCCAGAGGAGTTGGTGGAAGCACACATGACAGCAGCATTCAAGAAGCACCTAGATGAATACATGAATAGGAGCGGAATAGAGGGATATGGATCCTGTAAGTGAAGACAGTTTTAGCATGGAAGGGGAAAATATGTCAGCGCACGTTTGGAGGGCCGAAGGGCCTGTTCCTTTGCTGTATTCTTCTTTATTCTTTGAAGTTCGCTGTGGAAGCTGTTAGATTTCTCTAGGCCACAGCAAAAAGCTGAAGTTCTCTGTTGCCAGAATCACACATGAGACAATCTATTTTACTGAATTTGCCTTGACCAATAGTGTGTTTATGGGATGTTACTATATTGGCGCAGTTGCTGTTCAGTAATTATTCTATTTATTCTGTGAAGTTTTCCAATAGAGTTATTACACTAATTCTTCTTTGTTTTGTATTTTAACTGGGAGTAAGAATGAAGTGTGTTTTGCCTGAAGCTGAGTGGTGCGACCAATCGAATTACATCTGGAACACAGCACCTTACATCTGCCTTTAAATGAGAAAATGGTAGGGTTTTAGCTATGCCCTTGATATATTTAAAGGGAGTTTGGTCTGGTCCCGAACATTTGGTCAAGCTGGACCTGTTTTATTTAAGGAAGATGATGTTGAGAGGTGATTTATTTGAGCTGCTCAAAAAATCATAAGTCTGAACAGAGTACGTTTGATGTTTTCAGCTTTGAGAGCCAGGGTGTTAAGTTAATTCATAAAAGAAACAAGAGGCAGCATGAAAAGATTTTTATGCTATGGCCAGGATCTGAATGTGCTTTCTGACCATATGGTGCCATCATATTTGATTGTGACTTTCAAAGGAGAATTGAATGATTACTGAAGAGCAAAACCGTTTAATGGCAGCTATAAAAAGGTGTGGAACCAGTTGAACGGTTCTGACAGGAGGGAGTTGTCACAAACACACCAGGCCAAATGGATGCCTCCTGTGCTGAATTAGTTATATAGCACTAACTCTTAATACGTTAACATGTAGTTGCTTGATATGTGACCGGAATAGTTAGGGTTTATTGGCAAACCTTTGTTAGGTTAAAGAAATGTAATTTTTTTTCTATTTGGCTTTTAACAGGCCTTGGAGCATTTTTATGCTCTGAATTTGTTTACCCTGCTGAATTATTCTACTGATTGACTTTTGGTATTTATGGAATTTTGCTTTCCAACTTGTGTGCAATTTATCTGCTTTGGTGATCTCAACTATTGTTTCTGTCTTATCCAAGTGAAATTTTGGAAATTATTGTGGTGTCACTTGATTGCAGTTAATCTTTAGAAAAGTGAGGGAGGAAACTTGTTCAATTGAAATAACAGCATTTCTGACAGATGATTTGACTGAAGCATTTCACATTCATTTGTCTAACTGCCACAGAAGTGAATATTGTTGAAAGGAGAAATAATCTGACGTCTGGTTTATTTCTCTTTTCCCTATCTCCTGGGAACATCAGGCTGGCAGAGATTTAGAATATTTGAAACTATTCCTCTTAAATCTATGAACACGTTTATAATAAAGCAGATATATCATCAATGGAATAAGTTGAAAACAAATTGAGCATGAAAATTGTTTGCATCTTGAAATGTGCTCAGGAAGTGGTTAAACTATAGTGAATTATTAACGTGGAATGTAATATTATGAGTTCTGTGCGCTGCATTGAATAAATCATTAGGATTGTACATGTGCTGAGGTCCATGTTGAATTCCATCATTTTGAACATTCTGGCCTTGTAATGACCAGTGGTGGGTTTTCCTCCAAGAATGTTTGAAGGGATACTGCTCATTTGTTGAGAGTTTCTTTGCTGTATTTTACTTGATTTAAGGGCCTACATTGTTAAGGTTTGCTTTCCTTGCCAGGCTTCAAGGAGAAAAATGATTGAAACTTTTTTTTGCAAACATCTAATTTTATGAATCTGGATCAAAAGAAAGTTGGGACAATTCAAGCCTAGTGGGCCATTTCTCTGTTGGGTGTATTACTTTGCAAATTGCTAGAATTTTTGCCTGAGTTATATACAATCATGTATTGTGTGGTTTACTATGCATATTGACTGTGTACATGGTGTCACTATGGACACTGTGTAGCTTGGAGCTGTTTTTTAAATCTAGTACTCTGGCATCCCAGAATGTTCTGAAGCATTTTGGTCTGTTAAGTACGATTTGAAATTAGATAGTCATTATTGCAACGTAGGTAAATAGGATTGCAAATATTTATACAGCATCTCAGTAAATGAGATAAATGTGAATTGTTTTGGTGATGCTTAAGGAACGAATGTTGACCACAGCAGGACTTCCTTGCATTTTGATGCCTCCAGTCTTTTACTTCTATTTGAGCACAGAGTTGTAATTTAGCGTCTCCTTTGAAAAATGATATCTGAACAATGCAGTGCAGCTCTCCTCAGAACTGCATTGAGATGTCTGCCAAGGTTATATGCTGAAGTCTTAAAGTAGGACTTGAAAACTTGTATGAAAATGCTCGAATTATACCAAAGCTGATGTTAATTCAGCTACATCATTAGTTTTGGATGTCCATTGATTTTTGGGAATGAGGCCTAAGTTTTGAGTTGTAGTTTGAAAGATTGGAATCTAAGAATTCAATATTAATGAAAGCTGCATGATCTCGTACTTGTAAAAGACTATTCCTGCATTGTTCTGGTGTTTGGCAAAACCATCTGCAAAATAGAAGAGATCTCAACTAATCTTTTGGAATGGTGCATTTAATTTTGGGAAGCATCAATTGTACCCAATCTGAGTCATTCCATCGCAATTGTACAATGTGTATAGTGGCACTACATGAGAGGGAGAGCAACATGTAATTTTGTATCTTCCTGGTATCTGTATCAGGGAGCAGTATAGTAACGTTGATTACTTTGACAATCAAATGTAAGGTGAATATGTAAAACGCTGTTTTTAATTGAATTTTTGCCTATGTTTTCATTTAATGCTTCTCAGTTCTCCACTTCTGAACCAACCAAATGTTCTGATAGTAAAACAGATTTTGTCAAGATTTCACATTTTGGTTCAGATGTTCAGTATGACACATGGTGCATACTGTAAATGTGGCCAGTTCATTCATTTGGCTGTTGGAGTAAGGAGCTTGAGTTACAGCCACTCACTTTCTATTTGGAACAGCTATCTGATGACCTTATTAAATAATTTATGGCTTTACTAACCAACAAGGGGAGAAATTCAGAGCAGTAGAGATTGGCTTCATGGTTTTGTTTTCTGCATTTTCTGTAATCCAAGATTACACAATTAACAATTGACATAATTTATTTTCCAGTTGATGTCTCTGCTCAAAATAGCTTGTTTTTTTTTGGCAGTGTTGGGTATGGTTCAAGTTTTAACTTTGTCCCTTATGTAAAGTATCACAATTCAGTCCTCAAGTGTGTCCGGTGGAGATTTGTAACTTTTCCACTGACAATTCAATAAAATGTTCCCATATTTTTGTGCATTAATGAGGATCACCAGAATTAAGTTTGATATAGCTGCCACTTGTTGACAAAATTACCTCTTACTTAGCCCCCCCACCACCTTGTGGAATCGAGGATGGAAAGAGAATTCTTGCACGAAACCTTTTTTTTTTGTGGTGGGTTGGTGGATGTTGCTGGTTGGGCCAGCTTTCTTTTTTTTTTGTCCAGCCTTAACTGCTCCTTTTTTGAGTGGTTTGCTATGAGCATTTTGCAATTTGATGTCAAACACACTGCAGGTTTGAAGTCACACATAGGCCATACCAGGTAAGAATGACAGATTTCCTTCCCTAAAAGAAATTGATTTGGCTACTATATAATCTTGAACATTCAGATTCTGAAAAATCTGCACCACTGTGGTAGTAGGAACTGCCAATCCTGGCGAATCTGAGATAACGAGGTGTAGAGCTGGATGAACGCAGCAGGCCAGGCAGCATCAGAGGAGCAGGAAAGCTGACGTTTCAGGTCTGGACCCTTTTTTTTCTGAAATGTCAGCTTTCCTGCTCCTCTGCTGATTGGCCTGCTGTTTTCATCCAGTTCTACACCTTGTTATTTCACCATTGAGGTGCTCTGTTTGTGCTGCATTGAAATGTGTAAAGTATTTAATCATTATTCATAGAGTCATAGAGTCACACAATATAGAAACACCCTTCGATTGAACTTGTCCATGCCGAGCAGATACCCTAAGTCAATCTGGGCTCATTTAACCCTCTAAACCTTTCCAATTCATAGACCATCCAAGTGCCTTTTTAAATGTTCTTAATTGTACTAGCCTTCTCCACTTCTTCTGGCAGCTCATTCCATACACGCACTATCCTCTGCATGGAAAAAGTTGCCCCTTGGGTCTCTCTCAAATCTTTTCCCCCCCCTCTTGCCTTAAACCTATGCCCTCTAGTTTTGGACTCCCCTACTCTGGGGAAAAGACCTGGACTACTCACCCTATCAATGCCCCTCGTGACCCTAAACCCCTATAAAGTCACCCTCAAGCCTCCAACGCTCCAGGCAAAATAGCCCCAGTTTATTCAGCTTCTCGATATAGCTCAAACCCTCCAACCATGGCAATGTCCTTCTGAACCCTTCCAAATTTCATAACATGCTTCCTATAGCAGAGAGACCAGAGTTGTACGCAATATTCAGATAGTGGCCTAAACAGTGTCCCGTACAGTTGCAACATGACCCCCAACTCCAATACTCGATGCACTGACTGATAACAGCAAATGTACCAAACACTGCCTTCACTGCCTTGTCTACCTGTGACTCCACTTCCAAGGAACTGTGAGCCTGCACTTGAAGGTCTCTTTGTTCAGCAAAATTCCCCAGGATCTTACCATTAAGTGTATAAGTCCTGCCCTGATTTGCCTTTCCAAAATGCAGCACCTCACATTTATCTAAATTAAACTCCGTCTGCCACTTCTCGACTCACAGGCCCATCTGTTCAAGGTCCCGTTGTACTGAGGTAACCCTCTTGGCTATCCATTACACCACCAATTTTGGTGTTATCTGCAAACTTCTTCGCCATACCTCCTATGTTCACATCCAAAGCAATTATCTAAATGACAAAAAGAAGTGGACACAGCATTGATCCTTGCGGCATACAGCTGGTCACAGGCATCCAGTCTGAAAAGCAACCCTCCCACCACCACCCTCTGTCTTGGAATTTCAAGCCAATTTTGTGTCCAGATAGCTGGATCGTCCTGTATTTGATTTGATCTAACCTTGTTAACCAGTTTATAATGCGGAACCTTGTTGAATGCCTTACTGAAGTCCATATAGACAATGTCCATCGCTCTGCCTATCAATCGTCTTTGTCAGTTCTTCAAAAAACTCAATTAAGTTAGTGAGACACGATTTCCCACTCTCAAAGCCATGTTGAATACCCCTAATCAGTCCTTGGCTAAGTGAAGAGCATTCCATTGCACTTCTGACTTAGGCCTTTGTGGATAATCCATAGATTTTGGGAAGTTGGGAGTTGAGTTGAGCAGAATTTCCAGCCTCGGACCTGCTCTTGTAGCCACAATGTATTGTTGCTTCCCAGTTCTGTGCCTGTCCTTTCTGCACATTTTCATTTGAATCTGTTCAGTAGAGTTTCTGCTGCTGCTATAGTCTGTCTACAGAAGATTTTCATCCCTGCGCTTCCCTCATTCAATACATCTCCAGTCGACTGAACTCCTGTCTGGTGCCCCGTTATGCATGCATTGTAGTAACCAGCTCACCAAGAATTCTTTTACCTTTTTCCTCTCCTGCTCTCCTCATTTGTGTCCTTTCTGACCTGTGGTTCGCTGTACCGTAACACCTTCATTTAAAAAAATTCCTAGACATGCGTATAGACATGTTCTTAGCCTTGTCTCTCTGATCTCTATTACTTGTCCCATTTTAACCACGTTTTCCCCCAGTTTCTTGAAGATGCACAGGTCATTTTGGCATCTTGTCCTTGAGGACCCAGTGTGAATGCTTACAGACGATTTAACAACATTGTCAAATTGACAAATTTAAACATGCAGATAAATTTCACAGGATTTTCTGGATAGCGATCAGAAATGTGATTCCTTTGACATAATCCTCTAAATTATGTCCCTGCATCATTTGGAAATGGATGGATCAAAGATGAATGGTAAATTGATCATTCTTATTTACAAATGACAATACTGTTAAGATTTTTTAACTCAAGCTTTGGGGATTTTGATATGTTGTTTCCTATTATGTCCCTGTACAATTCACTGTTTTATGTTTGCTTATTTGTACTTTGAGGTCTGGGATTGCTTTGATTAGTCCATAAACCCATGCATCATGTGATTAGATCTTGTGCAGATGTGGTACATTTTTGTTCTATCAGTGTCTTCATTTGTGTTGCAAACGGGATGATGCAGTTATGTGGGTTGGACCGTCTACTATTTTCTTCTGAACAGTTACTTGATTTGTATGTAATCTGTTGTAGCAGTATCAGTGTTACAATCATTTCTGGAGGATTTAAGTCAGAATAAAAGGCACTGCCTAGCCACTGCGCAGTCACGAGGGAAGTGGAATGGCAGAAGTTGGAGGAGGAAATTGCAGAGTCTAGGACAGAGATTGGAGAAGGCACACCTGGTGGAGGATCTGAAAACTGAGGATCTGAAAACTAAGGATACAGCAGCCAAGTCATTACTTGATGTGGGATACTTTACCAAAGGAGAAAACAGCGGTGTTGTCAGAGGTCACTGTCTGTTTGAGAAGTTGACTTGAGCCCATGGAAAGTTGAATTTCTAGTGATACAGAGCAAAGTAAAACTGAGAAACCCAGTGCTTTGAAAGACTTTGGAAGTTAAGTGGGTAGGGTGTGGGTTATAATTCCAAGTTATCTTGAGGTTTGGAGTAGTAGAGCAGTTGCAACAGTTAAGTCTTGCTGTAGGATAGCATAGCCTCAGGAGGAATCTAGGATTCTGGGAAACGCAAGGTTGGCAGAGTTCTGGCCATTTAGAAGGAGTAATATTAATGTATGAGAACTCGTGGCCTTAGGGGAGAGCAGTAGGTGCTAAACAGTTCATTTTAATCTTCCAGTTTGTAGTTTGGCTGAGAGCTCGGGCTGTTATAAGAACGGGTGAAAGTGTGGAGCTGGGACAAACGGGAAAAGATGACCAGGGTAGTCTTGTGGAGACAGCATTGCTCAGTAAGAATTTCAACCTAGAAATCTAAGTTTCGGTTACAGCTTTGATCTAAATGGATGTTAATTGTGTAATAAATTAAACTTGGCCTTCGTTAAAGCGACTTCAGCATCTTGATTTTGGACAGAATTGAGAAGCAAAAATGCTGGAGAAACTCTGATCTGGCAACATCTGTAGAGAAACAGCCTTAATATTTTGAGCCCATTTTGGCTCCTCTTGTATTGTGAAAAACAGTCATATTAGACTCAACAAAATCTCTATTCATAGCTCTGCAGATATTGCCAGACGTGTTGTGTTTCTCCAGCTTTTTGTTTGTTTCAGACTTCTAGCATCTGTAATATTTTGCTTTTAGATAAGGCTGTAACAATTGTAAGCAAACTTGGGACTTTGTGGTGTCAGTAGAAGGAAGTACCTTGTGTATATAGCTTGGAAACAACAATTCAAATAACAATTCAGTATTATAAGTGTTTACCTATTGTTGACATGCTTATGGTGAACTGGCCCATATCTAATTGTGCACAATCCCTAATGAAGGTTCACTAGTTTGATTCCTGATCTACAAGGAGAGATCATTACAACATGAGTATATTAGAAGAATGAGAGGTGGAATTTGAGTGCAAATTTGAAGGGCTTGAAAGGTCAAATGTACTGAGCATGTTTTCCCTAGCTGGGAAGTCTGGAACCAAGAGTCTTGGTTTCACAATCAGTAATCTAGGGCCAAGATGAGAGATTTATTTGCTCAAAACATTTATGAAGCATTGTCCCACTTAAGACATAGAGGAGGAATTTTTTTCCTGAATGTAGTCAATCTATGAAATTTGTTATCACAGAGGCTGGGTCAGTAAATATTTTCAAGGCTGAAATTGACCGATTTTAGACTAACAAAGGCAAGAATTTTTTTGGGGGTGGGGGGTTGTGGGGAACGCAGGACAGTGGAGCTGAGAATTATCAGTTAAGTTATGATCTCATTGAATAATGGAGCAAACTCTGCTTGAATGGCCACTTTTTTGCTCCTTCGTCTTGGCTATTACAGAAACCTCTGTCCCAGAGACCTGTGGATGTTCAGTTGCTGGGGACATTGAAGATACACTGATATGTTCTTGGATATTGAAGGGTAAGGAAATCATGAACGAAGGTGGAGTTGAGGTAGGAAGATTGAATGTGGCCTTGAAGTGAGGAATGACATATTTCTATTTAAGTCATGCCCCTGATTTAAGAAGCTATAGCTTGTATTGGTCTTCCTCAGTCAGATTTTTGAACTTGGTGTCTGAGTCAGATTTTCATATTGATGCGTTAGTTGGTTTCCACAAAACAAGAACAGACTTGTAGACTGAGCTTATCTTGAGTATACAAAACTGCAGCAGGTCTACAGAAACGGTTTAGCTAGCTCATGGATGCCAAGCTTTAGG
>NC_063334.1:30287192-30291429 GCF_021869965.1 Rhincodon typus
TGAGCAGAAACACCAGAGCTGAGCATGATGCTGTAGATAGACTGTGTGCAGGTCTCATCAAAGGCTACTGTAACGTTTCCTGAAGCTGACTTTTCCACTTTGTTGCTGTTATTTTTCACAGTCACTGTCCTCCTCTGTCTGTGAAGCACCTTTGAACATCATAGGAGTGTTAAAGGTGCTATATAAATGCGCACCTTAATTTAATCTTTTCTAATTTATTACTATGATTCTGTACTTTTGATGATCTGTAATGCTGGACTTTTTATTTCTGTTGCACAGTGGCTCAGTGGTTAGCACTGCTACCTCACAGCACTAGGGACCCGGGTTTGATTCCACCCTTGGGGAATTGTCTGTGTGGAGTTTGCACATGCTCCCTGTGCCTGCGTGGGTTTCCTCCGGGTGCTCCAGTTTCCTCCCACAATCCAAAAATGTGCAGGCGAGGTGGATTAGCCATGGAAAATTGCCCATAGTGTTGAGGGATATGTAGATTAGGTAGGTTGGGATGGGTCTGGGTGGGATGCTCTAAGGGTCGGTGTGGACTTGTTGGGCCGAAGGGCCTGTTTCCCCACTGTAGGGAATCTATGAAAAAAGAATTTGTACACAAGAATCTGTACCTAGGTATGTTTGTACCTCAGATGGTGCCGTAAGTGGCAACTGATAAACTTTTCACTGTACTCATGTGAGTACATGTGACATTAAAGCTAATTCAATTCGATTCAGTGCTCATTGACTTTTGGCAGTTTCACTGCTGCTTTTTGAAGTCTAAGATAATTACGGAAACAATATTTAGGATTGAATTCGTAACATCATTGGATCTTCAAGAATTTGAAATGTTTCCAGTTACAAGCGTGACAGAAAGTAACCCTCGTAATACCATCAACATCTCCTGTGCCAGTCAACTGCTGGTCTCACAAATAAAGGCGTTCACTCTAATCACATGTTATTCCTGAGGGAGCTTATGACTTCATTAAAAACACTTTTTATTGAACACAGCATTCTGAAAACACTTCAGCCCTCACTGATGTGTGACATTTTGTTTTTTTTTTGTTGGTGAACAGAAGAGAGGATTCTCTAAACATTTATAGCTTCAGGAAAAAAGACTCTAATTTATATTCTGAGTTCTGACCCGAAACGTTAACTCTGCATTTTTTCCACAGATTCTGCCAGACCTCCTGAGCTTTTCCAGCAATTTCTGTTTTTTTTCCTAATTTATATTGCACTTTTCACCCGTCACTTTGCAGCCAATTCTAAATGCTTTGCAGCCTGTGAAAAACCTGTTGAAATGTAGTCACTGTTGTCATGAAGGAAACATAGCAGCCAATTTGCACACAAGATCCCACAAACCACAATGTACGAGCGACTTGACACATTATTTTTTGTGTGATGCTGATTGAAGTATAAATGTTGACCAGGATCCTGGTAAAATGCCTCTGATTATATTTGAAGTAGCATTATTTGATATTTTACATTGACCTGACCAAGCAGATGGGGCCAAAAGACAGCACCTCTTGTAAGTGCAATGCCTCCTTAGCACTGCACTGGAGTGTCAGCTGGATTTTAAGTTCAAAGCCCTGGAGTGAGACTTGAATCCTGGACCTTGTAATTCAGAGACATATGATTATCAACCAACCCACAGCTGACACTGCCAAGAGGAAATGCAAGCAGGAAGAAATAATTAAATGAATGCAAATTGATTATTTCTTAAAGAATAATAATGGAAAGCAGTTGCTATTTTAGCTGTAGTGCTGGTAATGGAACTGACTGACTCTTTGTATATCCCATGTAATTTTAGCATGTTTTTTATTGTAGGAAGAACATTTTTCAGAATTTAAAGACCTTCACTGTTGAATGAAAATGAAAACTTGCTCATGATAGTACTCCAGGAGTAGCCTTTGTTGAATCCTACCTAGTTTTTTTAATGAATTCTAAAGGTTGAATGATTATTGTTTTAATAACTCAAATTTGAGATTCAGCATAATATAAATACTGGCTTGATGTGACTATATGGCCTTGCATCGATTTGAAACTTTGAATGAATAATTGGCGGTCTTAGCCAACCATCTTCTTTATTTATACTTCAACAAAGGCCCATTTGTCATTGTATCGCAGAGTGGTATGGTGCAAATGGAGTCCAGTTGGCCCATCATCCATTTTCCATCTGTCCAGTTGAGCTATCAGGTTTCTGTTTGGAAGCTACAAGTGAGTCTGCTTTCACTGCCCTTACAGGGAGAGAGTTACAGAATGCAGTCGTGTGAATATTTTAAAAGCAACATTCATTTGCTGTAAAGTGCTTTGGGCATTCTGAGATTGTGAATGGTACTCCACAAATGCAAACTAAAGGGAATACAGTATGTGCTGATTGGCTAATACTGTAAAAATAATTTATTGTAAAATTGGATGTGAATTAGCTCCACAGCAGCTGGTATCCTGTCACCAAGTCACCCTTTATTTATACTTAGAGGCCTTGACACTGATTCAGCTCTCACAGCGCTAACTCTCGGAGCAAACAGAACCTCTGACACCCCTGTTCTTATCTGTCAGTCACGGCTCCCTGATTGGACCAGGTTAACAGCGCCAGTCAGGGAACTGGTATTCTATGAGGTCCACCTAGCTGACTTCATTACAATCGCTACAATGTTTACATCATGTCTGTTTTAAAAGCTGTGCATTTGTGTATTTGCACATCTTTTGAAAGACCAGTATGTTCTTTCTTGAGAAAGGATGTATTGGCACTGGAGGGGGTGCAAAGGAGGTTCACTAGGTTGATTCCGGAGTTGAGGGGTTTGGCTTATGAGGAGAGACTGAGTAGGTTGGGATTATATTCATTGGAATTCAGAAGATTGAGGGGGGATCTTATAGAAACATATAAAATTATGAAGGGAATAGATAAGATAGAAGTAGAGAGGATGTTTCCACTGGCAGGTGAAGCTAGGACAAGAGGGCATAGCCTCAAGATTAGAGGGAGCAGATTTAGGACTGAATTGTGAAGGAATTTCTTCACCCAGAGGGTTGTTAATCTATGGAATTCCTTGCCCAGTGAAGTAGTTGACGCGACTTCAGTAAATGTTTTTAAAAAAAAGGTAGATTTTTTTTGAACAATGAAGGAATTAAGGGATATGGTGAGAACGCGGGTAGGTGGATCTGAGTCCACGAAAAGATCAGCCATGATCTTATTGAATGGCGGAGCAGGCTCGAAGGGCCAGACGGCCTACTCCTGCTCCTAGTTCTTATGTCCTTCATTTAAAGTTTGATATGTTTAATTTTGCATTGCATGTTACTTCATTTTCTGTCTCTATCTTTTCTCAGGTCAAAATTGTGTATTCCTTATTTGAAAAAGAGTCAGAATGGCCACATTCTGAACCTGAGTCCTCCTCTCAACATGAATCCAGTCTGGTTCAAGAACCACTGTGGTGAGCATGGGCACCGTATATGTGTAATTCTTATGGACTGAAGAAGCTGGGCTATTTTCCTTAGAGCAGAGCTGCTAAAGTGGAGATTTGATAAATACATTGAAAATCATGAAGGGTTTTGATAGAGCAACTATAGGGAAATTGTTGCCAGAGGCAGAAGGGTCAATAACCAATACAGATGGATTTGAAGTAATTTGTTAGAAATGGACACTGGTTAGATGAGAATTTTATTTTGCCACACTTGATGTTCTGGGACATGTTGCCAGAGAGGATGGTGGAAGCAGATTTAAGAGCAACTTGCTAAAGGGAATTGCATAAATATTTGAAGAGGAAAATAATGCAGGGCTATGGGGAATGAGCAGAAGACAATGACACAACAAGCTGTATGTCCTTTTTCTGTGATTTTCTCAGTCTTTAGTCGCAGAGGTAATGCTGGAGGAATTTTCTTCATGAAGCTATATGCAGATCACGTACCTTCTCTGTCGAGTACATGGGGGCAGAAGATGATGCAAATGAGCTAATGTGTTCTTTCATTCCCTCAGCCTACACCATGGCTAAATACGGGATGTCAATGTGTGTCCTGGGAATGGCTGAGGAATTCAAAGGTGAAATTGCAGTTAATGCTTTATGGCCAAAAACTGGTAAGAGCGATTTAAATGTTATTTTTTTCTTGATAATAACACATCATACTGTTTGTGTACCTGGTGCAGATATGATGGGATATTTGGATGTTTTTTCTGAAGCTGTTTGTTTCTTTTCCCTTCCTGAAGGTATCAACTATTTGCTGCATTAGTGTTCATGGGTATCCGGTCCTGTACCTTCCCTCA
>NC_063334.1:30291829-30309373 GCF_021869965.1 Rhincodon typus
TTGGGACCAGTTTAGTTTGGGAAACCTGGTTGTCATAGACCAGTTGGACTAAAGGGTCTGTTTTCCGTGCTGTATGACTCTATGATTGATTGACTGTTAGACAGAAAACAATTGAGAAAGCACTACCCTACTCAGGTATCCATTTCTTTTTGGAAAAAAAAATGTTGAAAGGCCAGAGAAGATGCGAAAGAAGTTATTAAGACAACATGAGAAATGAGAGGTTATAACTGTTGGGGAAGTCTGAACAGGCCAGACTCTTCTTTTCTATGGAGAAGAGAAAACTGTGATCTTGGAGGAGACGGCTCAGGGGACGGTAGTTTATGGTGTTGTTACTGGGCTTGTAATTTGCAAGCTAGTATACAGGTGACAAGAGTTCAAATCTCACCATAGCTACCTGGAGAATTTAAATTCAGTTAATTAATGAAATCTGCAATAAAATGCGAGTCTCATTAGTAATAAACTAATAAATGCCGAAACAACTAAATTGTTGTGCAAGTTCATCTGATTCTTTAATGTCCTTCAAGGGAGGAAGTCTGACATCTTTAACCAGTCTAACCAACATGGGACTCAGAATCCATGGCAATGTGATTAACTCTTACCTGTCCTCTGAAATAACAGCCACTCAGTTGTATCACTAAACGGCTATGGAAAAATCAAATCTGTGTGTGTGATTACACACCATGGACTGCAGTGATTCAAGAAAGCAGCTCGCTATCACTTTCTTAATGGTAATCGTGGATAGCGAATAAATGCCAGCCCAGCTCATCATGCTCACATTCTTTAAACAAATTGAAAAAAGGATGGTGATCGGCAGCAAGACAGCAGTGCAGAGGCGTGGGGATCGAGAGGTGGGACCCAGCAGGGGGAAGAGAGGTGGGGCCCAGCGCGGGGGGGAAGAGAGGTGGGGCCCAGCGCGGAGGGGAAGAGAGGTGGGGCCCAGCGCGGGGGGGAAGAGAGATGGGGCCCAGCGCGGGTGATCGAGTGAGCAGGCCCAGCAAGGAAGAGAGATTGGGCCTAGCATGGGGAAAGCCCAGCATGGAGTAATGACAGGCTCATGGCTAAAGGAGGACTGTAATTTGGAATTTCTAACTTTATTCCTTTTTTACAGCTTTATACTGAGAAGGACTGTAATGTTGAACCTTTAAATTCTTTCTTTATTTTTCTACTTTTTAACCTAAGATTTTGTATCTAGGTACCTTGTACTGAAGACATGAATGGCAAGATTGTGCACTTTTCACTGTACTTCTGTACCTGAGTACACGTGACAATAAACCCTAATTCTATTTTTACTGAATGACTAGAAAAGTATTTAAGGCAAAAAGAGACAAAAGGATATTCTGGTGGAGCTGGGTGAAACAGACTGAGCGAACACTCATGTGGAGCATAAATGTGGCCATAGGTCATTTGGACAGAATGGCTCGTTTCTGTGCTGTAAATTTTTTTTATTCCTTCATGGGATGAGGCCATCACTGGCCAGGCAGCATTTATTGCCCATCCCTAATTGCCCAGAGGGCAGTTCAGAGTCAGTCACCTTGCTGTGGGTCTGGAGTCCCATGTAGGCCAGACCAGGTAAGGATGCCAGTTTCCTTCCCTAAAGGATATTAGTGAACCAGATGAGTTTTTCCCGACAGTGAATAATGGATTCATGGTCATCATTAGACTCTTAATTCCAGTTTTTTTTTAAAGTTGAATTCAAATTCCACCATCTGCCACGGTAGGATTCAAACCAGGGTCTGCAGAACATTACCTGACCCTCGGCCTTGGACACTCAGTGTCAGTGCAGACCCAGTGTGACAGCCTCCCGGCCTAGCGTAGACTGGTTTGGAAGGACTGTTGTTCTCTTGAAGTTTATTAATTTCTCTATTTTCTAATTTATTCCTAAAATCTGCAACGCTGGACCTTTCCTTCCTTTATTTTCTCAATTTTTTTCCCCTGAGAACTTGCACTGAAGAAACTGTACCTAGGTAGGTGCCTTTGTACCTAAGATGATGCCATAAGTGGAGACTTGTAAACTTTTCACTGTACTCATCTGTGTACATGTGACAATAAAGCTGATTCAGTAGAACAATGGTTAAAGATCAATTGTTGTGAAATGTTTTGAAGTTTCTTTGAAACATCTCGAAGAGGTGAGGGAAGCTAAAAGCCTGTTGTTACATAAAATCTCACAAATCAGATTGTGGAATGACAGCCATCTAACCCCTAAGATTCTGAGGAGATCTGGCAGGGTGGGTGCTGAGAGGATGTTTCTTGTGGAGAATCGAGACTAGGGGTCACAGTTTTAAAAGGAGGTGACTGCAACACAAGATGGAAATGGAGAGGAATTTCTTCTCACAAGTGTTGTTAGAATTGGGAATTCTCTACCCAAAAGAGCAATGGAGGCTGGGTCATTGAGTATATTCAAAGCTGAAACAAATTGTTGAGAAGACTCAGTAGGTCTGACAGCATCTGTGGAGAGAGATACAAAGTTAATGTTACGAATCCAATGACCTTTCTTCAAAACTAGAAGTCCAGGATTATGTGGGACCAGCAGGAAAGTGGAGTTAAGGCCATTGTCATGATCTTATTGAAGGCAGCAGGCATTGTGAGCTGAATGGTCTGCTCCTGCTCTTACTTTTTTGATTTCTGCGCCAGTAGGTGGTGTGTTGTTCACCCATGGCACCCACATTGGCTGTGGATGAACTACCATTGATTCACAGCAAGATCCGTTGCAAGGCCGTGCTCAGCATTCGTTTGATGCAGCAGCAGCAGCAAAATTCTAGAGGCTCAACAACAGACAGAATGAAGCAAAATACTCAATGAGCTCAAAATAAGACCGTCCATTGATCTGAACATACAACCTCTTTGTCAGTGGTGCACACTGATGCCACAAAGTGTGTAACATCTACAGAATACACTTGAGCAGCTCAACTATGAGCATGTCTACATTGCCTCCAATCCTGTGATATGTACCATTGAGGATATCCTGAACAGACCATCTAATGTTTGGAGAAAGTGACACTTGTAAATGGCTTCCTGGCCTTTGGCTTGATTTGATTTCCCATCAAAGCAGCTGTTAGTCATGCACTATATCAATGAGCATTAACATCTTCAGTGTTGTCAAATATTTACTGAGCGATTCAAGTTGCAGTATCCACCAATTCTTTTCAGCTCTGCTGTGTTTCCAATTTACTATTGAGCAGGATTCTCAGACACCTGTAATCTGAGTGAAATGTTTTCATACAAAAGCTGGGAGATTATTTGAGTGTTCCTCATTTTTCCTGGTGTTCAACATTACATGAAGTTAAACAAAACTGGTCATGATTAAATAGTGAGCAGGCTTTTTAGAAATGATTGTTGTTTCACTAGAAGTTGCTTCGCCATGGTCAAGTCGAAGGGTCTTCTGTATTAGTGGGTAAAATCAAAATCTTAAATCTTATTGTGTTTAGATGAATAAGGGTCTAAAAGAGGATCAGGTGGAGCACAAACACTGGCTTTGACTTGTTGGGTCTGTTTCTCAGATAACATGTTAAATCAGGGAAGGAAACTGCCATCCTTACCTAGTCTGGCCTACATGTGACTCCAGACCCACAGCAATGTGGTTGACTCTTAACTGCCCTCTGGGCAATTAGGGATAGGCAATAAATGCTGCCTAGCTGGCGATGCCCTCGTCTCATGAATGAATAAAATAAAAAGTATCCAGGACCCATCTGCCTGCTTGGATGGATGTAAAAAAAGCCCGTGCAATACCCTGAAGAAGAGAAGGAGCCTGTAATCATTCCTCAATCAACACGGACAAAAACAGATGATCTGGTTAATATCACATTGCTGTTTCTGGGAACATGCTATGTGCATATTGGATGCTGCGTTTTCTCCATTCCATGAGTGACAATACTTCGATGGGTATTTTATTGGATGTAAAGTGCTTTGAGATGTCCAGTGGTTGTAAAATCACTGAATGTAGCAGAAATACAAATGTATAGTTGATAAGTTTATAGTTTCCCTTGCTGCTTTTGTAATAATAAGCTCACGACTACGCTGCGTGTTTGAAGCTTATGTTTTCTCTCTCTTTCTCTCTCTTCTCCCCCATCCCCTTTAAAATCTGTATCTGTTTCCTTTTGTTAGTTCTGGGTCTGTCTTTCTGTCTCTCCTTTTCAATTCTCGGTCTCTCTCTCTCTGTCTCTCTTTCTTTAAACTCCTGCTTTCTTGACAAACAGCAAACAAAACTCTGTGCAATGACTTGATACACATCATTACAGGATTGTGCATCGACACAAATATGTGCTGGGGCATTGCGAGGATACTAGACATGAAGATACTAAAAATAAAAACGTTAATCAAGGAAATATCAAATAAGGCCTACCTATAAATACAAGTCCTTTTTCTTTCTGTTAAATTGTATTTGGTCTCGAAAATGTTCTTTGATTTTCACATGCCATGTGAACCACATATTCAGACGACAGATGAAACAAATGTGGCGAAATTGAAGAGTCATGTTGTGTCTTACATGTAGATCAATGCTGTTTTATTTAATTATAAGACTCACCTCTCCAAAAATGCAAATGTTAGATTCTCCTTGGATACTTCGTAAGGTATGTGCTACTCAATATTCCAAAGCCTGTTGTCCACCTGCACAAGGCACAACTCATGCGTGTGCTGGAATGTCCTGTTATTTCAGCTCAAACTGCACTTACATAGTGTTTCCACTTAGTTGTTGAATTTTCTAGGCAAGAAAATACCCAAAGGGATCTAACTCTGGTTTTAATATTCATTCCTATGGGAACTTGTGTTTAATTTAATCTTATTTCACTTGAAGTAATGTTTCTTAGGGATGCAACCTCAACTTTAAGTGAGGTCAACCTGTAATGGATTTTACAACCACTAAACATCTCCAAGTGTTTCACATATATTGAAATACTGTTAGAATTGTAGTCATTCTTGGAATTGGGAAAATACAGCAGCCGATATATGCACAGCAAGCTCCCACAAATAGCAATGTGACAATAACCAGATAATCTCTTTTATTGGAATGTTCCCTACTTGTCTAGATAAAGTGCATCTCCAACAACATGTAGCTCCAACAACACTCGAGCTCAACACTCCAGGTCAAAGGAGCTGCTTGGGTTGGCACCTCATCTATCACCATCCACATTCAGTTCCCCCACTGCCCACAATGGCAGCAGTGTGCATCATCTATAAGAGGCACTGCAAGATCCAAGACTTTTTCACCCAAACCTGCAACCTCTGCTTCAAATGCCCAGCTTTGTAGAGAGCTAGTAGAACCTGGTAAGAGTTGGGAGCAATTGCTCTCATCCCCACCATGTCACATTTCAGCCTGAATTGGAAATACAAGCGCTGTTGTTTAACATTCTCTGCTTTAAATGCTGGGACTCCCTGCCAGACAGCATCATGGGAGCATCTTTGTTACACAGACAGCGGAAGTTCAAGAAACTTGACTTAATGATGACTGCAGATAGGCAGTGAATGCTGGTCTTGGTAACTATATAACCCCAGATTGACTTTTTTAAAATAGTACATGCCTGTCAGCTTTAAAAATAAACACTTTTACAAGTGTATGTCCTACTCCAAATGTCAGACTTTACATAAAATATTGCAGATCATAATCGGACAATCTTTGGGAAAATCTGTATATGAAAAGGGAAAGAAAAGTAGACATTTCCTGTTGATTTTATGGCTTTGAGTTAATTGGAATGTGTTTTGGATAACAACGAAAGCAACCAAACAAGTCCCAATCTAGAAAGACGTCTTCAATAATTATTGCCGAAGGTATTCCATCAGCCTTTGTACAAAACTACAGAAGAAAGGCCTGCATTTATGTGGTACTTTCACATCTTGCAACAGCCCATGAAATGTATTTTTGAATGCACTCTGTGCTATAGCGCAGGGAAACATGCTGCACAATTAGCACACAGCAAAGTTTCATACAATATAATTGTAACCAACTCAATTATTTTCAGTGATAGCTTGAGGTGTAAATATAAACTGTGGGGAGAACTCCATCTGCTCCCTTTCAGTGAGGACTATACCACCACAGAGATGACAAGAATGGCGGGCAAGATGGCTGGACATCTGTGATACGCCCCCACAACCCTGTGGTCCAATGGTATCCTGGCTGATAGCCGCCCCATTTTTCTAAAGGGCATCCTGTAAGTTTCTGGGAGCAAGGTACTGTTACATCTCTGATACCTGTTACGATCTTAATCTGCAATTAAAAAGAACAAAATTATCTTGTTTCAGAAACCGAACTTGCTGGAGAAACTCAGCAGGTTCGGCCGCTTCCCTGGAAAGAAAGCAGAGTTAATGTTTCGAGTCCAGTCTCCATCTGCTTTCTTCCTATGGATGCTGGCAGACCTACTGAGTTTCTCCAGCAATTTCTGTTTCTGTTTCAGATCCCCAGCATCCCGCAGTTCTTTGTTTTGTAACATTAGCCTGTTAACTGTTTTATAAATCATGTTACATGTTGACCCTTTTGTTATGTATGTAATTTCCAGCAATACATACAGCTGCCATGGATATGCTCGGAGGATCGGGTGTGAGCAGTCAGTGCAGGAAGCCTGAAATCATGGCTGATGCTGCCTATGCCATTTTCTCGAAGCCAAAGACATTTACTGGCAACTTTGTCATCGATGAAGAACTCCTTAAAGAGGAAGGAATCAGGGACTTTGATATCTATGCGGTTGATCCAGGTAT
Organism: Rhincodon typus; assembly: GCF_021869965.1. Classification (NCBI taxonomy): domain Eukaryota; kingdom Metazoa; phylum Chordata; class Chondrichthyes; order Orectolobiformes; family Rhincodontidae; genus Rhincodon; species Rhincodon typus. The sequence goes on from NC_063334.1 coordinate 30,298,517, forward strand.
GCATAAGGTTCTTGTGGTTTTTAACACATTCTGAGTAGATTGCTTGCAACATTGCCCGCAGGTAATTACCAAAACTAATTACTTTCTCAATACGGCTGTCACAAATACTGAGAATAGATTGAGCAGGTTTTAACATTGAGTGTGTTTCTGTAGGAGGGAGTAATTTTGAGAAGAACGATTTAGGTAACAGTAATAAGAATGTTCTGTCCTGATTTAGAGCTGAGGAGTTGGTTTGCTGCTGCTAACCCAGACACAATGAACTGAAATTATCACTGACCATGAGCCAACTTGAATTTTTCTGTTTTAATGGGATCACTCGAGTGTCGAATGCTTGGGCCAATGTTTCAAAGGGATTGTGTGTTACGTATGGAGAATGTGACATAGGTGAATCACTGTAAGATTGCTGTTCCCAACACCGAGCCCGTACGCAATGAACTGAATGGCCTCCCGCTCTGCTGTAAACCATTAGTTCTGTGGTCTTAAAGGAGGCGAAAGAGATTAAAGGATAGAAATTCGGAGCTTTGAATCCAGGCAGCTAAAGGCGCAATTGCCAGTAAAGGAATGATTAAAATTGGGGAATGTGTAAGAGACAAGAATTGAAGAAGTACTGATCTTGGAGGGTTGAGCAGGAATTACGGAGGAGTGGAGAGGTGAGGGAGCTGAACACAAGGATGGATATTTTAAAACTGAGACTTTGTTGAAAGGCTCATGTTCCACTGCAGGGCTTCAGCACAGAAATCATGATGCTGTGCCACTGTGCTGAGGGAATACTGTACTGCCAGAAGTGCTGTCTTTGGAATGAGATGTTAAACCCTCAGCACTATCATTCTGTCTGCTCACATCAATGTGAAAGATTTTGTGGATGTGATTCAGAGGAGTCTGAGGGCCGTTATGTATCTCTGCATCAATGCAGACACCTGGGTAACACCCTCTTGCTTTCAAGTAATAAGACCATAAGATGGAGGAGCAGAAGTAAACATCACAGCTCATCAAGTCCATCCTGCCGTTCAGTGTGATCACGGCTGATCTGATCATCCTCAATTTCATTTCCTGCCTTTTCCCATAACCCTTCATACCCTTCCCTATTAAATACTGTCCATCTCAGCCTCGTAATCCCTTATTCTGAGTATATGGTCTAGATTCCTGAACTCTCTGACATGGGGACACAACCTCTCTGCATTTAACCTGTCAAGCCTCAAAGAACCTTATATGTTTCAATAAAGTCACTTTTCATTCTTCTAAACTCCAGTAAATACTGGCCTAAACTACTCAGAGATAATAGGAACTGCAGATACTGGAGAATCTGAGATAACGAAGTGTGGAGCTGGATGAATACAGCAGGCCAGGCAGCATCAGAGGAGCAGGAAAGCTGACGTTTCAGGTCTAGAGCCTAAACAACTCAACCTCTTCTCATAAGACAGTTCTTGTACGCCTGGGATCAACCTAGTGAACCTTTTCTGCACTGACTCTAATGTCTCTATCTTGCCTTGGAGAAGGGACTTAAACTGTTCACCTTATTTCAGCTGAGTTCTGAGTAAAACTCTCCATTGTTTTAGCAAGACCATCCTACTTTTATGCTCCATTCCCTTTGAAATAGAGGTCAACATTCTTCTGTGCTCCTGCTGAACCTGTAGGCTAGCTTTTTGTGATTTATGTACGAGGCTTCCCCTTTTGTACTGTAGCTTTCTGCAGTCTTTCTCCAGTTAAATAATATTCAGCACCTCTATTGTCCTGCTGAAGTGTATGACCTCACATTTTTCCACGTTATATTTAATCTGCCAAGATTTTGCTCACTCATTTCACCTGTCTATATCCCTTCGTAGATTCTTTGAGTCATCCTCACCATCTGCCTTCTTATCTATTTTTGTGTCATCCATAGACTTGGTAATAGTACATTCACTTTCCTCACCCAAGTCATTGAAATATATTGTAAATAATTGTGGCCTCAGCACTGAACCCTGAGGTACCCCTCGGTACAGGGAGCCATTTTCTGTCCTCATTCTCTAAGGGGCCTATGTTAACTTTGGCTTCTGTTTTCCTATTAGAATATTTAAGGCACTTGCTGTCCATCTTGATATTACTTGAAAGTTTATCCTCAAAGTTTATCTTATTTATTTTTAGTCACCTTTTGTTGCTTTTTAAAACTTTCCCAATCATCTGGTTTACCACTAATCTTTGCCACATTTGTATATTTTTTCTTTCAATTTGAAACTGTCCTTAACTTACCAGGTTAGTCATGATTGGCTTATCCTCTTCCTAGAATCCTCCTTCCTCACTGGAATATGTCTTTGCTGTGAGGCATGAACTATTTTCATAAATGTCTGCTATTGATCCTCGACTGTCCTCACTGCTAAACCCATTCCTTGACCACTTCAGTCAGGTCTGCCCTCATTCTTTTGAACTTAGTGTTTAAACTTAACACAGTTGTTTCTGTTCCAAGCTCCTGTACCTCAAACTGAATACTAAATTCTGCCATGTTATGGGCACTGTTTCCTAGAAGAACTTTTTACTCTGAGATAATTTGTTAGACCTGCCTCATTACATATCACCAGATCCAGAATAGCCTGATCCTGGTTGGATCTACAACGTATTAGAAACATAGAAAATAGAAACAGGAGTAGGCCATCACAATGATCATGGCTGATCATCCAACACAGTACCCTGTCTCCACGTTTTTCCCCTACCTTTTGATCCCTTTAGCCCTAAGAACTATATCTGATTCCCTCTTGAAAACATATCTTGGCCTCAAATGCTTTCTGTGGGAGAGAATTCCATGGGCTCGCCACTCTCTTGATGAAAAAATTTCTCCTCATTTCAGTCATAAATAGCCCATATCCTTAGACTATGACTCTAGTTCTGAACTTCCCTGCCGTCAGGAACATCTTTCTTGCATTTACCCTGTCTAGACCTGTTAGAATTTCATAGATCTCAAAGAGATTCACCACCCCCCGCCTCCCTTTCCCCATTCTTCTAAACTTTGGTGAATACACTCCTAGCTGATCCAGTCTTTCTTTGCACGTCAGTCATATTGTAATGTCGTGTTTGTCACTATTATTCTCAGAAGATGTCCTGACTACGCTTTATGAATTCTTTCTCAGGCTACCTCTGCCAATCTGTCCATCCAAATCTGCATGATGATTCAAGTCACCCATGATTAATATATATGGCCTCATAATCTCCTGATTTATTCTCAGTCCCACAATATAGTTCCTGTTGGGGAACCAATGGACTATTCCTATCAGTGTTGTCTTCTCCTTTTTTTCATTCCATTCATCTGGATTCTACTCCATCCCATACTAACAAAGCTATCCCACCACCCTTTCCTTCCTGCCTATCCTTTTGAAAAATCACATACCCCTGAATATTTATTTCTCAGCTGTAATCTCTTTGTAAGCATGCCTCTGCAGTGGCTATTAGATTGTACCCATTAATCCGTATTTGTGCCGCTAATTCAATTATTTTGTCCCGAATCCTGTGCATATTCAAGAGCCATTAACTTCACCTTTACCGTTTTTCCCCGCATTGCATTCTATTTAGTGCCATTTTCTGTTTCTCTGTTCCTTCCATCCCATGTTGGATATCTTGATCTAAATAGCTGCCTTGTAATGCTGGCGTATCCTCTTCCTTTGTAAGCATTCAATTCCCCTCTCCCAATCCTTACCCCCCAACCCCCACCATTAGTTCAAAGCCCTCTGTAACTCTGGTTATTTGATTTGCCAGGACACTGTGTCTAGCTTGGCTCAAGTGAAGTCTGTTCTGCCAGAATGACTCCCTTAAGTGCTGAAAGCCATTCTATCTATGCCAGTATTTGAGCCATGCATTTAACTTCTTGACTTTATATATCCTCTGTCACTCTGCCCATGGCTCAAGTAATCCTGAGATTATCGAAGATTCTACTTTTGAATTTTGCTTCAAAATGTTCAAAATATTTCAGCAGAGCCTCATTCCTGGTCATGTCAATGTAGTTGGTGCCAATGCGGATGACACCAGCTGAACGCCTGCTCTCCCACTTCAAGTTTCTGTCTAGCCCCGAGAGGATATCCTTAACCCTGGCACTGGATGGGCATCACAGCCTTCTCCCTGCTGCAGAGGACAGTATCCCTCTTCCTGATTTGTACAGTCCTCTACCACAACTTATTCCTATTTCCTCCCACCACTTGATTGGCTCCCTGTGCCATCAATGGTCCTGCAACTTCAAGCCTGCCCCATCTGCATGTCGCACCCTCCTATCCATGATTACAAACCAATCTTGAATTACCAGGTCTGAAGACTGGGACCGCCCTCTGGTACAAAGTGTCTAGGTCGCTTTCCCTTTCCCGAATGTGGCGCAGTGCCTTCAGCTCAGACCGCAGCTTCTCTACTTGGATCCAAAATTCCTCGAGCTGCAAATACTTTGTGCAGATGTATTCTTCCTAGATCATGTTGGTGTCCAGCAGCTTCCACATGTCACAGCCACAACGCATCTCCCATCTTGCCATCACTCTCTTATCTGATTGTGTTATTAATTTGCAAATTAGTAACACTAAATTCTCTATTTTTGCACTGTACTGTAATGATGTTTTGTTTATATGAAATTCAATTTTTATGAAATGAAATTAAAAAGAAGTCACCAGTACCAATTTTGTACTTAAGCCACAATTATTAACAGAAGAGAAAAGAGACCTTTTCATAAATTAAGACCTTAGTTTTATGATGAGAAATGTTCACCAATCCTATTCAGCAATCAGCTTATTTCCTTGCACTCAAGTCACACTGTGGTTTGTGACATCACTCTGCTAATGGTGTGACTGCAGGTCAGCCTCGTCATCTACATCTTTTATCCTCTCCCACTCAGCCCCCACTCTACAGAGTTTATTTCTTGCAGTAGTTATGGAGTTATACAGCATAGAAGCAGATCCTTTGCTCCAACTTGTCCATGCCAATCAGACGTCCTAAACTGATTTAGTCCCATTTGCCAGCATTTGACCCATATCCCTCTAAACCCTTCCTGTTCATGTACCCATCCAGATGTCTTTTAAGTGTTGTAACTGTACCAGCCTCCTCCACTTCCTCTGGTTAAATCGCCTCTGTTTCCTTTTTGCATTGAAATTCTACTTTGAATTGGGTTTCCAACGCTATACTCACCCAGTCTTCATCCCACTCCATTGAATTCTCATGCACACTGAGTGCGCTTTGCTGTCAGACAGACAGTGGCTGTTTCTCTGGTTATGGAGCGGAGCTGAAATGAAGAGAAGTCTTAAACTTTTCCTCAAGTTATTTTAAGAAATCTTTAAGACTAAAACAAAAACCAAGTACTGCTAGTGTTAGAATTCTGAAATAAAAACATAAAATTCTGGAAATATCAGGCATGATTTGTAGGTAGAGAAACAGTGTTAATGTTTCAGGTCAATGGTCTTTCAGCAGAACGAGTACTGTTTCTCTCTCCACAGCTCCTTAATATTAGGAGCATTATTTCACCTTAAATCTTTAATGGGCAGAATTTATAAACTTGATTTAATTCTGTCACAGAACATTTGAATAAGTGAAAACTAAAACTGAAACTGAAATTGCTGGAGAAACTCAGTAGGTCTGGCAGTATCGGTTGAGGGAAAGTAAGTTAACATTTGGGGTCCTGTGATCCTTCTTCAGAACGACCTATGAATAATCTATGCTGTTCGTTTACAGGGCACCCTCTACTTCCAGATTTCTTTTTAGACGAGGAACCAGAGGCACTTGCCAAGAAGATGCAGGATCACGGTGAGTGTTTCCCCAGTTTTCATCACATAGCATCAGTAGAGATGGAATTCACATTAATATCTCATGGAATTGAAGTCACTTGTTCCAGTTTAAGTATGATTCAAATCAAAGTCAAAAATTCTAACTTTGAAAAATGATCTGTCAGTCAGGAGCTAAATGCCTGATTACAGGTGTTCCTTGCAGTTGAAGTTAATGCATGGTACTTTCTTTTTCATTTTGAATCTTTTTGTTAATACCCTGAGCAATATTCCAACCATCAGATTGGGTTAAATAATTGAAGGCATTGCAACTGTCAACTACGAAGGTTTTGTATCTCCTCATATCTGCTATGATTGCTGTGTGTAGTTTCACAGCCAACAGTTTTAGGGCTTCTTCTATTCTCCCAACCAAGGAGTGGTTCACCCCAATGCGCCCAGACTTTTAGGTTAGAGTTAATACAGGCTCAAAGTGTAACTTGACAGTGAATTTGGTGGAAGCTAACATGTAATCCTGAAGCCTAAGAAAGGACTTCCTCACACTCTTCTCAGAGCCATTAGAACTTATTTCCTCCTCCCAAGGCTGGCCATTTCTGTCACTCTGCTCATATTTAGCATGAGTCATCAAACTGATGATTCATGGCCACTCAACTATGTTCTTGAGATGTTCAGAAATTGGGTAATATAGCTAATCTATCACATGTCTCAAGATGCATTACTCATTTTATTGATCCAAACTTATTTTGCATTGCTGGTGATGGTTTTATTTTCTCAGTAGACCCCAGTGGTACAAATTGTGTGGTGATAGCCCCTCATTGAATCATATAGCACAAAGGAGACCATTGGGCCCATTGTGCCTGTGCGAGATTTTTTAAAAACCATTTATTCTTTCAAAGGATGTGCATGTCATTGACATGGCTAGCATTTATTGCCCATTCCTTATTGTCCTTGAGAGAGTGGAGGTGAGCTCTCCTCTTGAATTGCTGCACTGGAAACACCCAGAGTGCGGTTCGAAAGGAAGTTCCAGGATTTTGACTCAATGACAGTGAAGGAACAACAGTATAGTTCCAAATCAGGATGGTGTGTGGCTTGGATGAGAACCTATAGATAATGGTGTTGCCATGCGTCGGGGGTTCTTGTCTTTCCAATGATTAACATCAAGCATCTGGAAGGTGGTGCCGAAGGAGTCTTGGTGAATTGTTGCAGTCTACTTTAAAAATACAATCAGATTTTTGCCCCTCTCCTTTCCCCAAAGCTCTTGAAGCACATAGTCAATATCCTTTGCAAGTCCCTGTGGAATCTACTTCCAGCAGCCTTTCATGCTCTGCGTTTCAGATCATCATAATTTTCGTCAACTTGAGTTCTCTGCCTGAATGCAAGTTTAACCACAGCCCCAAAACCTCCACCTTGGGTACAGCAAGAAGGCAGGTCCCAAATGTACCCCATCCGGAGCACGGTTCAAACCCCATACAGTTGGCACCAATTTGATCTCAATCGCCCAGCCAATGGAGCCATTGCCCACATCTCCCACTATGATTCCATGCATGTTGTAGCCTGAAACTATGAATAGCGATGGTAGAGGTGTCAACTTCCTTTCCATCTCATGGCAGAATAGGAATCTCATCCGTGTTTAATGTCTGCCATTTGCATATGTTGAAGTGGTTTCCCAGTTGATCCATGACCTGTCTGGCCATGTAATGAGTGCACTTTCCTTGCCCATCAAGTTGTGGAGTGGGACCTGAATCCAGAGCTTCTGACACAGATTCAGAGATGCTACCCACTGTATCACAAGATTTACATACTCAGGATATGCTGTGTAAAAAGAAATTTTCCTTACCTGTTTCCTGGTACGTTTGCCAAATACCTTCAATGTATGTCCTCTGGTTGCCAACTCTTCTCAAACAAAATAATTTTTCCTGATCTGCTCTTTGATAACTTGGACCATCTTTGAATTTCTCCTTTATCTTTCTCTGTTCTAAGAAGAATGCTGTCACCTTCTCTAACATAACCACATAACTGCAGTCTGTCATCCCTGGTACCATTCTGCGTAAATTCCCTTTCGGGTCAAGGCTTTACCTTTTTTTCCTGTAGTTTGGTGCTTAATGTTGTAAACAATACATCAGCTGACCATTGTTTAGTAAAGGTTTAGTTTCATGTCACTTGCTCTTGTACCTTATGTCTCGATGAGCACAACCAAGAATCCTGCTTGCCTATTTTCTTTTTTATCAACCTGTCCCGCCACTTTGCCAGACTTTAATGTGTAAATGTACCAGTGGTGTGGCTCTGAATGTCTAGACTGTTATTATGTATTTCCTTTCAGGAGCTAGTCCCAAGTTTCAAGTGGAAAAGGAACAGGTTTCATTGGCAACTAAAGGGCCTGTTGCTGAGATGTTCAAGGCTATTGAGGGAACCATCACTGCTGACATGGTGAAATCGACTGGAGGCATCTATCAGTTTGAATTGACTGGTAAAGTTACTTCTGTAAAATTAATGATTTACACTGATTGTTGGAAGTAACTTTAGATCTTGGTTCCAATTATTTGCAGTTTAAAAATTCATACCAAACATTCTTCAACCCCCTTGAGTTTTGAATCAGGCTAAGCTTCTCCAAATGCCAACCTAATTATCGACTGGATCAATCCTGAATTTTTAACAAAGATTACGATTCTTTAATGAGATGTGTGAGTTGCTGGCTAGGGCAGCATTTATTGCCCATCCTTAATTGCCCAGTAGGAATCACATTTAGGTCAGACCAAGTTAAGCTTGCAGTTTCCTTACCTAAAAGATATTAGTGAACCAAATGGGATTTTCCTGACAATTGACGACTGTTTCATGGTCATTATTAGACTCTTATTTCCAGATTTCTGTTGAATTCACATCTTACCATCTGCCTATAAGAGATTTGAACGTGGGTCCCCAGAACGTTACTTGAGTCATTAGATTAGTGGTCCAGTGATAAAACGGTTAGGCCATCACCTCCCCAAGTGAGGAATATTCCATCACTGAGCTGACTTGTAGATGAAAAAGCCCCAGGCCTTTCACCCCTGGACCCTGCAATTTGTTTTTCCCAATGAGATATGTAGCTAATTTTTTGATTTAAAGTTATTATTGATTCTAATTCCAAGACCCTTTAAGGTGTTTGATTCCAAATCATCATAACTCACTGCGTTAATCTCAAATTTTTTATGACAATTACCCTGAAAGTGCCATCTCTGGAAATAGCTGAGGGCTTTGCAGAATTCAGTGCTATTATAGAGTTATAGAGTCATACAGCATGGAAACAGACCCTTCAGTCCAACTCGTCCATGCCAACCAAGTTTCCCAAACTAAAGTAGTCCCATTTGCATGCATTTGGTCCATACCCCTCTAAATCTTTTCAATTCATGTACCTGTCCAAATGTCTTTTAAATGTGTGACTCTACCGGCACATATCACTTCCTCTGACAGTTCATTCCACATATGAATTACCCTTTATGTGAAAAAGTTGCCACTCAGATCCCTTTTAAATCTTTCTCCTCTCACCTTAAGAAACGTCATCTCGTTTTGATCTCCCCTACCCTCGGGAAAAGACCTTTGCTTTTCACCTTAGCTTTGCCCCTCGTGATTTTATACACCCCTATAAGGTCATCACTCAACCTGCTACACTCCAGTGGAACAAGTCCCAGCCTTTCCAGTCTATTTTTATGTCTCAAACTCTCCAGACCCAGCAACATCCTTGTAAATCTTTTCTAAATCCCCTCCGATTTATAATATCCTTGCTATGGCAGGCCAACCAGAACTGTACACAGTGCTCCAAAAGTGTCTTCAACAAATTACCTAGCATTTATCCAAATTAAACTTCATCTGCCACTCTTCACCCCATTGACTCAATTGATCAAGATCCCTTTGTAATCTTAGATAACTTTCTTCACTGTCCACTATACCACCTGTTTTGGTGTCACCCACAAACTTACTAACCATGCTTCCTAAATTCTCATCCAAATCATTTATATAAATGACCAACAACAGTAGACGCAGCATCCAGCCCTGCGGAAGAGTACTGGTCACAGGCCTTCAGTCCAAAAAATATCCACCTCTCTCCTACCATCAAGCCAAGTTTGTATCCAATTGGCAAGCTCTCCTTGAATCCCATATGATCTAACGAGTCTATCATGTGGAACCTTGTCAAAGGCTTTACTAAAGGCCACATAGATAATGTCTACCACTCTGCCTTCATACATATTTTTGGTTACATCCTCAAAAGACTCAATCAAGTTTGTGGAGACATGATTTTCCACGCATGAAGCTAGAAAGTTGAGAAATGTAATGGCCTCACTTCAAAGTCCCTTGTAAGGTTATAGGTTGTTGCTCTTCATCCTCATGACTGAACCATCATCAAATACACTGTTGTCCCACTGTAGCATGATCTATTAGGGAACGAAAATTTGTATAACACAGGTTCTTCTCGGACCCCAGAATTTTCAATCAGCAAATGCACCTACAAGCCTCCCTCCGCTATAATTCCAGCCACCCACTTTGACTCTCAGTAACGAGACACCACAGGGTTGTAAAGAAATTTCCTCGAATCGCTGAAACGTTTTTCTTCTGCGTTAACTTAGATGGATAGCTTTGACTGAATGTGTGCAGTTTCATGCTGAACTGCTCTCGTTTGCCTTTTGAATTACATCTCCATGATTTGATTAAACAGGTGAGCACCCAGGAACCTGGTACATTGATCTGAAGAATGGAAGTGGCAGCATTGGACATGGAAGTTTCCCAGGGAAGGCCGATGTGCTGATGAGCATGAGTAGTGAGGACTTTGTGAAAATGTTTGCAGGTGAGCTTTAATAGGAACATGGTGGGCCGTTCAGCCCCTTGAGCCTGTTCCTCCTCTCAGTGAAACCGTGGCCGAGCTACATTTCAACTGCCCTCTTTAGTTGCCTTGGATACCCTTGTCTGATAACAACAGCGACAACTTGCATTTATCTAGCTCTTTAATACAGTAGAAGATACAAGGTGCTGTGCAGGAACATTGGCAAAAAAAATTTGTCACCAAATCACATAATGAAGTTTTGGGCTGATGACTTTTATGATGTAGCACAAAAGGAGGGCCACTTAGCTCATTGTGATCTCATTAGTGTTTTTTGGAGCTATCTTATTGATCCCA
>NC_063334.1:30309873-30372470 GCF_021869965.1 Rhincodon typus
TTTTCTTCACAGATGCTGCCAGACGTGCTGAGCTTTTCCAGCAACTTTGTTTTTGTTCCTGATTTACAGCATCCATAGTTCTTTCGGTTTTTATTTGGAAATATTAATAATGGATTACCAAGTTTAATGAATTTTCAAGCAAGGACAAGTCAATTTCATCATTTTCATTAAGCTCCTCTCCCCTCTCAGCACTCAAAAGAAAGCACAAGTAGCTACACATTTTAAAACGACATTTGTATTAATTGATTTTAAAAGCTTTTTTCTTTTCTCTCACTGTACCAAACACAACTGATGCTGTATTGAAGATGTATGGTAATGGTCTAGTAGAATGTCTCTGAGGGTGTCTTGTCTTCTGAGTTGTCCCTTGTGTGAATTATCTGGTCTTCAGTGTTAGCTGTGAGCTGGATTAGAAATTTGACATCTTGGCAGAGATGCTTTTGAAACCATTTCCCACTATTACAAGTGCTTTGCAATGAAACTCTTTGCTTGATTTTTGAAATTTGATACTGTAGAGGTTATTTACATGACACTAACTACATTACAGGAAGAGGCACAAATAATCTCTTAGATTAAATGGTCCTCCAAATCCACCTCGCAGGAGGATGACCTGGGACTTGCTGACCATGTTTGGTAAAGCAGTATATAATCTGCATTAATCCTGCTTGGTGCAGAAGAGATTACCCCACGAGCAATGCATACAATACTTAATTGGAGGCAGGATAAGTTATGATTTAGCAAAGAATGAATGTTTAGCGCTGAGAACATTGGTGTTTGAGGAGGTACGTTAACAACTGTTATGTTTTTATGTAGGTGGGGGAGCTGTAATTTGAGGTGGGCACAAAAGTGATGGAGAATTTTCCAATCTGCAATGGGGTTAGGGCTTAATCAAACAGCTAGCGGAATGGAAAATAAGCACAAGGAAAACCTGATAGATATGAGATGAGTAGCGACATTGGGACTGGAGTAGACTCAGTTAAGGGTCCTCGTATTGACAGTCAAGCAGAATCCAAAGTGTATATCAAACATGGCATGAGGAAAGGAGTAATTAGTGCAAATATAAAAGCAAAAGGTTTGGAATCTTCACAGCAAATTAGTGGCAAGAAGCATCACTAAGATTGATCTGAAAGCCATTTGGCTTCTCTTGTCTGTGCTTTAATACTTCAAGAAGTTTATGTATTAAATACATTTCTTTCCCCAAGTGCTCTTGTAATGAGGCAGATAAAGGGACCAGGATTCAGTTGTGGTTCAACTTGATTTTATTAACAAAATATTCCTATATTAAAAACACCATATTAGCATTCTCCAAATTCCCACAATATTTACTCTAAGTAGCTTTATCCGTCTGAGAAAGCATGTCACACACAATGATCCAGGTGTTTGAGCTGGGCTGTCGGAATCTCCTTCCTCTCCATAGGGCTGGCTCTCTTCCACGAATTTAGGTCTTGAGGTCAGGAAAGATCTTCTCCTGAGTCGTGTTGGGTTGCAGCACAATCTTCTGCCTGAGGTGTGGCTTCCAGGTCTGTGTTCTTATCCCCCCTTGCTTCAGACCTACCAGAATGTTTTATGGCCTCTGGCCAATGCGGTCATGAGCAGGTGTTCAAAGCGCCCACTAAGGTTGCACCAGCACTCTTCACTGTTGCCATGCAGGGAGGTGTAAAATGTATGTCCTCAGGCACTGGCTGGAAGTCCAAATGCCAAAACATCTGATAAGTACTCTGTCAGTAAGCCTCAAGGTGGTTGTAACTGGTTCCCCCTGAGCCTTTGAGATTTCTTTGACCTTGATTTCCACTGTTCTCTGTAGCCAATAGCTGCTGGCTATGGCTCAATTTAGAATGTTCAGTTTTGGGCCTGTGGTCACTTGAACCACAGTCTTTCCTGCTAATCCCTTGAAATGTCTAGGAAAAATGGGATCACAGGCGCAGACCACGCTGTCTCATGCAAGTGCTTATCAAATCTCAGACATCCTAACTCCATGAGTAACTGTTGTTTCCCATTGTACGTAGACAACAATACCCTATATACTATCTTCCTTACACACCTCAATAGGCTTAACAGTACTATAATCAAATACCTTAATATATAAATTAATAATTAGCTGCTATTTACATACACTGGCTTGCCTTCAAGCTCTTTGGTGATTAGCAACACTCAATAGAGAAAATTCATGTCACACGACAATTTATTTAGTCCTTTCACGACAAGTAGGGTTCACTAATTTCTTGCTCCCACTATAGAAGTGTCGAGTTCATAGTTTGTGGACGAGTTCTTTCCAGTGGATGAATTTAACAGTGAGGGCGGTGAGGTAGATGAAAGTAAACAGGATGAACAACACAGGTGGATACGTTAGGAGATGTACGCATGGGCATATCTGCACATTTGAGCCCCAGTCACAGCAATTAGTCACTTTGATTGCCCTGATACCCTTTTGAATTTGCTCTGTCGCTGAGTAACGTAGGAAAAGGTTTATGTGCGCAATTGTGTCTGGGAGGGGGCGATTCAGTGGCACAGTGATTAGCACTGCTGCCTCACAATGCCGGGGACCTGGGTTCGATTCCACAGTCGGGCGACTGTCTGTGTGGAGTTTGCACATTCTCCCTGTGTCTGCATCGGTCTCCTGGTTTCTTCCCACAGTCCAAAGATCTGCCAGTTAGGTGGATTCGCCATGCTAAATTTCCCACAGTGTTCAGGGATGTGCAGGTTAGGTTGATTAACTGTGGGGAATGCAGGGTTACAGGAATAGGGTAGGGGATACGTCTGGGTGGGAAGCTGTTCTGAAGATCGATGTAAATCGATAGGCCGAATGGCCTGCTTCCACACTCTAGGGATTCTGTGACAACCTGCTGTGATTTTTTTTTTTGTAGGTCTCCCAATAATCCCCTAAAGTTTGTCTGAGTTTGTCATTGACATTGACAAAGATCTCACTCCTCCTATGAATATCTGTGAGCTCAATTAGGCTAATACTAGGAGTGGTGTTTTGGATGTTACGTTTGAAAGTCCCATACTGATATTGTTTTATCGAAGATCTGATGCAGTCTTCTCCCTTTCCCCTATAAACAACCCTGGTGATGTCTCTGTTCAGGCCCTGAAACTCTACGGTTCAATTGAGATCACGTTTGCCTGAAAACCCCATAAGGCATGTTCATTTGAATAAGTGGGGTAGGAGCAAACAATTACTACTTTCGTCTGCTGATATTTGTTCGAAGTCGTCTCTCTTTCTCAACAGGGGTCAAAGTCTAGACCATTTAGGATGGAGATGACAAGGCAGTTCTTCACCCAAAGAGTGGTGAGCCTATGGAATTCATTACCACAGGAAGTAATTGAAGCCAAAACATTGAATGTATTCAAGAGGCAGCTAGATATAGCACTTGGAGTGAATGAGATCCAAGGTTATGTGGAGAAAGCAGGATCAGGCTATTGAATTGGATGATCAGCCATGATTGTGATGAATGGTGGAGCAGGCTCGAAGGGCTAAATGGCCACCTCCTTCTTCAGTCTTCTGTTTCTGTTTCTTCTGTGTTTCTGTGTACATTCTCTGGGCCGTTAGCCAAACATCCTATTTCTGTACATCGGTTTTTGGAAAAACCCCACCAGTACCAGTGGTGTCTGTACTCAGGTAGCAATAATTTGAGCTTCCATTTGTCTTCCTATACACAACCTGCTGGTTGTTACACCCGAACATCACGGATTTCTTGGGATGGACCCACAAAATACCATCCCCACCTCAGGGCGGGGCAAACCACATTCAGCCGGGACACATGTACCTTAACCAAATAGCGCTTCCCACGACCACATCCCAACAATCCAGCTGCTGATGTAGATCAATGGGCTGTATGTCGTAATCCCGGCGGTGGAATCAAAATGGCATCTGTTATTATCCATATATAATATCTGACCAAGTTTAGATACCTCCCCACCTTTCTCCACCTGTGAAAATTTTTCTAACTCTGTCTTTGCCTGCACATGATGAATCTCCTCCCAAAATTTGCTTTTATCAAATTCTCTCAATTTCCCTTTTGTCAGTGAGTTTTGTGTGTGTCAGGCCTGACATTTGTTAATCAAAAATGAAAGGTCAGAATTGGATGGGTGCATTGGCACCGTCAGAAGTAAATGATAAGATGAAAAACAGGCAAAAGACAAAATGACTTTTGATTTGAATAAGTCGAAAATGAGACGATACGAAATGACCGAAGAACGAAGATGACCCAGAGACAAAAATGGTGATAATAACCATCTATTATATTGTGGTGCTGTAGCCCTGTACGACCAGGGTGGACAGTGTTTCGCTGGTGGAACACCAGGGTTGGGATGTAATGGATTGGGCAGGGAGGGGTGATGTGCGAGTGAATTAAGTCACCTGCTTAGACAGGAGAGGTCTGGCTGCTCGGAACTTGGGGCTCAGTGACAGCATCAGAATGACTGCCTTCGTTAAGGCGTTGTCTCCATCTAGAGAGCCGCATAGCACGCTTTCTGGGGCAGACTGTCTCGAAACATCCCTTTGGCTTCCAGGCCTCTGTGCACCAAGGCCTTGCTATTCTGGCCAGGTTAAGGCCTCAGGAGGGAGAGTGTGCAGGTCTGATAGCATCCTGGCCTGGACTGGTAACTGAAGCTGGTCCTGGATTGAGATCAGGAATTTGGATTGGGTCTAGATCAATGACTAGTCTTGGATGTGGATCAGGACTCGACTGAGAATCTGCTTGCTCCCAGTTTCCTTGGCAGCACATGGAGTTGACGGCTAGTGCTTTGGGCTCTGTAGTCCTTTTAACTGATCAATGCGGTACCACCAAGTTTTTCCTGAATCTAGCAAAATTCCGGACACGGAATAACTGGCCTTGATTACCACCAAATTGGGAGCTGAATATCTGGGGGATCGGAATGTTCCTGGCTAGAAAATAGAGTCTGGGGTCTTGAGCCTGGCTCTTGTAGCATGCTGACTGCCTGAATAACTTGCTGTCCCTTGCAAAGTGACCTGTGCACCTACAATTGTAGAATTTCCCTTGCAGCGGTGGCTTCTGCCTCTGACCTCCTTGTTGGTGACCCCTATCTCTCACTGTGAGTGGATGGCTCCGATAATAACTCCCCTTATTTCAGTCAGCCCCTTCATTCTTCCACAGAGGACTGTGGTTTAGGACTTTAACTGTGTGTATTTTGCCTGATTTGGGGTGCTTTGATCCATGAATCCCTTTCTCTCAAGCCCAGGTCATCCTTTTTATCACTTATTGATCTGTGTGGATGTTGTGCGTGCAATCAAAATTTTTGCAAGCTTTCCTTGCTGCCTTAGTGTCAGAGAAGCATTTAGTTCCAATTTGCTCTGTTTTGCAGTGACCGCACAGTCTGATCTAAGTTACCGAAGGCTCCTGTATTCTCTGTCCATGGGCACCTGGCAAATGCAGTGGGTGCTTTCCCTTACGCTGTCTATACTTATTTAATCCCTGCACTGGGTCTCCCCTATAGTATCCTACAACAGTTAGGATTGCTGTTTTTGTGACCTGCAGGATTGAGTAAGACAAAATGGATTGTGGAATTTAGGCATATTGACATTAATTTTACCTCTTCAACATATTATCAGGCCTGTGGAGAATCTTTTGGTGCTGTCAAAAAACATGAGGGTCAGCTGTGGGTCAAGATTCAAACTTCAGGCACAGCAGATAATGGAACAACTATGTGAAGGGGGACAGTCAGTGCAGGTCTGAGGGTGTTGTACTGAAAATGCATGTCATATACAAAACAAGGTAAATGAGCTTGTAGTGCAGATTGAAATTGGCAGGTATGATGTTAAGGATATCACAGAGACATGGCTGCAAGGGGATCAGGGCTAGGAACTAAATATCCAAGATATGCATCCAATCAAAAGTACAGACAGAGGGGCAGGTTTTTTTCTGAAGAAAGGTCTAGGCCCGAAACGTCAGCCTTCCTGCTCCTCTGATGCTGCTTGGCCTGCAGTGTTCATCCAGCTCTACACCTTATTATCTCAGAGGGGCAGGTTTGCCTTCTTAATAAGAAATTAAATTAAAACAATAGCAAGAATTGATATTGAGTCAGAAGGCCTTGAATCTGTATGGGTAGAGTTGAGGAACCGCAAAGATAAAAGACAGTGATGGCAGTTATGTACAGGCCTCTGAGCAGTAGTCAGGATGTGGGGAAGAAAATAAATCAAGAGATAGAAAAGGCATGTAAGAAAGACACTATTACAATAATTATGGGGTATCTTAATATGCAGGTGGACTGGAAAATCAGGTTGGCAGCAGATCCCAAGGAAAGGAATCTGTGGAATGTCTACAAGTTTTTTTTGAGATGTTTTTCATAGAGCCCACGAGGGAATTCTAGACAATTCTAGATGTGACATGTAATGAGGCAGACATGGCTAGGGAGCTTAAGGTGAAGGAACCGCTTGGGGACACTGACCATAATGTGTTGCAACTCACTCTGCAGTTTGAGAGGTCGATGCTTTAATCATATGTAATGGTATTACAGTTGTAATACCATTTACAAAGACATGAGGGAGATGCTGGCCAGAGTTCATTCAAAGGGGAGACTAGCAGGAATGATGATAGATTCGCAATGGCAGGAGTTTCTGGGGCTAATTTGGAAGGCACAGCAGAAATTCATCGTAAGAAAGAACCATGCTAAGGGGAATACCAGGCATCCATGGCTGACAAGGGAAGTCAGGGACACCATAAAAGCAAAGGAGAAAATATGCAATGTGTTCAGATTAGTGGGAAGCCAGAGGATTGGAAAGCCTTTAAAACCCAGCAGAGGATAACTAAAAAAACAGTAAGTGAGGAGAGAAGATGAAATATGGGGGTAAGCTAGTTAGTATTATTGAAGAAGATTGCAAGAGTTTATTTTTAGATATATAAAAGGTTAGAGAGAGGCAAGAGTGGACATTGGACAGCTAGAAAATGAGGCTGTAGAGATATTAATGTGGAACAAAGAAATGACAGAGGAACTGAATAGGTACTTTCAGTTTTCACAGTAAAAGTCACCAGCAGCATAATGAACTTCAAGGGAGTAAGGGGGTAGAGGTGAGTGTAGTGGCCATCACTAAGGTGAAGGTGCTGGGAAGGCTGAAAGTTCTGAAGGTGGATAAATCACACGGACTGGAGGGACTACACTGCAAAGTTCTGAAGGAGATAGCTGAGGAGATTGTCGAGGCTTTGGTATCTTTCAGAATGTCTGGTTTAGGGAGGGTGCCAAAGTATTGGATAATGGCTAATGCAACATCCCTGTTTAAGAAGGAAGGGAGGCAGAAGACAGAAGACTTTAGGCTGGTTAGCCTGACCTTGGAAGACACTACATGGCCAGACACACTAGTCACCCTACCATACATCAGAGACCTATCAGAGATGACCACAAGATTCCTCAGACCCTGAGGAATCAGAGTAGCCCACAAACCAACAACAGCTATTGATGAACATAAAGGATTCCATACCCACAACCAATAAAACTAACAATGTATAAAATACCATGCAAGGACTGTGAGAAACGTTATATAGGCCAAACTGGAAGAAAACTGACAATACAGATACACGAACACCAACTAGCCACCAAGAGACACGACAATTCTCATTGGTCTCAATACAGACGGACAAAGAAGGATACGAATTCAACTGGGATAACACATCCATAATAGCACAGAGACATGCCAGGGAATTCCTGGAGGGCATTCCAACCAGAACTCTGCCAACAAATATTGAACTGGATCCGATATACAAACTACTGAAAAACAGAACCAGAAGTAATGCAAACCAAGGTTAAACAAATAACGAGCGGGGACAGAACACCAACGCTTCACCGGAGGCGCACTGACAATGTTACCTAGCAGGGTGACGAAACATCTGCAATCAACCACACACCCTGTGCTTGCTCACTGAGCTGATCACAAGAATCATGGATTCTAATGAGTGAAGAAAGACCAAAAAAAAGCATAGAGTTGAAAAGTTGGTTAGGATGAAAGAGAATTTCTTGGGGCACATTTACCAGAAGAAGAAATCATTGAAAAGTCAACAGCGGCAGCCAGGCCCATCTGCCATCGCACTCTTTTCGTGGTTAGTTGTTCAATCGAATATTACTTAAGGTGTAAGATTCAGCTTAATTCTTAAGTTTTATACTATGCATTTAAAAATAAAACATATACAGTCCTTCAGTGGAAAACATTGGGGTTTTTAAAGGATTAGAAATCTAGACGTATGTTTATTTCCTCACCACCTTTATATTTATTTTCATTCTGTCAGGTTTTATGTTGTATTATGTTAAAACTGCTATTTCCTGTAGATTTGATTTTTTTTTAGAAAAAAGACTTCTATTCATATGGTGCTTTCTGTCACCACCAGATGTCTCAAAGTACCAGTGAGAAACTAAGATGCTTATTAAAAGGATAGTCAGTGATAAACCTAAAACCCTGACTATTGATACCCCCCCACTCACTCCTCCACACCTCTCTGCTCAACTGCATTTCAGTTATGCTTGCTCTTTTCTGCGCGTGCATTTGGTGTCAGGAGCAACTTCTTTGCCCAGGGTATGGATATGAGTTTGCAAATATGAACGTAACATGTATGATCTGACAAGTGATTGCATAGTTGATGCAAAATTTTCACTTATGCATTTGCATGTTGTCCCTTTTGTGACACCATTATACCGGGTTGGGATGCTTAATGGATAACTTGCCATTTTATGTAGCACCATTAGTTATTGTAGCCATTGGTTCAAATATATTTGCATTTTTAACTTCTTTGGAAACCATTCAGTTTGTTGATCTTTTAAAACAAATTCCTTCCACTTTGGTTTTGCTCCCATTTTCCATTGGGATCAAAGGAAACTTCATGTACAAAACTGTATGTTCTAGATAAAGTACCTGTTCCTATTTGTGGATTTGTCTATCCCTGGTGCATTTTTAACATAAGTTCAATTTATTGCTATGAAATGGAATTTAAGGCCTAGCTTCTAAGAAATCTGCATGCACATGAAAAAAAAAGGCCTCCAGTACTAAATTAAATGGTATATTGAAGGTGGTAGTAATTTATTTTCTGTCTGCAGCTGAGATAAATAGAAAATTGCCTGGCTGTGAATGACAGTTTTGTTGTCCAGAAAAGTCTGTATCCTGTGTAAATTCTAACAGAGCTGTATAATGCCAGCTGAAATCAAATGTACAAAAATAGTGTAATGTACAATTGCTGAGATGCAGAATTAGTTATGCAACGAAAAATAAATCTATAAAGCTGAGAACCATCTCTGTTCAGTACATGATTTTCTAATTATATAATTTTGGTATAAATTTCTTAACTCCATTTCTCTAAGTATTCCTGATTTCACCAGTCACTGATAAAAGTCACAAGCTTATTGCAGTGACACCAGTTTGCCTGCAGTAAGCAGGACTGTGTATTTTTTCCCTCAGTTTTTTTCAGCAATATTACTTATTAAAAGGGCTGGTATGATTTCAGAGCTGAGAGACCCAATAGGTAAACTTTGTGTATCTGTAACACTGTATGATTGTATTATTAAAAAGTGGTTGCTTGGCTTGTACCGTTATCTTAGCAATGTCTGAAGGTAACGTATAGTAGTTTACTGTTGCAGTGTTTGCACAGTATCCATCACCATTGTATGTTAGGGCTTGTCAATTAAAAGCTGTCTTTAATCCATTGCATCTGCCAAGGTGAGGCTGAATGGTGCCGTAAGCCTTTATTTCACTCGATTTGTGTATAAATTTTACTAGTGCAGTTTTTCCAATGTTTGATTCATCTTCAGTTGTTAAGTAAACAACAACTTGTATCTATATACCCCTTTGTTAAAAAAAGTTTCCCAGGATGATTCACAGGAATGCTTTAAAGTGAAATCTGACTTTTGATGTACAAGACATTATTTAAGGAAGATGGCTAAGAGTGTGCTCAAAGATCTGTGTTTTTTGGTGCATTCTGGAGGAAGATAAAGGGAGATGGAGAGGTTTAGGGAGGGAATTCTGCAGTTGAAGACTCAGCCATCAATGGCGGAGCAACTAAAATTTGGAATGTTCAAGTAGCCATGATTACGGGAGTTTAGATATCTCTGAGGGTTTTGTGACATGGCAAGATAACCAAGACCAAGACAAGGAAGGACAAGGTCATTTGAAATCGAAAAAGACTATATGCGTTCATCGTATCTATGCCCCTCATGATTTTATACACCTGAATAAGGTCACCCCTCATTCTCCTACGTTCCAAGGAATAAAGTCCTATCCTGGCCCACCTCTCCCTATACCTCAGGCCTACTCGTCCTGGCAACATCCTCGTAAATCTTCTTTGCACACCTTCCAGTTTAACTATGTCTTTCCTATAACACGATGACCAAAACTGTACACAATACTCCCAAGTGCAGCCTCACCAACGACTTATACAACTGTAACATAACATCCCAACACTTTATATTCAGTGTCTTGACTGATGAAGGCCAGTATGCTAAATGCCTTCTTCACCACCCTATCAAACTGTGATGCCGTTCTCAACAAACTATGTACTTGTACTCCTAGGTCCCTCTGTTCCACAACACTCCTCAGGACCTTACCATTTACTGTATAAGTCCTACCTTGGTTTGACTTTCCAAAGTGCAACACCTTACACTTATCTGTGTCGAATTGCATTTGCCAATCCTCAGCCCACTTCCCCGTTTGATCAAGGTCCCTCTGTAATTTTTGATAACCTTCCTTGCTATCGACGATACCTCCTAATTTTGTATTATCTGCAAACTTGCTAATCATGCCTTGTATATTCACATCCAGATCACTTATGTTAATAACAAATAACAAAGGTCCCAGCACCAACCACTGTGGCACACCACTAATCACAGGCCTTCAGTCTGAGAAGCAGCCTACAACCATCACCCTCTGCTTCCTACCCTTGAGCCAATTTTGAATCTAATTAACTAGCTCTCTTTGGATCCCATGCAACCTAACCTTCATGACTAGCCTGCTGTGCGGGACCTTGTCAAAGGCCTTACTAAAGTCCATATAGACAACATCCACTGCCCTACCATCATCTATCCTCTTGGTTACCTCTTCAAAAAATTCTAAAAGATTTGTCAGGCATGACTTCGCACGCACAAATCCATGCTGACTATCCCCAATCAGACCTTGACCGTCCAAATGTTGGTTGATCCTGTCCTTTAGTATTTTCTCCAATAACTAGCCTGTCACTGATGTCAGGCTGACTGGTGGCCTGTAAATCACTGGCTTGTCTTTGCTACCTTTCTTAAACAGTGGAACAACATTAGCCACTTTCCAGTCTTCTGGAAATTCACCAGTGGCTAAAGACGAAGCATAAATCTCTGCAACGGCCTCTGCAATTTCTTCCCTAGCCTCCCACAACGTATGAGGATGGACTTGATCAGGCCTGGGGGATTTATCCACCCTAATGTGCTTTAAGGCTGCAAACACCTCCTCTCTGGTAATATGTATGCAGTCCAAAACATCCCCACTTGTTTCCCTTGTTTCCTTAGCATCCATGACTTTTACTGAAGAGAAATATTCGTTAGAAATCGCTATCTCCTGTGGCTCCACACATAGACAGCCATGCTGACCTTTAAATGGACCTATTCTGTCCCTAGCCACCCTTTTATTCTTAATATAGATATAGAACCTTTTGAGATTATCTTTAACCTTATCTGCCAGATCCGTCTCATACCCTCTTTTTGCTGTTCTGATTTCCCTCTTGAGTGTGCTCTTACACTTTTTATAGTCATCTAGGGATTTGCTTGATCCCGATAGCTTAAACCCAATCTATGCCATCTTCTTTTTCCTGACCGTAGTCTTAATATCCCTCGTCAGCCAGGGATCCCTAAACCTGCCAACTTTTCCCTTCACCCTAACAGGGACATACTGTCCGTGGACTCTTGATATCACACTTTTACAAGTCTCCCATTTGCCACTCGTTCCTTTTCCCTCAAACGGACTCACCCAATCGACCTCTGCCAGATCCCGCCTAATGGCCCCAAAATTGGCCCTGCTGCAGTTAAGTACCTTAACCTGTGGACCTGTTTTTCCATAACTAAGAGTTACAGTCACTGAACCAAAAGTGCTCTCCGACTGACACTTCAGTCACTTGCGTGACCTCGTTTCCTAAGAGGAGGTCCAGTGTTGCACCCTCCCGAGTAGGGCCCTCTACATATTGATTTAGGAAACTTTCTTGGACACTTGACAAATTCCACCCCGTCTGGGCCTTTTACACTCTGGATGGCCCAGTCAATACAGGGGAAATTAAAATCTCCAACCAGTACTGTTCTTATTCCTACAGATATCAGCTATCGTCCTACACATCTGATCGTCTAGTACCCACAGGCTATTTGGGAGTCTGTAATACAGTCCCAACAGAGTGACCATCCCCTCTTGTTTCTAAATTCTAACCATATGACCTCATTTGATGACCCCTTAAGAATATTCTCTCTCAGCACTGTTGTTAGCTGACCCATTCAGACCCCGCCTCCTCGCGCTAGAAAATTTCTCTCTTTAGCTAATTGTTTAGTTCCCTTCTGAAAGGTAATACTGAATTTATCTCCATCACAGTCCGAACATACCAGATGCCAACCCCTCTCTGCGTTTTCTTTTTTAAAAAAGTTCTCTTTATTACCATTCACCTTAAATCAGTGTCTTCTTTCACCAAAGGGAATGATGTTACATGGAGTCCATAACCTTGTGGTTTTGAACACGTCTGTCAAACCTCATCCCAGCTTTTTCTCAGGAGAACGGTCAAGTTTCTCCAATCTGTCCACCTGACATCCCTCTTCCCTGAACCTTTTTCTTGTGTTTTATGGAGGTTCACCATAGCACTTTTGCTTGCAGTCTATATTGCTATTTGTAGAGAACAGATTCTCATTGTTTATTAACCACTTTCTTAAGCTGTCCTGTCATCTTCAGTGAATACTGCACAATCACCCTGGTTCATCTGGTCACGTGCCCCTTTTAGATTTGTATCTTTCATCTTGTATTACTCTCCTTTTTTTGTTGTACCAAAATGTAACACTTCACACTTCCTTGCATTGCATTTTATTTCATCTACCATATGTTCACTCATTCACTAGCCTATCCATGTTACAGTCAGAGAGTTGTACAGCATGGAAACACTTTGATCCAATCCATCCACATCGACCATTTAATCTAAACTATCTGTCCCGTTTACCAGCACTTGGCCCGTATCTCTCTAAACCCTTGCTGTTGATTTACCTATCCAGATGCCTTTTAAATATTGTAATTGTACCTGTGTCCACCACTTCCTCTGGCACCTCATTCCATACACACACCAACCTCTGCATAGGAAATGTTGCCCCTCAGTTCTCTTTTAAATCTTTCCCCCCTCACCATAAACCTATGCCCTCTAGTTTGAGACTCTCCTACCCTGCGAAAAAGACCTTGGCTGTTCACCCTATACATGTTCTCCTGAAGTCTATCATTTTCCTCCTTACAGTTCACAATATTTCCATGTTTTGTGCCATATGCAAGTTTTTAAATTGTACCCAGCACTCCCAAAAAAGTCCTGGTGCCACCCCTGGGGACTCTCACTGTATGGCATCCTTTAGTTTGGTGTTTGTTTGAATTTTACTCATTAATGTTTTGTTTTTATCACACTGGCCTTCATTATCTCTTCAGGTTGAATATGAAAATGATGAGTTATTACTAACTGTAATTGAAGTTATGTACGCTGGTCAATAAGAATAAAAATGTGCTGATCGCCATTAAGCTGTGGATAGGATAAATTTGGAAGGGCAAAAGATTTTCGGTTCTGGAGCGGTGTCACTGGATCTGAAACACTAACTCTGCTTTCTGACCCAAATGCTGCCAGATCTGCTGAGTTTCAATCAATAATTTCTGTTTTTGTTGCAAAAGATGTTCAGAATTCGTGACCGCTTTGTGTTGTGTCAACTTTTTCAGCATGGCAATATTAGTGCTCCAGTTGGATTCAATGGAACATAATTCATGTACTTTGTAAGATTGCATTTAGTATTGAATGTAGTTGTTAAAATTATGACTGCAATCTTATTCCAGATTATTGTAAAAGAGGTTTCAGCATCTGGAACATTTTTACTGACCACTGCTTTTATTTGTACCAGAAATATTTATTTATCTATTCTCTTATACTCCTTGCAAAAGGAGCTCGTTGTATAATCACATTGTAGTGAGATTTTATACCACAGATTGATTTTCAGTTTATAAAAAGATTTACATTTTGATCCAATTTTAAGTTCACAAAAAGGAATATGGAAAATATAATTCTCATTACAAGAGTATTTGAATCTCCCAGACTACTTGATCATTATCTTCTATTGACTTTCCTATGCTCGGCTTACTGTAATAAGTGAAAAGGCTTAATATGACTGGAGTAAAATGGAAATAGGTGGATTCAGCAGTTAATTTTATAAAGCACTTGTCATCCTGGTCATGATGTGCATTGACTGTCATTCTCATAGAAATGGCGAACACAGTCTTTCTCCACCACCACCCAACACAACAAACGCATTAGTCTAGTATCTTGGACAACTTCTCCAAAAGAAATGGAAGTGAGAGGGCAATTGGAGACTGAACAGTCTTTTAATGCACAATATTATACTCCAAGAAATTAGATCTGTGACCTTAAAAGAAAATTAAATCTATATGAAAGTAGAGACTTTTTATATGCTGAGCTGTCTCGCTCCATGTTCCACTCTTCATACCTAAACACTTTTTCAC
This sequence comes from Rhincodon typus, assembly GCF_021869965.1. Lineage (NCBI taxonomy): Eukaryota > Metazoa > Chordata > Chondrichthyes > Orectolobiformes > Rhincodontidae > Rhincodon > Rhincodon typus. Next base: position 30,324,557 of record NC_063334.1, read on the forward strand.
TTTTCCCTTTCATAAAACATTTATTTTGACCAAGTGTTATGTCACCCTGCTATTATCTGTCTTTCCTTCTTGATCCATTTTTTTTTTCGATTACACCTCTGAAATGCCTTTGGATGATGTTCTACATTGAACACAACATGTAAGTATGTCCTTTGCAAAATGTCTTGGCTGGTAGTTCTGGTAACTGTTGGTTTATTCAAGAGGGATTTGGGTCTGGGAGAACAGCAAGGAATCGTGTAACTATTACAATTTCCAAATTGGGAGGTCCGCCGTATAATTAAATAACCTAGTTTAGGATGGGCAATGTGGTGCACTAGTACAGGCCAGAAGGTTCAAGTCCCAGCTGCTCCTGGTGTTATAACATGTCCAAACAGGTTGATTAAAATAACCCTAAGTTAAACTTTGGTTGAGGGGTATGTTTTGAAAAATAATTTTAAAATAAACTAGTTAAGAACTAACTTAGTTTTAGATGTCACAAGCATTTTTTGATTGAGCCATTAGATTGGAAAAGAAACCATCTCTTTGCTTAAGGCTCTTTGAGTCCAATAATGTGCTTCTTTGAATTTTAAGCAAACTCCTAAGATGTAGGGTAATAGTACTACTTTAGATTCATAAGAGTAAAATGTTCATGAAATAAACACAGTTTTCTGTGCATTTCTGCAGTTTATCCCTCACCATGAGCAATAGCAAGAACTGCAGATGCTGGAGTCATTGATAACACAGTGTGGAGCTGGAGGAACACAGCAGGCTAGGCAGCATCAGAGGAGCAGGAAAGTTGACGTTTTGGGTCAGGACCCTTCTTCAGAAATGGGGAGAGGGAAGGGAGCTGGGAAATCAAGAGAGAGAGGGGTGGGACTGGGGAAGGTAGGTGGGATGGTGATAGGTGAGTGCAGGTAGGGAGTGGTGAGAGAGAAGATGGACAGGTTGTGTCAGTTGTAAATCTTTTACAATTGCCATGCAAAATAATTTTTTTGCTTCGGTGTCCATTGTAGTTGTCCTATTTAGCATTTATGTTTGGCGGTCAGTTTTTTTTAATGCATTATTCTAATTGCAGTACATTTACCATTTGTCAGCATGTGGAACACAACATCCACGATTGTAAATGGTCAGCCATTTGTCTTAAGTTATTACTGTAAGTGCTTAATATTAGAAAAGTAGGTGGAATTAGAAATGTTTTAGTCTACATTATTTATGTTCCTCTTCAGCTCATATGTAATGGATACAACAGCTAAAGTTTAATGCATCTTTTTAATTTCATTTATGGACTTGATGGTTAGTTACATTTTTATTTCCCTTGGAAACTAAAAGCACAACTTCCAGTTTTTGCTAAGTAAAAGCAAAAAAGAATCACCAAAAGCCCAAAGATATAGTTTGGATGATATAAGGGGATAGCTGACATCTGTGGAATTAGCCCAACAAGGCTAGGGCAAAGCTGCATGCAAAAATGCAGAAGTAGACCATTTGGCTTCTCTGCCATTCAAAGTTCATAGCTGAACTGTCTGTGTTTCAAATTCCACATTCACCCTATCAAAGGTAACCTTCGATTCCTTTTAAGCAAGGGAATCAATGTACCCCCACTTTAAAAATATTTAACAACCCTGTTTCCACCACCTTCTGTGGCTGAGAGTTCCAAAGTCTGTCAATTCTCGTAGAGAAAATATTTCTCCACATCTCTGCATTTGCTACTTTCAAATCTAATGGAATTTTTCCTGAATCTAGGGATTTTATAAAATTAACACCAACACATTCACCACCTCAATAGCCATCTCTCTTAAGACCCTAGAATGAAGTCCATCACAGCCTGGGATTTGTCAGCCTGCAGCTTCATCGGTTTTCTCAATACCTCTTCCCTAGTAATTGTAATTTCACCAAGTTCCTCTTTCCCTTCCACCAGCTAATTTTATAGCTATTAATGGAATCTACTTTGTATCCTCTACAGTGAAGACCGAAGCAAAACATTTGCTCATTTCATCCATCATATCCTCATCTATTAACTCCCCATTCTCACTTTCTGGAGGACGACACTCACTTTTTACTTTTCTTCCTTTACAAAATGTCTGTGGAAACTTTTGCCAGCTTTTTTTTTCATTTCTCACTAGCTTCCCCTTGGACACTTAATTACTTTCTCTGAATTGATCTTTTTGTCATTTTCTGGCAGTTACCTTTGATGCAATTATATTGTGCGTGATTGAGAAGTATAAGACTATGAAGGCCATAGATAGGAAGGAACAATTTCCCTTAGTGGAGGGATCAGTGACTGGGGGCATAGATTTAAGGTGAAGTGTAGAAGATTTAGAGGGCATGGGAAGAATTCTTATTTCACTCAGAGGGTGATTGAATCTGGAAGTCATTGCTTATAAGGGTGGCAAAGGCAGAAAGCATCATAACATTTAAGAAGCATTTAGATGTGCAGTTGCAGTGCCAAGGCACACAAGCTATGAGCCAAGTGCTGGAAAATGGGATTAGAATAGTTAGGTGGCTGTTTTTGACCAGCATGGCCATAATGGTCCAAAGGACATTTTTCTGTGCTGTAGATCTCTGACTCTGGCTTAACTATCCCTTAACTGTTTCAGTTAACCAGCAACGGTGGGGCCTGCCCTTTGGAGTTTTTCTTCATAATAGGAATATACTTATTCTGAGCGTTTTGAAATATCACCTCGAATGTCGGCCACTGCTTTTTTGTCAGTTTATCCTCAGGCCTCAAATCAGTTTGCTTTATCTAGCTCAATTTCCATGGCCACATACCTAACTGTGCTGGAAGTTTAAAATAAGAGGTTACAAAAATGCAGAATAAAAACTGAAAGAACTGCAGATGCTGTAAATCAGAAACAAAAGCAGAAATTGCTGGAAAAGCTTGCCTGGTCTGGCAGCATCTGTGGAGAGAAAGCAAAGTTAACGTTTCGGCTGGAGTGACCGTTCCTCAGAACATTGATATATATCATGTGTTCTGAGGAAGGGTCACTTGACCCAAAACATTATCTCTGATTTCTCTCCACAGATGCTGTCAGACCTGCTGAGCTTTTCCAGCAATTTCTGTTTTTGTTGCAAAAATGCAGCCTTGTTCAATTTTGAAATATCCTATTAAGTGAGTGTTGTAACTTATCCCAATTTAGTGTGTTTCAGAGCTTTAGGCAATCCATAAACAGAGGCCTAATGTCTCCCTGGGGTGGAGTTAAAAGGGAAGCAATGACTAAGTTGCCGGTAGCCTTCACTAAATGACTATTACACTTGCAAGTACTTTGAATAGATAGTAGTGGACCAAAGCATCTAAAAAGGAAACTCTGTCCTCGTGTTTGGAACTTTTCAGGCTGATATGTTCTTTTGACTGGCTGCCTTGAAAGTATCCTGCTAGTAGCTAAGCTCTTGTTGCTTCTTGGTTTCTGCAGGAACTGCGGAAACATTTACTTTCCTTTTTTAAGATTCGGCTGTTCTCTCAATGCCAACACATGCTACTTAGATTGTTGTGAAGATATGAACTTTTGTAGAGTAATTATTAATTCTGTTATTATTTCTTGTCTCTTTCTTCAGTAGAAGTACCTGCTCAAGTGTTAAGATTAGCTACCTATTTCTGTCTTCTCAGAATAGCCCTCACATGTAAATAGTGGAAATGTATGTTTGCAATCTGTTAGTGATATACTCAAATAAATATAATGTGAAGTAGTGATTTTAGTTACCTTCTGAAAGCTTCCTGTGACTCTGAAGTAATTAGGTTAATGGCTGATAACCACCTATACGGTGCATTGCATTTGAAAGCATCGTGACTTTTCAGGGTCAATTCGAAGAAATATGGCACCTCCGAGACCTAATGGTTTATTGCAGACATAATTCAACCAAGTAATTCCATTTGTTTTAAAGTATGAAATGTTTTCAACCTTTTAAAAATGACTTCCATGTACTCTGCTACTTCCACAACGTTGCATAATCCTTCGTTGTAATGTACGGTATTATTTCATTTTTTAAGAATAAAGAAAATCGGAAACAGAGAATATCTTTCAAAAGGTTTGTACATGTTATTCCTGTCTGTAAGTAAACAAGGTCTGTCCTGATAGCAAACTAATTTGTCTTTTTTTCAAGTAAATAATAAGTGAATCAAAATTGCAATGAAATATTTTTTGGAAAAGAAAAATTGAATGTGCTGCAAAACTCTCGGTTGCACTTGATAGCTTTGGATTCTGCTTGCTTTTCTTCTTTTAAAAATCAAGACGGGATGGATAACTGAGAAGAATGCTGAATTAACTGCTTGTAAATTTTGAGAGTTTACTTTTACATTATTCTTTCGTCCCCATCTTTTTCTTTCTGTTTCTGCCATTCATGACTGGTTGTGACAGGACTGTGGAGCTAAGATCTGACCCATTGATTAGGATTTGCTTTGTTCTGTCTATGGTATGCTGCTTCTGCAATTTAGCAAACAGGTAGTCCCCAGGTTTAGCATCCGAAACTCCATTAAACCTAGTGCTGCTTTTGGCATGCTCTCCTACATTAATTGTACCAGTTGGTTTCCTGGTTTGATGGTAGTGGGAGCCAGGGATATGCTAGACCATTAGGTTTTAAATTGTGATGGTACACAATTCTTCTGCAGCTGATACATCACAGTATCTCATTGATGTTCAGTTTTGAGCTGCTCGATCTGTTCTGGATCTATTCCATTCAATTAAGAGGCTTGGTGGCTTGCAGTGTAAAATCCTGCTTAGTCTATGCTGCAGAATGGAAGTACAGTTTTATTTCGGGTCTCATCTTTCAGTCCTTATTAACAGGATATGCAAGTCCTGAAACATGCTTTTCAATTCATACCAAGGAAACAACAAAGTTGGTTTTTCAGATGACCATCTTTCCTTTGAAACAAGCTGACTAGTCTCTTTAAACTGTAAAGTGAATTCTCTGATGCTAGGGTATTTCCTGCTTTGATAAAATTCTATGGTTTAAGTGAGCCCTGACCCATGTTTTGCACTTTCAAATTTCATAATTTTCTTTTTAAGACTTTCAGAACAAAAACCGTGCTGCTATCCTGGCAGAGCTCAAACAGGAGAAGAAAAAATTAATAATGCAGAATCAGTCAGCAATGAACAATCCTGGAGCCAGGTATGGTGTACCAGATCTTTCTACATGCTATTTTGCATGGCTGCAAAGGGGTTAAAATGTTTATTAAAAGGACGGCTAGCTCACTTTGCAACGCGTTCTCGGAAATAACCTCCAGCATGCTCACATTATATCAGAAATTTCCAACTCTTCCATCTCCATTTGTGTTAACAAACTACATGCAAGGATTAAAACGATGCATAACGAAAACAGAAATTGCTGGAGAACCTCACCAGGTCTGGTAATACTGGTGGGAAGAAAACAGTATTAACATTTCAAGTCTGGTGACTCCTCTTCAGAACCCAGTTCAAACTTTTCAGTCAAAACATATAATGCTTTGGCATGTCACTTATCAATGAGATGTATCATAATCATGTAATCTCAGTTCTTAAACTCCAATCACTTGAAAGTTTTGTACAAACTTCCCGACTATTTAACTCCCGCAATTTTTGTTATTTATTTTGGATGATATAAATTAAGCACTTCATTGTTTATATGGCTTGGTTCACTCTGGTCAGTATATGATTACAGGTATTTGGATTTACTCCTTTTAACAAGAAAATGCTAATTTTGTTCTGAGCTTTAATCATTTTGAAACGTTTCATTGTGTCCCTCTCTTACACAACCAGTTTTACTATGACTGGCTTTTAATTGTATTGCCATGAAACAATGTCAGGAGTATTGTACTAGTTGCTATCCTACCTCATATCTATTTCCATATTAGTCTTACAGCACAAAATACATAGACTTGAACAAGTACATACATGTTGCAGCACTCATTTGGTAGACATTTACAAAAGGAATTCAGATTATAATTGGTCATGAGATCAAAAAAAAACTGCAGATGCTGGAATCCAAGGTAGCCAAACAGGAGGTTGGAAGAACACAGCAGGCCAGGCAGCCTCTGGAGGAAAGGAGCAGTCAGCGTTTCAGGTATTATCCTTCTCGGGACTGGATGTGGGGTTAGGGGGAACTGCAGATAATGGTGGGGGGGTGGGGCTGGGGGGAAGGGTTGGAGGCGGAATGGTGGTGATAGGTGGACACTGGTAGTATACACGACCTGGTTGGTCGATTGGATTTCCACCCTGTGACCCTCCCTTCCAACTACCAACCGGATTCATCCCTCCCATTGACCAATCACTCGTACCTACCTACCACGGGTGTCCACCTGTCACCAGCATTCCACCTTCACCCCTTCTCTCCCCACACCCCCTCCCCCTTTATCTGCCGCTCCCCCTACCCCCACATCCAGTCCTGAAGAAGGATAATACCCGAAACATTGACTGCTCTTTTCCTCCAGGTGCTGCTTGGCCTGCTGTCTTCTTCCAGCCTCTTGTTTCTCTACCTATAATTGGTCATACCTTCCACATTGTTTAATTTCCAATGTTGGTACAAATATGTTCCTCCAGTTACAAGAAGCATATAGTATTTACATGAATGTCATAATAGCTTAAGGTTTTTGGCCATAAATACTTTTAAGAGCTAATTTTGATTGCCTGTATTTCTTGGAGTTTAGTAAATCGAGAGGAGATCTCATGAAACATACCTTCTCAAGCCCCTTAAACATTTTAAAAGCTGGAAAGGTGATTCTAGACCTGAGGCTCACCGCCTTCGAATAGTGGCTGAGACATTTAGAATGAGAATTGCTTCACACAAAAAAATTACAAAACTTTGGAATTTTCTGTCAAAGCTGATAGTGCTCAGTTCTTGAAGATATTCCAGTAAGAAATTCATAAACTTTTGCCTACTATGGGAATTTAGGCGATTATGGAGATAAAGCAAGAAAGTAAAGTTGAAATAAGAACAAACAAAGAAGAATGCAACACAGGAACAGCCCTTTGGTCCTCCAAGCTTGCACCAACACATTTTGTCCTTCCATACTAAAACTAGATGAATAGCCATTATCAAATAATCGAACACGCTTGATGGGTTATGTTGTCCACCCTTTTTATTTAGCCTGTGATTGGTATTTTGATACTTCTAATAGAGATCTGTTATGTCTATGCTCCATAAAAGGACTTTTGCATAACCTAAAGGTTTGAATACAGAACTTCTTTTCTCTCATTTCTTCCTCTCAGTATCCCTTTATCAAGACCTGCTTTTGCTAAAGATTTTCGAGACCATGCTGAACAGCAGCACATTGCGGCACAACAGAAAGCAGCCTTGCAGGTAGTTCTTCACAAGGATTTTCTCAGCTGTGCTCATGATGTGAAAATTGTATTATCATTTTTGTTAATTCACTAACAGAACAAAAGGTTATGAATTAGCCTTTCACTTCATTGTGAATTTGCCTAATATATTCACACATTTGTACTGTCTGTGAATATGAAACTTCCCAAATGCACAAATTGATAATGTATGTAAGTCACAATGATTTCATTTTTAATGTGTGGAACTTCAAAATTATCTTTAAAAATGCCCTAGATCAAACTAGTGTAAAATGAAATTTCAAAGGCTTTTTTTTAAGGTTATTTGAAAACTATTCATATAGTTAAACCGGAAACACCTACTGTAGCAAGATTCTATAGTATATAATAGGTCATTGTGCTTGGAGGTTTTAGTAGGGAGAGTAGAGTGATCATGAGACTTGGAATTCCAACAAAGGAAATATTCAATAAGGTTTTATCAGAAATTAGTTTTTTACGCATATAGAGATGAAGAAATTATTTCTTCTAGTTTGTGAGACAGGACTTGCAACATTCAACTCTAAGTAAAAATAACACTTAAAAATGCAAAAGATTTTGATCAAAGTTTAAGATGATATACCATTTTACATCAGAAACAGGCTTGTAATGTACGAATACAATTTGCAAGGCACAATGAATTTACTCCTAACCATTGTGGCCACATTCATAAGAATGCACATTACTATACAGATAATCTATTTCTAGCTATGTCAAGAGTTATGGTTTCATGTCAGTGGTATGGTATGCAACATGTTCGAGCACGAAGGCAGACATGTGCAAACATCGCTTGTTATATTCACGAGCATTTCATTATACCACAACAGCAGTCGTGAGCCTAGATGCGTTTCATTCCAAATTAACATTGAAGACCTCTTCAGTAGAATGTGGATTAGTTTTAAATATTTAAGGTTGTGTGTTCCTAGCAATCTGTGACTGTTTGTCATTAACGAATCTTTGTACATTTAAGAAATTATGATCAGGTGGTTTGTGCTTTGATGTTTGTGGGATATGGGTATCCTTGGCAGAGATGTTATTTATTGTCCATATTCTGTTCCTACATGCTTGTTTGATTTGTTTTCTGCACAAGTGCCAAAGACATAATTACGATTTTTAATAACTATAGACTTGGTCGGAAACTTAACTTTTAATTGTATTCAGTTGATCTTATCCATGCATTACTGTTAGTTTAGGTAGTAATTTGAGGCCCAAACTTTTCGTTCAAGTGAACATTAAAAGTTGGAAAAGAGCATGGTATTCCTCATTGTTAGGCCAGCATCTCTTTTACACCATTTTGAAGCAAATTGGACACTTATTCATTTCCTTGCTGTGTTTAAGGGGTTGCTAATACAGAACAGCAACTGTGTTTAACTACTGACCAAGTCACCCAATTTAAAGAGCTGTGGAAGCTCAGTTTTGATTATGTTTAAGGTGGGGATTTCTAACTACCAGTAGCATTCAAGATTGCAGTGATAGGATGGGTAAAAGACACTGAAATATTGGTCAACCATGATGGCATTGAATGGTGGAGCAGATTCAACACACTGGCCTACTCCTGTTCCTATGATCCTGTATGTTCGAGGTGGAGGTGTATATAGAGTCCATACAGCATGGAATGTCCAACTCGTACATACCGACCAGACATCCCATTCTGACCTAGTCCCATTTGCCAGCATTTGGCCCATATCCCTCTAAACCCTTCCTATTTAAATACCCAAACCTATGCCTTACAAATGTTGTAATTGTACCCACCTCCTTTGGCAGCTCGTTCCATACACAGATCACCCTCTGAATGAAAAAGTTACCCGTGAGGTCCTTTTTAAATCTTTCCCCTCTCACTCTAAACATATGCCCTCTAGTTTTGGACTCACCTACCCTTGGAAAAAGACGTTGGCTATTGACTCTATCCACGCCCCTCATGATGTTATAAAGTTCTATAACGTCACTCCTCAGCTTTCAAGTCTCCATGGAAAATACCCCCAGCCTATTCAGCCCATGCCTATAGCTCAAACCCTCCAATCCCAGCAACATCCTTGTAAATCTTTTCTGCACCCTCTCAAGTTTAACAACATCCTTCCTGTAGAAGGGTGAATTGTACACAGTATTCTAAAAGTAGCCTCACCAATATCCTATACAGCTGCAACATGACATCTTGTCTCCTATACTCAAAGCACTGACCAGTGAAGGCCAGTGTGCCAAATGTTGCCTTCACCACCGTCTACTTGCGACTCCACTTTCAAGGAACTATGAACCTGCACTCCAAAGTCTCTTTGTTCAGCAACACTCCGCATTAAGTGTATAAGGCCTGCACTAGTTTGCCTTCCCAAAATGCAACACCTCACATTTAGCTAAATTAAACTCCTCAGTCATTGGTCCATCTGATCAAAGTCCTAGTATATTCTGAAATAACCTCCTTCACTGTCCACTACACAACCAGTTTTGGTGTCAACTGAAAACTTACTCACCACGCTTCCTATATTCACATCAAAATCATTTATATAAATAATAGAAAGCAATGAACCAAGCACCAATCCCTGTGCCACACTTCTGTTCACTGACCTCCAGTCCGACAGGCAACCCTCTACCAATACCTGTGTCTCCTACCTTCAAGTCAATTTTGTATTCATTTGGCCAGCCCACCCTGGATCCCATGTGATCTAACCTTGCTAACCAGTCTACCATGTGGAGCCTTGTCGAACGCTTTGCTGAAGTCCATATATACAACATCTGTCGCTCTGCCTTCATCTATATTCTTTGTCGCCTCTTCAAAAAACTTAATCAAGTTAGTGAGATACGATTTCCCACATACAAAGCTACGTTGACAAACCTAATCAGTCTTTGCCTTTCCAAACGAATGTAAACCCTGATCCTTAGAATCCCCTCCAACAACTTATCCACCACTGACATAAAGCTCACCAGTCTGTAGTTCCCTGGCGTTTCCTTACAGCCTTAGTTAAATAATGGCACCATGTTAGTCAACCTCCAGTCTTCCACCACCTCACTTGTGGTTATCGATGATACAGATATCACAGGGGACCAGCAATCTCTTCCCTAGCTGCTCACAAAGTTCTGGGACACACCCCGATCAGGTCCCGGAATATGTTTTAAAGCTAGTGCAAGTATAAGCATGTTATTTTATTATTCATTCATTTACTTGAATTAACACCTGTCTATTTCAGATTGGAATGGCTTTTATTGTTTCTATTGGTGGCATTTAAAATTGCAGTGAAGCTTTGCTGTTTCAGTGTTTTGGCTGATAATATTGTATTCCTTTGGTTGGCGTTCGTAAATAATTCTTCATTTTTTTTTACACCAAATGTAAGTTTTTTTTTTCTCTGGGAGAAAATTTAGTTTGGTACTTCATTTCACGTTTAATTACATTTGTTTAAGAAATCTAACTGACGTATTTTCATCTGTTCCTCAGCATGCACATGCACATTCTTCAGGATATTTCATAACTCAGGACTCTGCATTTGGAAATCTTATTCTTCCTGTGTTGCCACGTTTGGATCCAGAATAACCATACAAAATAATTATTAAACTGATAATTTAAGAAAAAACACAAACAGGACTTCATTTTTCACACCAGAATGAACACCGATTAAAGGGAAGAGAACATTTATCGACTGTTCATCGGTTGATTTCATCAGTGGACCATGATGTTTCATTGCAGAAGTTGTGTATGGATATTTTGTACAAGAGAAAAGGAACCACTCAATTTGTGTTTTTAAAAAAAAATCTCAATACAGAAGTTGGCTTTTGTTTATCTTTGTGACTGACCCCAGGTTAGAATTAAATTCATTGACACAAAAAGAGATGCCAAATGTTCTAGAGCAAATTAACATTAGCAGATCATAATTTTGTGGAGATCTTTTAGAACTTCAACAAATGGCAGGGCCTTTGTTATGCATTATCTGAATTCAGCAACTGCTGTGAGAAAGGCACTGCTATGTTGCTGTCTGCTGCTTGTGGTTGCATCATTACACAAAATGACCTCAAACTTTACATGCTGCTAATTGGAATTGACAAGCTCCTGCTGTCTAAATTGAGTAAATTTTAAAAGATGCAGTCATGAGAGGAAATTTACAATAGCTGTTGTCTTATAATATTTGTGTACAAATGTATTCTCTTCAGTTGTAGCTGAAATAGTATATTTAGGCTTTTAGTGAAGGTATTTAACCCTTTACTGAATCTTACCAGATATCCCTCACAAAATGAATTGAATTTTGTCCATAATCTGTTAAAATGAAATGCAATTTTTTAACTGCTTGCACAGGAAAGGCTTTCTTAGTTATACAGTATTTTGTGAAAGATCATTAGTATTCACCACTTCTTCAGAAGAGTATTGTTTTTTAAGTAAGCTTACAATAACTGGGTAACAATGCTGAAAAGCTGTGTCAGGCTATGTTCAAAATTAGTTCCAGTTACTCAACCTATAAAAATAGGAAATGCTTCATATTGTTTACCAGGTTAGACAGCATAAGGAGAAAGGAACTGTTAACATTTTGAGTTTTGACAAGCTTTCCTCTGAAAGTAAGTGTAACAGGTGTATGGAAACAGGGAAAGTGGGTAGGTGGAGGAAATTACCTGCTAAATATTTTAATTCTTTCTAGTTTTGGTTAAAAGTTTATTGATCTGAAACTGCTTTCACAAATACCAACCCACCAGATAAGCATTTGGTTTTATTTCAGATTTGCATTATCTGCAGTGTTTTGCTTCTGTATTAGCTATTCCACCATATAGTTCTCAGTCCACTTTTTTTCGCATGTTGCTGTGCACATCAGCAATGCAACAAGAACAAGATCTGTTTTCTAGTTACTCCAGGTATGCCCCTCATTGCTCCAATATATATAGGTTAACTGTGGTAGAGAACTGAATCAGGTCTGTTTATCGAAGATGCCATGAAGTGCAGAGATTATTCAAATAGTTCCCAAATAAAATGAAGGTCTAAACACGAGTGAAAGGAACAAAAGGGGCAGCTTCGTTGATGATTCAGCACCGCTGCACCCCCTTACCCCACTTGACTGAGATCCCAGAGGGTAAATGGCACTGCATAGTTATACTTCAGCAAGGTGTGGAGATCCTCAGAGGAGGGGAGAGGAGAACCCTTTCAGATAAAATCAATTTAAAGGTGGGAAAAGAATGCTGAAGTTTTCATCTCATTACTTTTTAAATTATTTTTTATAGATAGTTCTGTGTGCTATAAATACCAATTTGCATACACTTTTCTCCCAAACATTGAGTCAAAAGTTATTAATTGCATCAAATCTTTCCTATTTGTATCATACAAAAAAATTTTGTGCCACATTCATGCTTTAAGAGCCAGTATTACATAAAATTACAACACATCAAGCACTTTAACCCAACTGATCTACAACTGGTCATGCTCCAGACATGTGTCCTCTTATCCCTGTTTTGCACATCCTTCTTTACCTTTCTCACTTTGTCTTTATCTAGTTTCCTCTTAAATACATTCATGGCATTCACATCAACCAGTCCAGCAAGTTCCCCTCGTCTGTTTATTAATAATCATGGCCCAGGTCATTGTAGCAATATACCCTGAAAGATGCACTATGGCATCCCGCATGAGTTTGGATGCAATGGTTGTGTGGTATTTGCCTAAAAAGTTTAAACTTCTGATGGGTAATTGGTCTAGGTCTGGAAGAAGTTTCCAATTCTGAGTAACCTAAATCGGAGACTTTAAAGGGTTCCAACTTGCTTTGCTGAATAGTTAGCCAGGAAAGGTTGGAGGGATTAAAATCTATTATAACTCTGGGTAAGTAAAAAGTTCACACAAAACCTCAGACACGGCCACTGCTAGCCCCAAACTACACAGCCTCATACTCTATATACACAAACATACCCATATTTCCCCATGCGCGCACACACCGCCCAACTGATTCCACCCAAACTGAATTAAAACCACCACCCACCCCCTCCTCACTCGCCCACCCACCCAACATATCGACCTGCCGTGATGTTCCTGGCCGTAACATTCCCTGACCTGCCCTCAGCCACCTAACTTTACATACTTCATGACTTTTCAAAGAGGATTTGGACCTTTAAACCTGGAATACTACAATCATTGCTATAAAAGTGGGGTTGTACTTGGTCTTTGGCACTGATGTTGAGTTGAAAGACTCGCATATCACCTATGGCCAGTCTTTCTCGAGAGCCCTGAATTGGAGGTTGAGTCAAAAATAAACCGATCTCTGCGGCAGGTTAAGAGTGAAGGAGTACAGTGGCATTGCTTCATTTTGGCCCATTGAATATGACTCAACTTAAAACCAGGTAGAAAACTAAAGAACTGTCCATTTTCCAAGCAGCAATAAAATGAGTGCCTTGTATTCTGGAGAAAAAGGACTTCTGTTTTACAGATTCAAACCTGAGAAGCTATCTATGTTTGTTGAAGACAAATTGAACAAAATATTTAAGGAAAACCACTGTAAAACAGAAGGCACATCCCTCAGTGATGTTGGTTTCTTAGTGCTACATCCAGAATAAACACATCTTAAGAGTTATCAGTTTGAAATGTGAACTGTTGCGTTCTCCACATTGCAGTCAGCCCTGCAGAGTGTTTTCAGCACTTATTTCAGATTTTCTGCATCTGCATTTATTTGCTTTCATAAACATTTTCATAGAGACGCAACACAAAGGGACAATTTTTAAGTTTCAGTGCCTGTGCCCGTTTTATTTTGTCTAATTTCATTTTGGTTGACGATGATTTTAAAAAGCTGAGTTCACGGTGGGAACATCAGTTTGTTCTTTTGTTTGCCAGTTGAGTGTGTTCTCTTGGGCATCAGGTGTTTTGTGGTTCATTATAAATTTAAAAGATATTGAGCCTTCAAGCAGAACACAGCATATTAATTAATTCCCGAGCCCAGCATGCAACCATGTCTTCTGGTACAAAAGGGTGATTATTTCAATGGAGAGTTGAATCATTATTTCCAGGTATTGTGTTTATTGGCGTATCTCATTAAAATTCTGATACAATTGCTGCCCATTTTTGCTATAAACAATACAATAAAACTACTTGGTTACCACATTAGATATTTAAAATTTGTTGCATGCATCGAATCCTTTATCCCAATGGTTTGTATTTTGCTTGTGCTTCTCTGTAAAAGCAACATTTTAATTGTTTCAGAGATAGTAGGAACTGCAGATGCTGGAGAATCCGAGACAACAAGGTGCAGGGCTGGATGAACACAGCAGGCCAAGCAGCATCATAGGAGCAGAGAGGCTGACGTTTCGGGCCGAGACCCTTCATCAGAAAAGGGGGTTTTGAAATAAATAGGGAGAGAGTGGGAGGCGGATAGAGGAGAGGATAGGTGGAGAGGAAACAAACAGGTCGAAGAGGCGGGGATGGAGCCAGGAAAGGTGAGTGTAGGTAGGGAGTTAGGAAGGGGATAGGTCAGTCCAGGGAGGACGGACAGGTCAAGGGGGCGGGATGAGGTGTTATTTGCAAGGCTCCTGAAGGGCAAAGCCAACTTAATAACATTGGAGATGACAATATTTCTCAAGCTTTTCTAAATAGAACACTTGGTGTCTTTTGGGTTGATGGTTGAAGGTAGCAACTGGGCTGCAGTGGCATTAGAAATACATGGACAGGGATTTGTTTACTGATGCTTCTAGGGACGATAAGATCTTACTGCACAATCCAGGAAAATCCATGAGAGATGAATTAATATGGAATTCGATATGAAGTTTTGATATATTTTCCATGCTAATGGCTTTTAAAGTAAATATCCCTAATCCCTATTTGAGGATTAATCTCCTCTAAGGCCTTTTTCTATACCAGGTTTGAAAAGCCTTTCAGATATTTGTATTGTTACACCTGAATCAGAAGAGATGAATAGACTTCTCTCTCAATTTTTGAATTGATTGTGACAGTATCTGAATTTAAAGGGAGGCGATGTAAGATATGTAAGAAATAAGACAGCCAGCTTCTTTGAGTTAGCAAGTAAAGAATTAGTTTTATTTCTCAAACTCACTCATGCAAAATGCAGAAATTCTAAACAAGAGGTTAGAAAGGTACAAGTATATCCAGCTACCTGTGAACACAGGGCTAATTGGTAGACAGGAGTTACTGAAAGTGAAGACATGCAGCAGAGTTTTGGGTGACCTCCCGTTTTATGGAGGGTAGAATGGTGCAGAGGTAGTGTCCCTATTCTTGGACCAGGAGGCCCAGGTTCAAGTCCCACCTGCTCTCGAGATGTGTAATAATATCTCTGAACTGGTTGATTAGGAAAAGATCAGCCATGAGTACTTTTTAGCTTCTTTAAGCTTTGCACATGTTAAATAACCCTACACCAATGTGAAACCAATGAATCATAGAGAATCATAGAATTGTACAGCACAGGAGGCGGCCATTTGGCCTGTTGTGCCTGCACTAGTTCTTCAAACAAGTACCATTACCTAATGCCAGTCTCCTGTTTTTTTTCCCCCCATACCCTTGCACAACATTTTCTACACAAATAATCATCCAAAGCACCCTTGAACACTCAATTGAACCTGTCTCCACCGCACTTCGTGGTAGTACATTCCATACCAAATACTCATGAAGTGAAAAGGATTTGTCTCACATTATTCACTGAGTGAAATTGTTTTCCACTCATTTAACAAGTGATTAGAATTTTAAAATGGGCCAGATATGGAGCCACTTTGAGTTTTCCTTCTGCATCCTGTCCACCCAGGCCCATACCTGTACCTGACTGTTCTGTACAGCTATCGGGGAACCCAATCTATGTCCTGTTGGTCTAATCTAAAACCTTGTGCAGTAATTACACTGTAGGGTAGTTTAAATCCAGCACTCCCATCATGACATAGACTTGATCACAAGAGATTTTGATTTTATGTTGGGTCTCCTAATCGTCAACACAAGAAAATAAAATTATTTCGTCACTATCACATTCATATTTCTCCAACATTTATGGATAAAGAGCAATGTTAGTTTATATTGCTGGTACAACCAAAATAGAAACCATCACTATTTTGCTATCCATTAAGCTCAACAGAGCGTCAAAGAGTGACAGCGGTGGAGGACATTCCACAAGGTCCTGCATGGTAGACTGGCTAGTAAGGTTAGATCATATGGGATCCAGTGGGAGCTAGCCTGTTGGATTCAAATTTGGCTTGAAGGAGACAGGGTGGTGGTAGAGGGTTATTTTTCGGACTGGAAGCCTGTGACTAGTGGTGTGCCCCAAAGGATCGATGCTGGGTTCACTGATTTTCGTCATTTATATAGATAATTTGGGCGTGAATCTAGAAGGCAGGGTTACGAAAGTTTGCAGATTACACCAAAATAAGTGGTGTAGTGGACAATGAAGAAGGTTATCTCAGAGTATAATGGAACCATGATCAAATGGGCCAATCGGCTGAGAAGTGGCAGATGGGGTTTAATTTAGATAAATGTGAGGTGCTGCATTTTGGTAAGGCAAATCAGGGCAGGACTTGTACAGTTAGTGGTAGGGCCCTGGGGAATGTTGCTGAACAAAGACACCTTGGGGTGCTGGTGCACAGTTCCTTGAAAGTGGAGTCGCAGGTAGAAAGGGTAATGAAGAAGGCATTAGGCACGCTTTCCGTCTTGGGTCAATACATTGAGTATAGGAGTTAGGACGTCATGTTGCGGCTGTACAAGACATTGGTTGGGCCATTTTTAGAATACTGCGTTCAATTCTGCTCTGCATGCTAAAGGAAATGTGTTGTTAAACTTGAGAGGGTTCATAAAAGATTTACAAGGATGTCACTGGGGTTGGAGGGTTTGAGCTATAGGGAGAGGCTGAATAGGCTAGGGGTATTTTCCCTGGAGACTTGGAAGCTAAGGGGTGATCTTATAGAGGCTTCTAAAATCATGAGGGGCATGAATAGGGTAGGGGAGTCCAAAATTAGAGGGCATAGGTTTAAGATGAGAGGGGAAATATTTAAAAGGGACGTAAGGGGAAACTTTTTCATGCATAGGATGGTATGTGGATGGAATGAGCTGGACGAGGAAGTGGTGGAGGTTGGTACAATTACAACATTTAAAAGGTATCTGGATGGTATGTGAAGAGGATGGATTTAGAGGAATATGGATCAAATACTGGCAAATGGGACTAGATTAATTTAGGATATCCGTTCGAGTAAAAACTGAAAGAACTGTGGATGGTGTAAATCAAAAACAAAAACAGAAGTTGCTGGAAAAGCTCAGCAGGTCTGGCAGATTCTGTGAGGAGAAATCAGAGTTAATGTTTCAGGTCTGGTGACCCTCCCTCAGAACAGGGCATAGGTTTAAGGTGAGGAAGGGTCACCAGACCCGAAATGTTATCTCTGATTGCTCTTCACAGATGCTGCCAAGCCTGCTGAGCTTTTCCAGCGACTTCTGTTTTTGTTTAGGATATCTGGTCAACGTGGACAGGTTGGACTGAAGGGTCTGTTTCCATGGTCTAATAACTTTATGACTCAAAGTAATATCACTTCCATAAAATCTCATTGGGTATTCTCCTAGCAAGTTAGTTCCAATTACTGCCTCTGTGTCCACTTCATTTGCCTTTTTGATTAATCTCAATGGAGTTGAGAGACCTTAAAAACTTTTAGTCTGATCACAGTATGGTTCCAATGTTTCAGAGAGATATCATCTTTGTACTCAGTGTTTTCCGTGTGGGAAACCAATTCAATTTCAGTTCCCTATAGGATATGTTTGGCAGAGAAAATGGTTTCAGCAAAAAAGCTCAGATATTCCAATGGCTAGGTTGTCATCAGAGCAACATAGACTGGGGTTGGAACCCAGCAGAAATCCCTATGCAGCTGATCCTGAAGGAATTGAAAATTCCAATGAGCAATTATCCTTTGTCAGGAACCCACTTAAAAAGCCCCTGAAAGTCAGAATTTGGATGGTTAGTAAAGAAAAGCCAACAGGAATAAGAAAAATCTATTGTAGCTGTTGGATGACAATTAAACTCTCAACTCAGCACTGACTTTCCCTTCCCTTGCCCCCAAACTGCACCCCTGGGACATAACACCCCCATTCCTTCATCTGATTCAGCCAGACCCTACGTCAACCTCATCCCAACCCAACCTGACATTGCTTCCTCCCCCTCACAAGTTGACTCCAACGTAACAGATCCCTCCAGTCCACTCCAACATGCAACTGTGTAACAACAGCAACCAAACCCGCCCCCACCAACATTCCCTAAGCACTTGCTTGGCCCTCTTCCCACTTGGCACCCTCCCTAGCTCATCCATCTACCTCACCCACCTATCCTATCCCCTCAGTACCTCAAATTCTTGCCCTGTCAATAGTAACCTTCAAAGTACCTGCTGGATATAAACCTCAATATGGCTCTCAGTGCTGTTAAAAGGGGTGTGGGTTCCATGCAGATCCTCTGTATTTCTGGATTGTAGATTCCTAACGGGAGACCCCGTCCGAGAATCTCCAGTGGAGTAGTCAACTAAAGATAATTGGGTATTTTTTAAATCCAATCAGGGTTGGAAATAAGGTTTTATTGGAATTTCTGGACAAATTAAACAGGCATTAAAAATGTTAAATTAAAGGCATGTTACAAAGACTCAGCTTGAATTAAACATGATGTATGGAGTAATTGGAGAGAAACTATTTGCTCCAGTGGGACAGATCGGAAGAGGGTGTGAGTGAGTGGGATATTAGAGTGAGGCTGTTTGAGAGATGCCAGGAAACACTTCTCTCCACAGAATGGTAGGGAAATTGGGAACTCTTTCTTACGAAAGGTTGTTGAGGCTGAGAGGAGCAAGAGAACATTTCAGAACTGAGATTGAAAATCACTTACCTTAAGCAGATGTATGAAAGTTTACAGAACCAACATCAGTGAAGGTGAGATATAACTGAACAACTGCAACTTGCATATCGACTACGTAACCAGGTCATCAGTAATGTTGTGGAGGATTAATTCCTGGTGTGTTGTATGAGATGGGTTTCTGGAATGGTACATTGAGGAACCAACTAGGAATCCAGCTATTTCAAATGTGGCGTATAATGTGATTAATAACAATGCCTTAAAGGATTCTTACAAACCAATAGGAGCCCTACTTGACCTGTCTTATATAATCAAAAATGGAAGGTGACTCTGCAGTATTTTTTGGAAGAAAAAGGAACAAGGGAATGCTTTTGTCACCACATTTTTATTGTCTCACAAGGGTGTTTATATTAAAATGAATCAGATTTCCAGCATCTGTATTGTTTTGTGTTTAGGTTATTACAGTGAATACTTTAATATTTTGAAATGTAACCATCCATAAATAGTTTAAGTGGTCATTCATTCATTCACTACTTATGGGATCATCTTGCGCATAATTTGGATGCCATCTTTACCTAGATTATTACAGTTTAAAATTAATCCTTATGTTATAAAATGCTTTGGCACCTTCTGAGAACATGGTAGAATGGTAACTATATTACTTTTCTTTTGTAGGATGTCACAAATGTGTAGTTATAATTTTGTAAAGAAAACTAATCTGTCTTTAAAATGGCTGCCAGAAGTCACAAGACTACCCTTGAGGATTCACCTGGTATTGGGACCGGACTGTACTTGTCCTAAGAATAAATCACAACAGACCTTTTGAAATTCAACGAACATTTCTGATGAACAAAATCCCAAAGGCAATGTTTCCTCATTAGCACTGCCAGTCTCATCATCAACCTGATAGGATGACAGCCATTCAAGTTAATGTCTGAAATAGTTAAATTAAATTACTTTGACTAAGAGGCAAAGGCTACACCTATCCCAGCCCAATACCTACTAAGGAAATAATAATTTGACAGTTTTGGGATAGCAGCCATTTTAAGTTTTGATCTGTATAAAAGTCCGGCTGTGACCAATCATTTTGTGCAGACAACATGAGAGAAATATCTTGAAGCTGTTACTAGTTCTCTGTACAAGAGATACAAAGAACAGTGTTTGGGACTACTGTACTGAACCAGGCTACCAAGAACCACAATCTCCAGTGCTGTCCAAGACCTGATCTATCCTATCGACCTTTGGGTGCAACCTTTAGCAGGTTGGCTGTTGAAATCATCACAGCTGCCAGTTCAGACTCCATTGTTTTCAACCCCTTCACTGCAGAAATGGAGTTTTCAAGCAAACCAGGGCAGCAACAATAGTAAAGATCGTTACTTTAAATCTTTACATCTGTATTTTAGCCAATAACTTTAGAACTTTAATTTTCAGCCATAGTTAAGTAACTATTCATCCTTTTGTCTCACTCACTTTAGTTTGAAAAAGAAGGAGCATTCTCTGGAGTACTAGCCTCTAAATAAAGAACTTTTATTTAAAGCATAAAGCTGTATGCTGGTTACTCTTTAATTGAAGCACTCAAAAACTAAAGAGGAACTCTGTAAGAGCTTATATAAATTCATAAGTTTATAGACTACTTTGAGCACATGCCTGGAATGGTTGTGACACATGTTTTTATTTGATGGTTACAAACAGTGGCATCCGTGTACTGTAACAAAATATTCACTGCTGTGTTAATCTGACTTTTGAACAGTAGTCATTTGGGAAACATCTCCAAAATTCTGAATCCCTAGATAGCCATAATAAGCTCCTTCCCTAAAGCACTAGCCTAGCCCTCAAAACATTAAATATATTTTTCTGTCCTGATCTTGTTTAGGATTAACTTGACCTGTTTCATCATCATGACTTAATAAACAGTAA
This sequence comes from Rhincodon typus, assembly GCF_021869965.1. Classification (NCBI taxonomy): domain Eukaryota; kingdom Metazoa; phylum Chordata; class Chondrichthyes; order Orectolobiformes; family Rhincodontidae; genus Rhincodon; species Rhincodon typus. The sequence continues at coordinate 30,345,480 of NC_063334.1, forward strand.
ATCAACCAAGACCTTATTGAGAGAAATGTATTCAGCCAGGATTTGAGAGAACTCCCATGCTGAGAAACAGCTACAGTGAGATGAAAGTACTCTGCAATATATTCATGCCAAGAGCAGCAAAAAATGTGCTTTCTAAACTATCCACTTCACTGTACTGAATTATTGTATTTGTGAGATTTGTTGAGGTACGCAGCTTCATCAAAAGCTGTCATCGTTGACTCCAATGCCAACTCTTATTTTTCTTGTAAGAAGATCACACTGTTACTATGGCATCACTGATCATGTCTGAATCAAACAAAAATGTCTCACAGCTTTGTTGTGATATGATATGTCTTTTGCATCAGGGTGTATCACATGATTTTTAATTCATTCATGGGATGTGAGTATCGCAGGCTGGGTCAGCATTTATTGCTCATCACTGACTGCACAGTGGGCACTTCAGAGTCAACCACATCGCTGTGGCTTTCGAGTCGCATGTAGGCCAGATCAAGTAATAATGTCAGATCGCCCTTCCTAAAAGATATTAATGAACCAGGGTAGGTTTTTACAACAATCAATAACAGATTCATGGTCAATGTTAGCTTTTTATTCCAGATTTTTATTTGCTATTAATTTGAACCCATTTCCCCAGAACATTAGTATGAGATTTTGGTTACTAGTGCAGTGGCATAAACACTACACCACTACCTCATTACAAATCTCAGACTGTTTCAGTGAATTAACATCAAGTTAACAGCAGTCACTTTCTCCAGCAGTTGCCTAGTTTAAACTAGGGGGGATTAACACTCAGATTAACTTTAAATTGCATGTTTGCAACTCATGCCCATGTTTAAGATTGTAATTTTAGTGATTGTTTTATGGCAAATTGCATTGGATGTCCTAAGGGGCCTCCAAATGAAACCTTAAACTTTAATCCTAGTTCTAATGAATCCTAGTTCCAATACCACACCCTATCCTGTCAAGGTGTAGAGTAAGTGGGCAGTAGTTTCAGATATATGACATCAGTAGCATATACACATCATATTAGACACACTCCTAACCAACTGTGCTTCCATTAGCACATTCAGAATGTTGTGAGTTTAAATCCTAGTCTAGAGATTTGAGACTTACTGACAAGGGGCTGCGTTGTCCAGGAGACATGTATCTTCAGGTGGGTGTGCAACTCACCATGAAATTTAGTTGCGGAGGATAATATACATGAGAAATCAGAATGCTTAATGTTAAGCAGAAATGCTTTTCTCAGTCTCTTAGAATGAAAGCAGGACTGCAAAATGAATACTAGAGAAAATTTTGACAAGAATTTTCTCTGTGAGAAGCTAAAGTCATCTGTTTGTACACTCCTAGGAATATTCCTCATTATCTGTGAGAAAAGTAAAATCTTGGAGAGCAAAGCAGGATCATATCGCTAGTGACAGAACTGACACAGTGGTGCTCAATATCAGTAACTGTTCCCGACATAAATAAAGAACTAAAATTTCGTCTGCATCTCATTCAGTTAAAAAGTGTGTTCGATAGGAAATCCATCCTATCTCATCTGTTCCATTTAGTAAATGTACAAGTTATCTGTACCATATCTTAGAAGTCTGTGCCAAATACTCTGGAAGCTGTCAAGATGCTTATACCCTTGAGAAATCCTAGATTTGTGCTTCATTTCAAGGGCTGGATGCCTTATAAGGACATCTAGAACATAGAACATAGAACAGTACAGCACAGTACAGGCCCTTCAACCCACGATGTTGTGCTGACCTACTATCCTAGAAAGATCAATCTAGCCTGCATACCCTACATTTTACTATCCTCCATGTGCCTATCCAAGAGTCGCTTAAAAGTCTCTAAAATATCTGACTCCGCTACCACTGCCAGGAGCACATTCCACATACCCACCACTCTCTGTGTGAAGAACCTACCTCTGACATCTCCCCTATACCTTCCTCCAATCACCTTAAAATTATGTCACCCATAATAGTCATTTCCGCCCTGGGAAAAAGTCTCTGACTGTCCACTTTATCTATGCCTCTCATCATCTTGTACACCTCTATCAAGTCACCTCTCATCCTTCGCTCCAATGAGAAAAGCCCTAGCTCCCTCAACCTTTCCTCATTAGACCTGCCTTCCAGTCCAGGCAGCATCCTGGTAAATCTCCTCTGCACCCTCTCTAAAGCTTCCACATCTTTCCCATAATGAGGTGACCAGAACTGAACACAATATTCCGAGTGTGGTCTAACCAGAGTTTTATAGAGCTGCAGCATAACCTCATGGCTCTTAAACTCAATTCCCCTGCCAATGAAAGTCAACACACCATACGCCTTCTTTACAACCCTATCAACTTGGGTGGCAACTTTGAGGGATCTATGGACATGGACCCCAAGATCCCTCTGTTCCACCACACTGCCGAGAATCCTGTCATTAACCATGCATTCTGCATTCAAATTTAACTGTCCAAAATGAATCATTTCACACTTTTCAGGGTTGAATTCCATCTGCCACTTCTTTGCCCAGCTCTGCATCCTGTCAATGTCCCGTTGCAAACTACAACAGCCCTCCACGCTGTCCACAACTCCACCAACCTTCGTGTCATCGGCAAACTTACTAACCCACCCTTCCACTTCCTCATCCAAGTCATTTATAAAGATCACAAAGAGCAGAGGTCCCAGAACAGATCCCTGCAGAACACCACTGGTCACCGAGCTCCAGGCTGAATACTTTCCACCTACTACTACCCTCTGTCTTCTACTGGATAGCCAGTTTTGTATCCAGACAGCCAAATTTCCCTGAATCCCATGCCTCCTTACTTTCTGAATAAGCCTACCACATGGAAGCTTATCAAATGCCTTGCTAAAATCTGTTGGGAGACAAGGGCTAATGCTGCAACAATGGTTGATGACTCTGTTATGCAATTCTCTCACTGAAATTGGGTGTAGATACGGTGCAGCCGATTCTTCCACAAGGGCCACAGTCAAGCAGACAGTAGGCCTCCTGAAGATGAGGTTACGGTGCCTTCAAGTACTTCTGCCAAAGACGAGGGTGAACATGGTGATATGAGGGTGAGCAATGGAGAATTGCATGAGATAATTCACTAGACCTCATGGAGAGAAACCCTCAGTGAAGGTCCCAAAAGTAACACTTTACCGACGTTTGGTGAAATTCAGCCCATTATGTTTAGTTTATGTTGTGACCCGTGGATTGGTGGGACTAGAGTGACAATGCATTCTTCCCAATTCAGTTGTAGTTTTTATAATGTTAAGAATTTTTTAAAACTAAGTAAAAGTAAACTACTAGAATAATGTAGAGAAAAACTTAGGGTGAAGATGTGGTATAATTGGATACACGTGAATCATGAAGATGTAACTGATTCTGACGTCAGCAAGAGGATAGGCACCAATCTAGAATTAGCATATGAAGAGAGAGGAGTCTTATACACCACACAAGGGATCTGTATTTGAGATACTGTTCCATGCAGATGTAAGCAAAGGAGAATTACATAAATTATAGAAGAGCGTTACTATGTGTTACAGAGAAGGGGAGGTTAAGCGAAAGAAAATCCCTGATATTCACTTTATAAGTAACAAGTAAAAATGTATTTATTTAACTTTAACAGTGAACAAATTGACAGAACTACTAACAAACCAAACAATTCCCCCCCGCCCCCAACTCCTAACTATTTCCTAACTGAACAAAAGTCTACTGGTATGCTATTCCAATAAACATGAGTCCCACTTATATAACCTAAGTAGTAAGAAAAAAGATTAAAACTTAGTCTCTCAAAGTCCACACAGAATGTGTCTTCCAGAATGCTCTGTCCTCTCCACTGTCTCTCCAGTCATGAACGCCATTCTTCTGCTAATCTTACTATCAAGGATGTTTTCTCTGTGAAGACTCTTAGCTAGAAGTGATATGGTACCTTTTATGTATAAGATGGTGCTTTCTTAGAGAGCTTACTGATTTCATGTGAGAGCTAGGTGCGTATTTCTCAGATGGTAGTTTGCTTTCACACCAATTTTCAAAAACCCTCTCCTTATATACCTTGGATGACATATCAATTTTCTTACAATAGCATTGGTCTGAGGTTGTCAAAACCATCAGATTTAAATTCAATTGGTTTTCAATCGCTAAGTGCTTGGTTTAAATTAATTGGCTGATTCCAGCTAGTTGCCAAAACATCAAAACAAGTCTAAGGTTTCCAATCACACAGCCGATTGATACTTGTTTCAATTTTAGAACTGGCTGTACCTATTCAGCTGCTTACAGACACATTTTCGTTTAAATTTCTGAACTGAGAAAATCACATCACCTCTTAAAGAGACTATGCACTCTACACAACTTTATAACATAAGTGATAAAGAGTGAGCAGCTTCAGGAGCAGAGTAAATGGAGACTTCCAGAGCCTGTGAAACTCCAGACCATTGGATTGCATTGACTTAAATCACCAAATAAGGCAAGTGGTGCTCTCCAGACCATGACAATTCGCTGCGTAGAAACAGTTAACCTCATCTTGCCCGGTTCTTTTGGCAACTATCTTAAGTCTGTCTCATCTGGTTCCTGATCCTTCTAACAGTGGGAAGTGTTCCCTTGTTCACTCCATGAAAAACCCCTCCTAATTTTGGATTCTTCCTTGAAATCTCCCTCAGATTTATCTTTAAAGCAGAAAGGATTATCTCTATAAGAACTGCACTGTCACTCATTACTTATCGACTCAAGGAATTAAATAATAAACTTTCCATTGAATATATAATTACATCATTTCTATTGTTCATTATTTCAGCAATAAACTAATTTAATATTTGAAATCTAAGATAAGGTCTCTTAAATGGTCGTCTGGGATCCTTGGAAGTTCTATCCTTGCTCCTCTCTTATTCTTTGATTAGCTGCTGCTTCTTAGAAACATCCTGCAAAGTCATTGTGTCTGTTTGTGGACTGACAACACTCAACATTATCTCTCTGACAATGTGCCCCTCCCCCATAACCCAACTTACTGAACTTGACTCCAATTACTTGCATAGATTTTCTACGTATGTCCCATATATTTTCTTGCCTCTGTGAAGTACCTTTGAATATATTGCATCATTAATGTCGCTGTGAAATAAATGTTCCTGGTGTTTATTTTGTTGCCTGAATACAAAGATGTTAATACCCTATCTTTACTTTTACAGGTTGTCCAAGAGCTCACTGTCATAGAAATAAGGTGGTTTGTCTTTCTCAAATGATCACTTAAAACAGTGATGAACCTGAGTACAGCACATTAATTAGGAATAAAGAAAACAAAGACAACACTTGCTTTTGCTAACCTTACAGTATCGCAAAGCGCTTTCCAGCTAATGCAGTGTGTTTTAAATAATCGTTCTTATAATGTAGGAAATGCAGCAGACAATTTGTAGGGCGGAAGCTCCCACAAATATCAATGTGATAATGACCAGATAATTTGTTTACTTCAGGACAGGTATGGCCCAGGATACTGGAATAACTTGCCTGCTCTTCAAAAAGAACCATGAGATCTTTATTGTCCACCTGAGAGGGCCAACAAAGCTGAGGCTTAACAAAGCTATGAAGTCTTGGTGAAAAGGGGATGATTTTCTCTCTAGGGCCAATGCACTCCGTTATTTCCCCTTGCAGTAACCTCTCTCGCCACCTCCTAACTCTCTAGGATAATACTTAAACTCACATCCTTCTGACTCAGCGAGTTACTAACTGACCCTCAGTTGACAAAACATGGACTACTGGGCTCCTTTAAGCCGGGAGCTCCCACCTGCACTCTCAGATTGTAGTGAGAAATTCTGTTTGACTACAAAAAAGGTGAAAATAAATATCCATGATATATAGGGCAAATACACATTGCAATACAAAGATGTAATGTGAAACAAAAACAGGAATTGCTGGGGAAACTCTGCAGGTCTGGCAGCATCTATAGAGAGAAAGCAGACTTAATGTTTCAGGTGCAGTGACCTTTCTTCAGAACTGGACCCATAACGTTGATCCTGCTTTCTCTCCACAGATGCTGCCAGACCTGCAGAATTTCGCCAGCAATTCCTGTTCTTGATTCAGATTTCCAATATCCGCAGTTCTTTGTTTGCTTGTGCAATGCTGTAATGTATTATACAAGCAAAAGTAAACTATTATTTCTGAGTGTGTATAGAGAACAGTAAGTATTGGCAGTTATCTTTCCTTAAATGATAATACTAAATTCAAATCTATTACAGCAAACGACTTAAATACTGCTATTGAGGGAAAGTGTTAAAATTCACAGATTATAATGCAGAAATAGAAATGAGATTTAGAACAGCCATGATCTGAATTAAATGTCCCCACATTGTTCCGCTGTTCTCTTTGATCTTGATTTACCATGGGAAGGCATCTGTGGAGACAGGGCCTGACTATTTTCCTGCGGTTGAAGCAGAGGTTTTCAGATGGCAGTGTGATCAATGGCTGTCTTTGGACAGAGTGTAACAATCACAAAACCAGCTGATAACTCTTACTGTCACATGTCGGTCAGCAACATTGTCAACCATAAACTACTTTCAGAACGCTGTGCTCCAGAAATACATGCATCTATTACTATTTTTATCTTGGTAAGATAATCCTAAACTGTTGTTATTACCATTGCCATCCTTAAAACGGTTTGCTGTTACAGGAGAGATAGTAGGAACTGCCAATGCTGGAGTCTGAGATAACAAGGTGTAGAGATGGATGAACACAGCAGGCCAGGCAGTATCAGAGGAGCAGGAAAGCTGACGTTTCGGTTCTGGATATACTTTACAGATTTTCCAAACCCAAGAGTGCCTGCTGCCTGCTGAGTTGATTATAAAAATAAAGAAGTTGCTTTTATATAGGACCTTTCAGGATCACAGGGTATTTCAAAATGCATGGCAGCCAATGCCAAACTTTAGAAGTATAGTCACCATTTATAATGTATATAACATAGCTCAATGGTGGGGTGGTATGGTGGCTTAGTGATTAGCACCGCTACCTCAAAGCACCGGGGATCCAGATTTGATTCCAGCTTCAGGTGACTGTCTGTGTGGAGCCTAGCCCTAACCCTAACCCTGTAATAGATTTGAATTTACTATTATCATTTAAGGAAAGGTAACTGCCAATACTTATTGCCAATACTCCCTGTGTCTGCGTGGGTTTCCTCTGGGTGTTCAGTTTACTCCCACAGTCCAAAGAAGTGCAGGCTAGGTGGATTGATCATGCTAAATTGCCCCATAGTGTTCAGGGATAGGGTGGGGGTGAGGGGTTGGGGTAGGATGATCTTCGAAGGGTCAGTGCAGACTCAATGGATGGAATGGCCTGCTTCCACACTGTAGGGATGCTATGATAGCAGCCAAATCACACAGGAAGCTCCCACCTAGTAATTAGGTAATGTATAGGCAATTTCTTTTTAATCTCAATGATGTCGTTGCAGGAGAAATGTGCCAAGTGTACTGGCAACAACATCACTGAGATTAAAAAGATTTTTCACATCAGTCCAATTATGCAAGGCTGACAGCAGACTGTACAGATTTCCTCTTTTATTTTTGATGATCTCCAGGGCTTGTTACGAAATGGTTGAGGTGTTGGGTGGAGGTGGAAATTGCACAAGTAGAGGTTAGCAACTTATGACCAATACTTGAGTGTCATCCAGGTTTTCCTTTATATTTTTATTATGGGATGTGGGTCTCCCTGGTGAGATTCATTGCCCATCTTTAATTACCTTTGAACTGAGTGGCTTGCTCAGCTATTTCAGAGGGCAATTAAAAGTGAACCTCATTTCTGTAAGCCAGACCAGGTAAGGGATGGCAGATTTCCTTCCCTGAAGAATATTAGTGATCTAGATGTGTTTTTGCATCCATCGATGATGGTTTCATGATCACCCAATTTATCAATTGATTAGAAGTAAAATGTATTTCAACCCATATCCCCAGAGCATTAACCAGTGACATTTATACTATACACCAACTCCAGCTCATGCCTCTGACCCATGACACTTGCTTGTTTCTTGAAGTGGTACACGAGTTTGGAAAATTCAAAGGTTTTCAGTGGGGATGTTAGTATTACTTGGCTGTAGCAAGACATTTCACCTTAAAGAAGCAAATTCTGAATTTGGATTCACTGTAAACAAACTGTATTTTCCAACTAGTCAATGAAAGAGTGAGATTGATTGATCTAGTGAAATCACAAGCCCAGACTGTCCCTATCTTCCTCTTGGGAGTAGATAGCTAATGTTTACCTTCTGGTGAGGAAAGAATAAGCATAAACTCTTAACCCTCACAAGCTGCTCTGCAAATCAGTTAGATCATGATTGAGCCACATTTTAATTCCATCCATCTGCCTTGATTCTGTGATCCTTACTACCCTTACCCCACAAAAATCCATTTGTTGTATTCTTGAAATGTTTAACTAAAATGCCATACACCACACCATTTGCAGGGAGAGGGTCCCAGATTTCCAAGACTCTTTTTGTGAAGAAGTGGCTACTGACATCATCCCTGAAGGGCCTACCTCTACTTTTCAGCTCTTTTGTTTGAGATTCCAAGACCAGAGCAAATGGTCTACTCTATCAAATCCTTTAATCATCTTAAACACCTCAATTAGATCACCCATAATCTTCCATATGCAAGAGAACAACAGCCTAAACTATGCAAGCTGTTCTCGTGCTCTAGCCATTTTAATTCATTTATCATTCTGGTGAGGAGGTCATTTGTCAGAATGGGTAGTATCCCTGTCTGTGACCCAGAAGACTGTAAGTTTGAGTCCCATCCAGGACTTGACAGCCAAGGATGGTGCATCCAAAACACAAACAGGTAGGAAATATTTCCAACACTCAATGCAGGTGATTGGAGTGACAGAAATTCCTGGTGAACCATGCGATGGAAAGAATGTCAGAGCATTGACAATCACAGTCCATAATTCCAGACTACAAGCTGCACGGAAAGGTGCTTGCTGTCACAGTATCTTGGACTCTCTGAATGAACTGTAACACATCACACCATCATTCTGGTGAACTCCCTCCAAGGTCCATGCATCTTTCTTGAGGTGCAGTGCCTAAAACTGAATGCAATGTTCTAAGTACAACATACCCCACAGCTTTAAATAACTGTCATATAAAACCTACACCGACGCCTGATTAATGTCCCCTATCAATGAGTTTAAGATCTGACAGTCTTAGGCATATGGGACTGAAAAGCAGGTAACTGGTTGAAACTCAGGTTATCCTTGCGTTTCATTATTTGTTTTCAATCTTTGAAATGTACTTACATGGGTTAGAAATGCATTAACATCCTTTGTGAAATATTTGGTAACAGCATTGAGAGGCGTTGAATTTCAATTGATATGCAATGGCCAGTTACAGTCACATGGAAATGAAGTGGATACTATTTGTTTATACACTTGAGTAGAATATAAATAGAAGAAATGCTGGAGGACATAAACGGTCAAATTTTATCCATGCATTCAAAAAGATGAGGAAGTAAGCCTTCCAGAGATTATGGAGCTCTTTTGGCCTGAAGGGTTTTATATTGGCATTTGCTCACAGACTTTCTAATAGGCTTTTGCATGATGCATTTTTGTCAATGAACTTCCAGAAAATCTACAGGACGTCTCTGATCTCTGCAAACAGAACAATCATCAGTTTGAACAAACAAATTGAACAATCATTAATGAGCAGTGCAGAGCATGAGCAAGGAAACACCAGTTAGAGTAATGAGTTCAATGTTAAATCAGATACAGAACATGAATTAAAGATTAGATTAGAGTGAGAGAAATAAAAATTTTAAAAATATCTTCAGAAATAATTAGATTCTGAAAAAATTAAACTTCACATTTGTTAATGCTTATTTTTAGCTGTAACAGTAATCAATATTTATCATGTCCTGAAATTTCTACTCGCTCCTCTGATAAAATCCTATAATTTTCTGGTGAGTTTAGTCTGTATTTATGAGGTAATTACACGAACGTAACAATGTTCGATGTATTTTCTTGGCAAAATGCTATTACAGCACGTATTTGATGGAACAAGGTGATTCAGTCTAAACTTGCAGATTTCAGTGTTTAAGTGCACATGTGTTGTCCTTGGAAGCTGCTGTCCAATTCACACTTTAATAAAAGAGGCATATTTAATCTTACTTTGTTTCTTCTTTTGATCCTGGTAGAGATTGATAATTTTTCGAAAGAGAGTTGAGTTTCCCAGTGACTGGCATAAAGAATTGTATGGCAAAGTTCCATGTTGTAAAACTTTTACTTTAACAAACAAATTCACTTATCTGCAGAAATGATTTTTTCCCCCTTAACTAATTAATACAACCAAAATCACCTTGCTACATTTATACATTATATCATACTCACAGCAGAGATGTAATAATGCACATAAAAGTCACAATTTCAACAGCATCTCTTCTCCCTGCCCTACTAGGGTAAACTTTCCAGAGTTCTTTACAATAAAGTCATTTTCACTCCATTTTCTGAACATCATCAAATGGACTTTCAATAGCAAGGTATCCTGTGGTGACTCTTTGGTTTTTAATTCTCCACAAACCTCATCTATTCAAGCAAGGAATCCATTCTCGCCAACATTTTACTTGGTGATTAATACTAAACAAGTCCTTTTCTTCTGCTCAGAATAGCAGCCTATTCTCAGCCTTTTTTCCCCCAAATCTCTCAGAATAATGACCCAGGGAGATTGTGAGTCTGTTCAGCAAAATCAGCTGAGTCTTCCTTTGTGAACGGGTATTAAAATTTGCACCTTACTTTCAACAAATCTTGACATGATCTGTCCCATGAAGACAGATTTTGTTACAGATCACATTCCCTTTGCAAACGACTTCATTTCATCTTGAATTAAAGGAGACAGCTTAAAACATAGCCATCTTAAAAAGTCCAGCGTTCATAACATTCTACACCAAAACTTGGTACGTCTTCTGTTCTTTTCCCCATTTATGATCTTTCGACATCAAGCACTGCACGCTAAGCCAAAGATCAGAGCAGGCAATTTGTTGCTAATTTCCTACATGATCCGAGATTGTTTAAGAACAGAGCAGAGTTGCAGGCTGCACTTTGGTAATGCGGTACCTTTAAGGTGGTTCTGAAAGGGCAGACCTTTCAAGTCACTTAACATGGTAGGAGCCTAGAAAATTAATGATTAAAAACTTATCAATTCTTATATTTTTGCCAAGCGGATATGAGGTTGGAAGAAAATATTAGAATAGAATTTGATTAGAATGGCCTTATTTTTAACCTATAACCTTCGTTTCACTCCACTTTAGTCTAATATCAATCCAGGACTAATGGTTAGCTGGGACTGGAATTACGGTGTAAGTGTAGTTGTTACTACAATGATTCCTAAGTGTACCCTAAGTCCAATAACTTCATACTTTACATTGTCTATGGCTGTCAGCATGTTAACTACCTAGCTCTCCACTTAACCTATTCATCAAAATAATGCATTGTGCCTGCTTTTTCCTATCATTTGCAAAGCTAAGTCTGACAATCAGACTTATTCTCGATAAGAGACTGCATTAGCAACATTTTAAAAGTAGATTCCACAATGTTGCATAAAATACCTTAACTCTGGCAATATTGGTCAGCTATGACTTTTGATGGTGCTAAGGTATCACTTAGTAACTTGTTAGTTTTGTAGTGTTTTTTTGTATTGTAGGAAATACAGAAGTCAGTACTACACAACAAGCTCCCATAAGCAGCAATGAAATAAATAAGCAGATAATCATTCCTTGTTCCAAAGACTTTACCACAAAATCTAGATTAACACTCCTTGTGCACAAAACTGAGGTAGTATTGCACAGTTAGACATGCTCTCTTTTGGGTGGGATGGAGGAGCAGGAAAGATGACCTTTCGAAAGGGTCGGCACCGTATTAGTCAATCTGCCTGTCTTTTTAACATCTATTTGTAAGAGGTTCTAGTATTCAACATCGAGATAATCAGATTGATGACTAAGGGAGTGATCTCTAGGACCAGGGAGAGCGCTCTCCCTGCAAAGCCCTCAATAACAAAAAAAATGCAACTTTGTTTTGAAGACGTTAAAACAACACACAATCCAGCAACCAATTAACAATCAGCTACACTGATCCTTCCTATAAATAGACTTCCTCGCCCGTTATCCCAAACGCGCTGTCCGGAAGAAGGGGGGAAAATCACTGGGAGAGGAATAAATAAACGACAGGGAAAATGCAACAACTGCTTGCAATTCTCCTCTTCCTCATTGTTATCACTGGTACGTCCTGTTCTTGAGTAACTCTCTGTTCTTACCCGATATCGTCCCAAATCCCTTCACTTTTTGCTCTGTCATTGCAGGTCCCATCGAAACTGTTGAAGCTCAACTCATGTCCCGGATAAGGAAAGGTAAAATTTAACTATTTGTGTAGTTCTTCAGCTGTTTTCTTGCTGTTCTCGATCCAGGTCCATTTCCTGTTGTCATTGGCTGCAAATGGTTGCTCACTAGTGTTTATCTATGGTTATTTTGTCCCACATTTATTAGGGTGAAATACTACTGGGGTCGCATCTTTTTTTGTACTTAGTTTGTACATTTTTTTGGGCAATTACTTTTTAAAAGAACGTTTATTTAAATAAAAAGTAAACGAGATTTTGGAGTTTTATCTTTCTCTGGTTATCACTAACTCCCAATAGGGATCGAGGGTTTTTGTTTTGTAATGTTCTGAATTTGGTCTTTGTGTCAAATGTGTATGTATCACTGTTATTTGAGAGAGGCGGCTTGTTTGATATTGCACCTTCTTTCTTCAAGTTCAAATAAATTCCTGGACTATACGTGCTTCTTAACCTAGCCCGGAAAAAAATGTGACCAAACCTTGTCTTTCACAGGTAGGTACCGGTTACAACCTCAGGGTGTCCGAAAGCAAACTGCAATCAATCAAGTACTTTTGTAGTGTAGTCAGTACTGTGAAATAGTAAATGCTGCAAGCAAGTTATGCAGAGCAAACTCGCACACACAGCAATGCGATAATGACTACGTAATCAATTTTAGTTGCATTGATTAGGGATAAATATTAGCCAGGACACTTGGAAGAACTGAGATAAAATGCCATTTAAAAGTTTCAACACGAAAGCTTGAAATTCTTTGATTAAACAAAGGACCGCAGATCTGAAGATCTGAAGCCAAGCAGAAATTGCTGTCGAAACTCAGCAGGACTGGCAGCAACTGTGGAGAGAAAGCAGAGTTAATGTTTCAGATCCAGTGATTTGTGTTCTGAAGAAGGGTCACTGGACCCCAAACCTTAACTCTACTTTCTCTCCACAGAAGCTGCCAGACCTGCTGAATTTCTCCAGCAATTTTTCTTTTGCTTGGAATTCTTTGATGCTTCCCATGACATTGTAATTTCCATATACAGCAAGCTTAGATTCCCAATTTTTAGGTAAGCTTTCTGACTGCTTGACTTTGCCCAGCTACATCTACCAAGCCTGACTACAAAGCTCCGTTCCTCCTGATCCCATTCCTTTTCCCAGCTACCTGTTCAGTCATGCTGAACTTGTTGTATAGTCTCAAAGTGTTGCTCTACCATGAGCTGTGTTTCAAGCTGCACCACCAAACCTATTGTCACTGCATTGTTCTCCTTCCAAATATACTGTATCTCGAGCCCCGTTAGTGCTTTTGAATGTTTTGCTGTATTAAAGGTATTTCTTCCACTCATGCCATGATTTGCAAAGCAGGAGTTCATGGCCCTCCAACTTGAAAGCTTGTCAAATTCTTGGTGTTGTTCTTAAACATTGAAAATGCCAAAGCTGTCAGTGTATTTCTTCCTTTATCTCTTCTTCTGCTGCCCTCAGTCTTACCAGTAAATACCTAATAAAGGTTCTAGTTTCAATAAATATGCCATCAACAAAGGTTCTAGTTTCTTTCCCATAAATAAATGCCCAAGGAATTGTCATCATTTCTTAGCAATCATTCATAAATGTTCTTGTGTGTGAGTTTGATAGTTATAAAAGTGTCAGTTCTGAGGAAGAGTCACTCAACTTGAAATATTAACTTTGATTTCTCTCAACTGATGCTGCCAGACCTGTTGAGCTTTTCCGGCAATTTCTGTTTTTGTTTCTGATTTATAAAACTGCCCTCAGCACCGCTATCTCGTGAGTTAAAATTAAAATAATACAAGGAAGACTGGCTGGTGTAGGAAGATAACAGGCACCTGAACAACACATGGACTGAGAAAACCTTCCCTAGCGTGAGTTAAACATTAATTTGATTCTCTTGTACGATGTCTCTCAGGTTTGTTTTCTTGATACTTTAACAGACTTTTCCAAAAAGCTTGAGCTGCTGAATCATGAAAATGATAACAGTGAAGAAAAATACGGTAGGAACTGATCAAATTAAATGTTTTATTGATGTGACATTTTGGTGTTGTGAGATACTCTATAATGTTATGGAATCTTTATCTGTGTTCCATGTGTGGCAGAATAAAGGATATCTCAGTGAGGAAAAATGCATCTAAGCATATAATGTAATCCAATAAACACCAACCAACTTCTACAGGTTTGTTATAAACTACTCCTGAGTTTCACATTTAAACTACTGTTTATATACAACTAGTATATCAAGGTTTTACTTCATATTGTTCCAAAGCTTAGAGGCCTGTTCCAGTATATAGTCCTGTCAGCACCAACATCCCACTGGTACATTGCTCAAAAAGCTACTCTCCATGTTTAAGTCCAATAAATTTACAAAAGCAAGCAAGATCTAGTAAACCTTCACCTGTCGCCTGTTTGAGCCTCTGCTGGAGTACTGTGTTCAGTTCTGAGGATAGTACTCTGTAAAGGATCTAAAGGCCTTGGAAAGATTCCAGAGATTTACCAAAACATTAATGGGAATCGAAAAATTAAAAGACAGGGAGAGAGAGAAATTGAGGGAGAAGAGGAGATGGAGGTTTTCAAACTCATGCAGGGTTTTGATAGGGGAGATAAGGAGAACTCCAAGTTGGCCAAGTTTACATGGTCAATCAAGTCTTAGAATCATAGAATCCCTACAGCGTGGAAGAAGCCATTCAACTCATCCTGTTCACACCGACCGTCCGAACAACATCCCACCAATCACACCCCCCCTACCCTATAATCCTGCATTTCCCATGGCTAATCCACCTAGCCTGCACTTCCCTGGACACTAAGGGCAATTTAGAATGGCCAATCCACCTAATCTGCCCATCTTTGGACAGTGGGAGAAAACCAGAGCACCCAGAGTAAACCTACTCAGACACAGGGCAAATGTGCAAACTCCACACAGACAGTCGCCTAAGGCTGGAATTGAACCCAGGTTTCTGGCACTGTGAGGCAGCAGTGTTAACCACTGAGCCACCACTGCACTTGGAATGGGACTGTACCAATATTTTTCTGACTCAATGATGAATGTGTAACACTGAACCAAATCAACACTGAATAGTTTGTGTTAGATGATGGGTAGGCCTTCAGAAGCCTATTTGCCAACCCTCCAATATTGTCTTGGTGTCCCAGGCATTAAAGATTAATTTTCTGGAAAATATGGCAAGCAATTCTGGAGAAAAGTCAAAGGGTCTTATAAAAACAATTATTTTCCTTAACTGTTTAGAAAAAGTCTATTAATTTGGTCTGTTAATTATAAATAAAATGGAGATGGGGAGACAGTTGTTTGACTGACAGTCCAGAAACATCCAACAGTTGAGTCTTCGCCTTTCCAATTTGCTGTTAGAAGATGGAGTGCACTAAGGCTTCATATCAAGATGGCCGACAGCAGGACCATGAGCCTTAGCAGCTGGTGGTAGGAGATCATGTGGTGCCCTGTCCCGGAACACGTTCAATTTGAGTCAGTGACCAGATTGAAACCTATTCAAATTTACGTTGATTCGAACGTTTGCAGTTGTTGACGGAGGAAAGGAGTTTTGTCCTGGCAGTCCAGACTGACCTCATTACAAAGGAACAAGAGGAGGCCATTCAACCCTTCAAGCTTGTTCTGCCATTCAGTTAGATTATGGCTAATCTCAATTCCATCTAACTATCTTGGATCTAGGACCCTTAATATCCTTAACTAACAAAATACCATCATTCTTAGTTTTAAAATTATTAATTGGCACTGAGCCTCAAAAGCTTTTTTGGTGCTTAGAGAATTGTGGATTTTTAAAACCCTTTGTGTGAAGAAGCACTTTCTGAGATCCTCCCTAAACTGTCTGACTCTAATTTTAATTTTAATCCCTTGTTCTGGACTGTCCCACCAGAGCAAATAGTATCATATACCTTATCAAATACCTTTAATCATATAAAATCCATTCACTCAATCACCATTGAATCTGCAATACTCCAGGGTATGTAAAACTAGTCTCCACAATTTAACTCCCTTTAGTCTAAATATCATACTGGTGAATCTACACTGCATTCCACTGAGCTATAACCTTCCTGAAATAGGGTATCAAATCCTATATTAGAAAGTATAATGTGACAATTCTTCCAGTAACCTTGATTTGCTTCAATATTTTACATATTGAATTAGGTGTGATGCAGAGATTTAATACAAAAATAGTTCTAACAACTTTGTAGAAAGAAATTGTATATTAAATTGGATTCAGTTTCTAAGCAATTTCTGTTCCTCACATAATCTAATCAAAAATTGTGGAGTGTGTGTGGAAAAGCTGGAATCGTTCAGACAACCTGAGAAAGAGGATCGGACACTCACTTAGGTCATGTTTGTGTGCCATTAGTAGGAGCATTTGCTTGCTCTTTCTGATGATGATCATTGACAATCTAAACAATTCTGGAAGAACACAGTCATTCCTCTCAGGAAAGTGGCAAATGGTGATTCTCTGAGTATGACTCTTCGCAGTGAAATTCATGAGCCAGAGTTAGCACCTTTCACATGGATCTGAAATATGTTGCCAGTGGCACTGTGTCACACTGATGCTGACTTTACTGTTCCTTTGAAAGTCAACCACTCTGATTATATAGGACAGTGTTACATATACGGCACAGATCACAGGCCATTCAGCCCAACCAGTCTATAGTGGCATTTCTGCTCAAAGTGTCTCCTTTTATCTCTCAACATTGAACTATTCCCTCCTTCCTCCTATAGTTATCCACAGCTTCTCCTTAAATGCCTTAATACTATTCACCTCAACCTTGACCTAAAGAGTGGTGAAAATGTGGAACTTGCAGCTACAAGGAAAGAACTTCCCTCTGGATTCTGTATTGGATTTTTTGGTGGATATCTTGCATGTTTGGTCACACTCCCTGCAATTTTTTTCTTTTCAGGTAATGATCCAAATCCCTTTTGAAAACATTAACTGAATCTGCCACGTCCACATCCACAGGCAACAGTTTATCGTCATCTACTCTGTTCAGATTCTCAAAGTCAGTCAAATCTCCTCTCAACCTTCTGTTCTGTAAATAACAGTGTGAATATATTCTTCCTGGATACATTGACGTCATTGCAGACAGCTACTGCAGAAATTCTTCCTTCCCCAATCCTCGTGCCATAAAATCGTGGCAATTGAATTTCACAAAGTTGTTCTCCATGTCAGGGCAGGGTTGCCATTTTGTGTGTTTCAGTTCCAAGCTCATCTGTAAATACTGTGAGCATAACAGAATGAGCTCAACATTACAAAGTCACCTCTTCCAGTAGCTTTTGTTACTAATATTGCCCATTTTGCATGTGTGCTGCTGTTACAAGAGTGTACATTTATGTGGTGCACTATGAGAATCAGATCCTCTCCGTGGTGGTCAATGCCAAGAGGTAAGCCTCAAGGACCTGGACACAGTGCTTCAAACAGCTCAACGACCTCACAGAAATGGCTAAGGTCAATTAATGTATCTTCAAATGCCATATTCTGCCAACTGTCATTAGTGTTGGATATTGCTCAATGTACTACACTTCCATCGCTTATCTATCAACAATCTCTATCAATCAGGACTGTGATACCAGACACTCACACTTGGCAGTGCTACAAACCCCACATCTTGGAGCTTGCACATACTGTCAGCTATTCATCAATGTCATTGATGACATCCATAACAGCCATATCACCCAAAGAGATTGAACAACCCTCATTGACACAGTTCTCCCTCTCTCACGGGACAAGATGGCATACAAATCTAAGGCAGCAGAAACTAACTGAAGGAGAAAGGTCTGCCTGTCCTGACTCTGTTGGAGGAACTTGTGCTGAAGCTGTAGACATTGGGGGAGGTCTGAAACCTTTCTAGATGATAGATTAGTGATAAGGATACTTTCTTCTCTCAGATACCCAAGCTTTGAAACCTTGGCCACGGATTGGAGGTACACCAGGAAGATGAAGACACGCAATCACTTGTTTTCACACTCTCAGTCTTAGTTCAGTTACTGGCACAGTATATCTTAGGAGGGTAGCATTGAAATGGGATCTATTCTTTGTTGAGAACTTCGTTATTTTATTTTTATTTTTATTTTTTTTTATTTGGAGCTGTGAGCTGAACTTGACCTTTGGACTGTGAGCAGCAGTTTGTTTGTTATTTAAAAAGGAAAGAACAAACAAATTGGTATTTGTCTATGGGATCCGTCTTGGGAAGTTAATTGCAGTTTGATTCTCTTTCAAAAAACACTCTAGACACTACAGTTCCAGAGACATATTATACACAAACAGGTAACAGATGTTGAATGTTCAGTGGGGTCTCATAGGGAGACAACCAATCTAACAAAAAGAATCCAAAGTATGAACTGGTTTTTGAACTGTGTTTAAGTCAGAAGGATTGTGACTGCAAAAGCTACAGGATGGAGGATCGATCGCTTCCTGGTTGTCCTCCCTTTATTAACTTATGGAAAGTTTGGAGAATAGAAGCTAGGTTTTACGTGAATATTACTCAGAGCCAACTGGAAGCTTTTTGCATGCACAAGTGTATTCAGGAACAAAGCAAGATACAATCTCCTGTGTCTGGAAGACTACGGATTGTGGAATCTGCTTAAGTGAACTGGCCAATTACATCTTTTTTTTTCTTCTTTTGATTTATCCCTTAAATATGTCTGTCTGTCTTTGTGTGAGATTAAAGGTCAGAATCAAAGAGAATCAGGTTTAAATATTACGTATTAATTAGATTACTTTGTTCTTTAACTTTGTTCTGCTGAAGCTGCTATATTATTAATAAATTGTTAAATCTTTTGTTTAAGCTATAAACCCAGTGTCTGGGATTGGCTATTCACAAAATCTGGTACTGGTTATTCAAACAGTCTGGTTAGGGATCTTTGGAGTCAATTTTGAGGGTGAGTGAATATTTCAACTTTACTGTCTTGCCAATACAGGGATAGGGAGGCTGATTTGATTTGGCTGCCTATCTTTGTGTTGTAACAGTTTGGTCAGACTCTGAATGGGAGTGGGCTACAGGCTTGAGGAATGGTGGGATCCAGAGGAGGTGAGGTGGGGGGACCTGAAATGGGAGGGGGTGAAGCAGACTGCACCACTGCTTTCAAAAGTAACCCTTCCCCTCAGTTAATTTTCCATTCTCTCATAGGACATGGGCATTGCTGGCTGGCCAGTATTTCTTACCCATCCCTAGTTGCACTTGAGAAGGTGGTGGTGAGCTGCCTCCTTGAACCGCTGCAGTCCACGTACACAGGTTGACCCACAGTGCCTTTAGGGAGGGAATTCCAGGATTTTGACCCAGTGCTGATGAAGGAACAGTGATATTATTTCCATGTCAGAATGGAGGAGAACTTGTAGATTTTGCCAGCACAGCTGCACCCCACCCCACGCCCCTGGCTGTTTCTCACTTCTTCCCCACTGTTATTAGACTTCTGAGTGGACATCTCAAATTTTAAATTTAATATTGATCTCGCTGTTTGTGCGCCTTCTCTGCCACTGTAACTTTGTATTCTTCACTGCACCCTAATACACCTTGAATGATACAATCTGCCTGTACTGCATGCAAAACAAAACTTTTCACTTTAGCTAGGTATACGTAGTAATAATAAATCAAATCAAATCAAATCAAATCAAATTAAGGGATTGTATAAAAGTGAGTATTCAATTGGGTGTGCAATTATGGCATATATTGTAAAGACCACTTTTCATTTGTTTTGCACTGTGAACTACAAAATGGGAAAAGAGAACTGTGGAAGAACGTGTTGTAATTTTAAAAATGGGTTAACTGTGTTGTAAGATAACAAGGTGTAGAGCTGGATGAACACAGCAGGCCAAGCAGCATCAGAGGAGCAGGAATGGGGGAGGGGAAGGGGGTTCTGAAATAAATAGGGAGAGAGGGGGAGGCAGTTAGAAGATGCATAGAGGAGAAGATAGGTGGAGAGGAGACAGACAGGTAGTTGCAGTGGGAGAGAGATCCACTGAGGTTTTTCCGGAGGGAGGAGGGTAACTTCTTCAGGGTATCTTGAGCGTTGCCACCCCAGTGGGGTTGAATGTTAGATGGAATGGCACCATGTAGGAATGTTCAAGGCTGTTTTGTGAGGACTCAGTAATAGTGAGGTTCAATTTCCAGCGCACCACCCCAGCTGTGATATTAGAAATTTAACTCATAATGTTTACTTTTTGTTGGCCTTTATTTTTGCATCATGGCCCAAACGGAACCCTGTGATGGTAGGTGACAGCAGGTAAATAACGTTTGACACTGTTTGAGAGTTTGAGTTGTGCTCACTGGTATTGAACTCATGACTATGAAGGGAATATCTATGTACCTCCTCTCTTTCTGCCCTCTCTTCATACTCCTTCACCAGTACAAGCATGTATGTAGCAGACCAGAACCATTCTTGGCAACACCCACATGGAGTTACACAGTGAACATCCAGAAAGATCTGGGCAACAGAGATGCCTCATAACAACCCTACTAGTTTTTATGCGTCAACCCAGGTGTCACAAGCCAGGTGGTTAGCAGATAATATATAGGATTTGCTACAATTAGCTAAGTGTAATAGTCTCACTTGAGGCATCACAATTCCCAAGTTAGCTGACCTATCTCTGTGCAATGATAATTTCACATCACAGCATATTTCCATAAAATCATAGAACATTACAGTGCAAAAGGAGGTGGCTATTTGGCCCATCGTGTCTGTGCCTACTCTTTGAAAGTGCTGTCTGATTAGTCCCACTCCACTGCTCTTTACCCACTGCCTTTATATTTTTTTCCTTTTCAGGTATACCTCCCCTGTGAAATTCTATGAATATTCCTTGTAAAATACTGTTGAATCTGCTTTTACTATTCTTTCAGCCAGTGTATTTGAGATCATAACAATTGGCTGCTTCAAAAACAATTCTCCTCATCTCATCTTTCATTCTGTGACCATTTGAGTTAAATGTGTTGTTTTGTAAAAGTTTTGCTTATAACTTGAGTTTTAAAAAAACGTTGACCTATTCCAATCCCTCTCTTCACTGTTTTCCTCTTTAATTAGGATGTGTTGTTGACCAATGCTTTCCTCGTTTGCAGACATGTATGAATGGAAAGTTTGCAATTATAGAAGGTAAGCATACTGTAATGAAATTATCCTGAGTAGCTGCAGATTATTACACTTCATTAACTGATTACTGTTGAGGTGATTACTAAAAATCCTATGCCCAATTTTGAATCCTAAAAGACAAAATTAACATTTAGAATCTTCTCATTAATCTGGTTATCATCAATATACACAGTCTGTTCATCTGAAAGAAATATCAGAAGATTGCATTATTGTAGCGTTTTTCGTGACTGCTACATATCTCAGAGTATTTTGCAGCCAATTAAAAATCTAGTCACTGCTTTAATGTTGAAAGTGTGAGCCAATATGGTAAGCAAACACCAAACACCCACAAACAACAATGTGATAATAACCAGATAATCTGATTTGGTGATGTTGATTGAGGGATAAATATTGATCAGGATGTAAATTCTTTGTTGATTTTTTCTTTCGGCATTGGAGAGCTTTTCACAAACCTGCCGGATCAGTTGAGGAGAAATAGTGTGTGAGGGACCCCTTGGGAGAGAGCTCTGTTACAGTAGAGTCAGTGGGGAAAATAGGATATGTCCCCTTTTTCTGGCATTAGCTACTGTAAGATAACCTTAAATGTTCAGTTTGAATCCTAGTTCTCAAAATGAGGGGAACTGAAATTTTATATGAAGAAAACAGATTATGGAGTACTTCGTGCCTGAATGTGAATTACATCAAGTGTTTGTGTGTGTGCATGGATGCATGTGGTGGATGGTGAATGTGTGTGCATGTGCATGTAAGAGATGGCAAAGTACATACGTGCGTGTGTGTGTGTGCATGCATGTGCAACCAGGCGAGAATGTGAGGGATGGTGCATGTGAGTGTAAGAGATGGCAAGTGTGGGTGCAAGAGATTGTGAGTGTGTGTGCATGCGTGTGCATCTAGGCATGAGAGATGGTGGAAGTTGGAAATGTACACCCTCGAGAGATACTGAGAATGTGTGTGCGTGTATGCCTCTGAAAAAGATGGCAAATGTGTCCACGTGTGCAGGTGCAAGAGTGTGGGCACATGTGCAGGGGGGTGTAAGAGATGCCAAATGTTTGTGTGGCTCTGCATGGCAGAGTGTGGGTGAACGTGATAGGTGCTGAGTGTGAGTGTGCACACAGCTGTGTGCATGGGTGGAAGAGATGCTAAGTGTGGCGATGAGAGATGGTGACTCTGTGCCTGTGTGCGCGTGTGGGGCTGTGAGAGATGGCGTGTGTCTGTGGAGATGACAAGCGTTGACTGTTGTCTGAGCGCAAATGAAGGCAAGTATGGGTGCGAGAGATGGTGACCGTGTGCACTTGTACAAGAGGTGGTAACCTGCTGTATGTGTGTGTGTTGTGCAAGAGATGACAGAGTGTGTGCAAGAAAGACTGTGTGAATGCGTATGTGTAATGACAAGTCCATGTGTGTGTATTACAAAAGGGATGGTATGTGCATGCACGCTCAGTTGCCATCTCTCCCAAACAATGCACACACACATTCGCCATCTTCTGCATCTGCACACAAGTGCAGGCAGACTACTCACCAATACTCACACCCATACATGTGTATACACACACACACACTCACTGTCTCTCCGACTTACACACCCAAATGTATGCGTATACACATTTGCCAGCTCTCACCCACATCCATGCCCACATTTCATGTACATGACACTTCCCAGTTCCCACACCAGCAAGTGTATACACATTCCAATCTCTCTTACCCATGAGGGAGCCTGATTGAGGAACGGTACAACAAACAGACAGGTATAACTAGGAGCCATGTGAATATTAATAGCATCTGACTCAGAGACAAGAGTGCTAGCACTGAACAATGGTTGATTGCGGTCCACCAGTCCCTGCTATACTGTGTGTGTTCATTGATGGGTTAACTGTGGAGATTAACATTTTCAGCTGTGTTGGACAGCTAGCCCACTAAAACA
The DNA here is from genome assembly GCF_021869965.1 of Rhincodon typus. Lineage (NCBI taxonomy): Eukaryota > Metazoa > Chordata > Chondrichthyes > Orectolobiformes > Rhincodontidae > Rhincodon > Rhincodon typus. The sequence goes on from NC_063334.1 coordinate 30,368,784, forward strand.
GAGTGCAAGTGACTAACAACATTGTAAGGCTGCTGATTTCCACATCATGGGGATAGAATCAGTCCACAATCAGACTGATGGGTTAGACACCAATGCTAGTCACCTGGCAACACAATGACAGCTAGTTACAGGGAGCATTAAGGCAACCCAACATAATTTCAGCTCATGCCAAGTGAAGGGCAACTGATCCCGAAGTGTGATTAACATTTGAAACAATGTGTTAGACAGGAAAAAAAATGTTAAGGCAGTTCAGAGAAAGAGAAAGTGAGAGAGTAAGAGTGAGTGAGTGTAGGATTCAAGCTATCTGCCATAAACCTGAGCTGATCCAAAACTCCACTGCCAGTGCCTTGCTCACATCAAGTCCCAGCCATCATTCCTCTTGTGCTCACTGCCCTACACTGACTCCAGGATGAGCAACTCCTCCATTTTAAAATTCTCATTTCTGTTTCCATATTCTTTTCTGGCCCTGCCCTCTCCCTGTTGCTGTTCTAGAATGCTTCAAGGTCATCTAATTCTGACCTTTACAGCATCTCTGAGTTTTGTCATGGCCCCATTGGGAGTAACGTGTGAGTAATGTTTTCAGCCATTTGAGTTCAATGCTTTGAAATTCTTTCCCAAATTTTTTTGGCCTCTGTATCTTGCTATACTCCTTAAAACCTACTTCCTATTCCTAAATGGCTCCTTATGTGGCCTTGTGTCTAACGCCTTCATCAAACAGTGTTTCTGCAAAGCAGCATGAAACATTTTATCATGTTAAAGGCACTACAGAAATGCAACTATTACTGTTGAAAACAAAACAATTATGATTTAACTGGAATACCAATCAGAGGAAATAGTTATCGCTGAGGTCATTTTATACAACCAAGTTCATCATTTCAAGTTCCACTCCAAGACTTGTTGGCCACAAGAGGTGATATGGTCAACAGGTTGACTATCAACCTGTAAATCTTTCCAAAACACACCAATGGCAGGGCAGTAAGAGGGGCAGAGATTCCCCCATCAGCCATCTAATGGAAAAAAGTTATTCACAGCTCCAGACCACAATGTTCATGCGTGTAAAGATGTGTGTTGCAACAACAACTCAGACTCCTTTAGCACTGGAAAGGGAAGATGGTGTTTGGCTTGTGACTGGACGGCTAGTTGGTTCAGATTGTGCCAATAGCACAGCGTTTGATCCCTGTTCTAGCTAAAGGGATTTTGGGACCATTATCCATGGTCTACCCCTGGTGGAGGTTGCAGCACTGTGTGTCAGAGAACATAAGATGAAGTAATGAGGTACGAGAATTAATTCTCCCAAAATGATGTCTTTTAGTGGGAAGGAGAGCTGTCTGCTTGTAGTCCACAGCAGAAGCTAGCTAGCTAGTACAAAAAACTGAGTAACTGAAAAAAACAAGTCTATTATCTTCCCCCTTTCCTCTTGTACACAATCATCTTTACTTGTTGAGTTTCTTGAATGTTCATCAATGGTAAAGTCTCTAAATTTATTTGTTTCCGTGTAGATGCTGAGGAAAGGCAATTCCTGGAAGTTCACTGTGTGACTGAATTTGGAATTTGTGCCACTACCTGTTTCAATAGATACAAAACCTCTACCAGTATTTAAACTCACTATGTCTCTTGTGTATTGCAAAACTTTTAGAACAGACTGATTTTGAAATAATTGACCCAACTCTTATTTGTTTAGATATCAGTGTTCTCATAAAATTATGGGATGCCAAATGTAACATCTATGCAGGATGTAAAGCTTATTGCCAGAATTATTAAAATATTTACTCAATAATCAAACCCTGTCATTTTTATAGCTGCATTAAACAATACACACTATTACATGCAGTTAGTGCAACATTCCATCCGAGGTCCAGTTAGAAACATGTTTTGTTTGGAGTTAACAGAAACTCTGTTTCCAAGTTACTGAAAGTCTGAGGTTAAGCAAGTCTGCTCTCAACTTTGGTGTCACATCTGATCCTAAGGTGAGCTTTCAACAGTATATCATTGAATCCCAAAAGTGTGGTAAGAGGCAATTTGACCCATTAAGTCCACACTGACCCTCCCACCCAGACCCAGTGCATTTACGCTGGCTAATCCACCCAGCCTGCACATATGCAACCTCTCATTAATTCTGTCTATTTCAGCTTCCATAACATTGACTGACACTTCTTCTCCGTTAGTTCATTTACTGTTGAAACTCTCACTCCTCCCCTTGCTACCTTCAAATTTGATTTCCAGCACTTTCCAGATGGTCTCCCACATTCTACCTTCTTTAAACTTGAGGTCACCCCAGAACCTTGCTGCTTGAATTTTAATTAGCACCAAGTTCTGTTCATCACCCTCTGTGCTCAATGGTCTATACTGGTGCTGGGTCAGTAAATTTCTCATCCATCTTTTCAAACCCCTCCCCTCCCCTCCCTCAGTATAATCTCCTTCAGCACCATTGCCATCTGAGCTCCTTTAATTCTGGACTCTTGAGAATCCCTGATTTTAAATATTGCAGCATTGGTGGCTGTGCCTTTGTCTGCAGGACTCTAAGCTCTGGAATTCTCTCCCTAGCCTATTCTGCCTCTTTACGTCTCACACCTCCTTTGAGACAGTCCTTTCACCAACCTCTTGGTCATCTGAGCTGATATCTCCCATGTGTGCAATGCTTCTGCAAAACACTCAACATTTTATTAAGTTAAAGGTATTAAGCAAGTTATCAGAAAAGGTCCCCAGCTTTGCCCTGGTTTTGCTGACACTGACTGAAATCTGTTTGCCTCCCAGCTGACTGTTGCTTGCGTGGGTTCAGATGGGAGTGTTGCCAATTTGATCCATCAGATAGTATCACTGCGCAGTCCTATTGAATCAGCATACATCAGCTAAAGACACACAGCATCTTAGGCTGGTTACTTTCCCCATTGTCATCCAGAGCTCTGCAAGACTGTATCATACAGAGTTTAGTAGCATTAATAACAAGAACAGCTATTTTTAAAAAATTAGTCAAAACAGTAATGAGTTGAGACTTGCAATGCTGTTGCTTATGTGCGAAAATTAATGAAGAATCAGATAGATACATTCAATAATGTTTTAAAGATCTTCATTTTACAGAAAAACTGCTCATTGAATGATATCTAAAAATTTCTTCAAAAGAATCACCCAACTGGTGTAAAAAGGACACTTGGAAGCTTGTAAATGAAATGCAGCAACACGCACTTTACTGGTACTGGGGGAAACACTGGAATTTTATGGGAATCCAAGGATGGGGACAACACAAAGGATACAACCTAAGGTCTGTAAGGAAAAAGAAAAAGGATGAATGTACTTATTGAATAGTGAACTAGGAAAGTTAAGCAAAAACATACAAGAGCAAGAGATAGTAGGAACTGCAGATGCTGGAGAATCTGAGATAACAAGGTGTAGAGCTGGATGAACACAGCAGGCCAAGCAGCATCAGAGGAGCAGGAAGGCTGATGTTTCGGGCCTAGACCCTTCTTCAGAAATGGGGGAGGGGAAGGGGGTTCTGAAATAAATAGGGGGAGAGGGGGAGGCGGATAGAAGATGGATAAAGGAGAAGATGGGTGGAGAGGAGGCAGACAGGTCGAAGAGGCGGGGATGGAGCCAGTAAAGGTGAGTGTAGATGGGGAGGTAGGGAGGAGATAGGTCAGTCCAGGGAGGACGGACAGGTCAAGGGGGCGGGATGAGGCTAGTAGGTAGGAG
>NC_063334.1:30372570-30409699 GCF_021869965.1 Rhincodon typus
GGTGGGAGGAGGGGATAGGTGGGAGGAAGGACAAGTTAGGGAGGCAGGGACAAGCTGGGCTGGTTTTGGGATGCGGTTGGGGGAGGGGAGATTTTGAAGCTTGTGAAGACCACATTGATACCATTGGGCTGCAGGGTTCCCAAGCGAAATATGAGGTGCTGTTCCTGCAACCTTCGGGTGGCATCGTTGTGGCACTGCAGGAGGCCCAGGATGGACATGTCGTCTGAGGAATGGGAGGGGGAGTTGAAATGGTTCGCGACTGGGAGGTGCAGTTGTTTAGTGCGAACCGAGCGTAGGTGTTCCGCAAAGCGGTCCCCGAGCCTCCGCTTGGTTTCCCCGATGTAGAGGAGGCCACAACGGTAACAGCGGATACAGTATACCACATTAGCAGATGTGCAGGTGAACATCTGCTTGATGTGGAAAGTCTTCTTGGGGCCTGGGATGGGGGTGAGGGGGGAGGTGTAGGGGCAGGTGTAGCACTTCCTGCGGTTGCAGGGAAAAGTGCCGGGTGTGGTGGGGCTGGAGGGGAGTGTGGAGCGGACAAGGGAGTCCCAGAGAGTGTGGTCCCTCCGGAAAGCAGATAAGGGTGGGGAGGGAAAAATCTCGGAACCAACCCCACCACCAAACCTCATCCTGCTCCCTTGATCTGTCCATCCTCCCTGGACTATCCTATCCCCTCCCTAACTCCCCACCTACACTCACCTTTACTGGCTTCATCCCCGCCTCTTTAACCTGTCTGTCTCCTCTCCACCTATCTTCTCCTTTATCCATCTTCTATCCGCCTCCCCCTCTCTCCCTATTTATTTAAGAACCCCCTTCCCCTCCCCCATTTCTGAAGAAGGGTCTAGGCCTGAAACGTTAGCTTTCCTGCTCCTCTGATGCTGCTTGGCTTGCTGTGATCATCCAGCTCTACACCTTGTTACCTCTTATACAAGAGCAAGGCACAACAAAGAACTGTGTGAGGATCTGACAATGACTCTCCATTTTACAAGATCCATAGATCCTATTTTAGTTGCTGGAAGGAAAGTGGATCAGCTTATTGAATATGCTTAAAATGTGAGCAATGGGCAACTCAGAATGACATTAGCATGATAAATTTGCCATCATTTGGAGAAATTGAGAAAAGTGTGACCCAATTGGATTAGCAATAATTTAGCAGGAGTAACAGATTATGAAATTTCACTCGTATGCAGGTTGGTTAAGGCGCAAAGAGTAAACCACAAATGCCATGGCCCAGCTAATGACACAGCGTTAGGAATTGGGTTGAAATTCCCTCTTACCATTGGAGATAGTCCATCGAGAATAGAGAATATCAGCCGTGCATTGTATGAGAAAAAAACAGTAACAGAGTACCAAAAAATGCTTATTTTGGAGCCCACAACCTGTCCTCAAATGACGCATTTAGATGGATTCCCAGAAAATTGAAAGAACGGTAAACGATCCCAATAGATTCCACAATTGTCAGAGATCTGTCCGTGTGGTTTCTCGGGAAAGAGAGCTAATTCTACCATACAATCTAATCTGGAAGACATGGAATGGTTGTAGAAGGAATAGAATGGATTGTGTAATATTTTTCCTATGGGAATAATCTAAAACAGAGTTCTACAACCAGTCTTTTGTATCGAGCCTGCTCATGTGGTATCAATAGCACATATGATCCTGCGAACCTTACACCAGGAACGGAAACTCATATTGCTGTATCAGACTCATCCTCTCATTTAAACATGGAAGAATTTATTTGTAAATTTGACTATGATACAGATTGACTGGAACAAAACATTAAACTTATCCCATGATCAGAACAATTATGTAGTTGAGATAAATCCTTGGATAAGAATGGTGTCTCATGTTTTAGTCATAATCCAGTTGATTACTGTGATCTATTTACTACGTCTGGTGGTGGCAGAGAAGACTGAAAAAGAACGAATGATTAGGAGTGATCTGACGGGGTGTAGCTCAGCAAAAAACACAAGTAGTGGGCAAAAGTGACCAATGACCCGAAGAATCAGGCATCGGTCACTTCTGGGTCAAGTCCTGAAACTAGTCTTTCAACAAGAACACACTCAACTTAGAAGAATTCAACGTTTAAAAGCAAAAACTGTTTGTGATGGATAATTTTCAGAAACTGACTTAAACGCTGCCTCCCAATAGTCACATGGCATGGAAACCTCAAAACGAGTATATGTCTACGAACTGTAGAACTGCAAATATACTTACAGATTTGGAACCAGTGTATCTGATCATGTCCCATATTCCTTGCAGATGCTCATCTCAGAGAACTCTTTTAATTGAAACAGAACTGAGCTGATATAACCAGGATCTTCCCCAGAGAACATGCCTTCGTATATTAGTGGGCTATTCATGAATTTGTTACAATAAGTTTGAAGGCACTAGTGGGAAGGAGCTTTTTGTAACAATTGTTGTCACACATGATTTTGGAGGTTTTTTTTAAAAAGAGAGATGTGTTTTTCAGCAATAGTAATAGCAGCCAAACGAATAAAGCAGCAGCCAACTGCACAGCACTGCAGAGCTCTCAGGACTTGGGTATATATGATTTAATCTAAGGAGAGGGCAAGGTATTGTGACAGTACTGTGCCTTTAGGAGAGATCTGTTCTGTGCTATTTCTCTTGCAGAGAGGAGTTGCCACAGTGAGACGGAATGTATGCTTCAGAATTTTTTTTTTAAATTAGGCAAGTAGGTGGAATCAGACTCACATAAACCTAGAGTTTTAGTTCTGGTTTCATTTGAGGCTTGGAGTTGGCTGTTGAAGCTGATAGATTGTTTCTTTCAGTGTTCCTTTCTCCTGGACTGGAAGGGAGATAGCTCATCCAGGATCAATTTATTATGGTCTAGGCCAAAGCCCCTCAAAATATATCAAGCAGATGGCCTAGACCCAAACTTTATATTTTAAGGCAAGAGTAAGGCACTTTGATCCAGATGTGATTTGACTGGTCCACCACTAGGCTTTTAGCAAAACACACTTCATTCTCACAACACAGTTAAAACAAACAAGAATTGGCATAACTTAAACTATTGAAACACTTAATAAAATATTATTTAACTACTAATCATCACCTGTTCCAATAAAGCAGCAGCTCATAAACACACTTTGGCAAAGGCAAATTCAGCAAAATAGATTTTCCTCATGTGCTATCTCCCTTCCAGCCCAGGACTGATTTTAGATGACTTCAGATGACATCCAAGCACTTAAAGCAGAATCAAAGCCTGACGACCAAACCTGTTGTCAGGTAAATGCTTCAGAAAAAAAGCTTTACTTCACATTTGCAACAGTTTAATTTTGATATTTTGTGCTAAAACATATTCTTTGACAGGGGAGCAGGAGGCAAGTTTTACTAGTAGGGTAAATATCTTGTTTTTCCTCCTTTATTCATTAATGCTAATGGTAAGCAGTATTTATTGCCCATCCCTAATTGCCCAGAGGGCGGTTAGGAGTCAACCACATTGCTGTGGGTCTGGAGTTCACATCTAGGCCAGACCAGGTTAGTATGGCAGTTTCCTTCCCTAAAGGGCATGGGTTTTTCCCAGCAATCAGCAATGGATTCACGGTCATCATTAGATTCTTAATTCCAGATATTTTATTGAATTCAAATTCCACCATCTGCTGTGGTGGGATTCAAACCCAGGTCCCCGAAACATTATCTGGATGTCTGGATTAACAGTCCAGCAATAATACCACTAGGCCATCACCTCCCCATGATGTATTTGATGGTATCTGATGTATTTCACATCCATTTCCTGCAATAATAGATCATTGGTACGAATACATGTAGAATACTGCATACAGCTTTCATCTTCATATGTAAAAAGAGGATTATACCTACACCGAAGGCAGATAAGATATGGTTCATGAGGGGGTCTCCTTGGATGAAGGGATTGTCTTTTGAGGAAAGTTTCAGCAGTTTGGAGCTACACTCACTGTGGTATAAAAGAATGAGAAGTAATTTTTAAAATATCGGAGATTCTGATGGGGCTTGACAGGGTGGATAGAGCTGAAAAGTTGCCCCTTGTGAAGGAATCTAGAACTGGGCAATTTCAGAATAAAGGGTCATCCCTTTCAGACACAGATGAGGAGGAATTTCAAAGCTCACAGGATTGCTAATCTTTAGAATTTTCTACCCCAGGCAGCAGTATTGGCTGATCATTGAATATAGTCATTCAATTCAATTTCACTTTATTGTCCATTCAGAAATTAATTAAGTACATTGCTTGTTCATTACAAAATTACACCAAAATTAATAATAATAAATTTAAAGCAAATGACCTTTTTAATACATATTCAATTAGAATTATTTCAACGTATTAAAATAATCAGCAAGTCCCATTCTGTGTGCATATCTTGTCCATACATCAAATTCCTGTCAATAGTTCTGATAGTAAAGTGTACAAGTAATCCTGGAGCTGATTTGCTCTCAATCGCATCATAGGCAGGTTGCTCATCATGCCAGACAGTAGGATAATAAAGAGCTGGACAGGAGTCCAGAAACAGACCATTCGGTCCAACAGACCATGCTGACCATAATCCCAAACTAAACCAGTCCCCACCTGCCTGCATTTGTCCCATATCTCTTCAAACATATGTTATCCATGTACTTATGTAAACGTCTTTTAAACGTTGTAAGTGTGCCTGCATCCACTACTTCCTCTAGCAGCTCATTCCACACACGAACCACTGTGCAAAAATGTTGCCCTCCATGTCTTTTTTAAATCTTTCAGCTCTCACCTTAAAAATATGCCCCCTAGTCTCGAAATCCCCCACCCTAGGGAAAAGACCCGGCCATTCACCTTATTCAAAGTCCCCATGATTTTATAAACCTCTTCAAAGTCACCCAGCAACCTCCTATGCTCCAGTGAAAAAAGTCCCAGTCTATCCAGCTTCTCTCTATGACTCAAACCCTCCATTCCCAGCAACATCCTGGTAAATCTTTTCTGAACCCTCTGCTGCTGGGTGTTGGGATACTAGGGACTCTGATGTACTGAGACCATTTCATACATAGCTCTAAGGAAATTCAGCCATCCTTTCCTCCTGTCAGTTCTGCTCCTGCCCCTTCTATTGTGTGTCACCTCATCCCACGAGAGAGACACAGAAAGAACATTGGTGGTTATGTTGCAGTGTTTGGAAGAATGGGTCTCAATGCTGGAAGTTTGTGGAGGGAGCAAGTTGTGATTGTGAGAGCTCGCAGCATCGATAGGTTTTCAAGGGGTGATGAAAGGTCTGGACTGTGCCTCAGAGAGCTGCTGGGTACATTGAGCAGTGAGATGTCACATGAGGATGAATTCACAGGCAGTGATCACTTAACGAACCGTCTGAGATATTGATGATCCTGCCATTCAGGTCTTTTGTGCCACCCTTTTACTTCTTTACCGTTAGTAACACTGCCTTTAGCTTCCGGGATCTTAAACTCTGGAATTCCTTCCCTAAAACTCTCCATCGCTCTCCTCCTTGAAGACCCTTAAAGGAGGAGAGAGATGGAGAGCTTTAGGGAAGGAATTCCAGAGTTTAAGACCCAACTCTTCAGACAGGATTTTGAACATCTGTTCTAATATCACTTTCTGTGAATCAGTGTCAACGCTGTGCCATGTTTTACTGCATTAAAAGATATTGAACAGATGCAAATTATTGTTGTTAGCTTGGTCAGGCCTTGAACACTGCATCCATTTCTGGTCAACCAAACACAAGGGTCACTGACTGGTGAATGACAATGCAGGGAAAAGTCCCAAGCATGACTGGCATTGTCCAGGTTTGAGTTCTGAGGAAATAGACTTGGGTGTCACAGCCCAGCAAAGCAAAGTCTGAGAAATGCCTGGGGGAAAAAAACCACAAGGAAATTCCCTGAAAATGAACAATGAAGTTCCACGGGGATTTATCATAGGTTTCCCAACAGTACAGTTCGGGCTGCCATCAGCTACAGGATTGGGCTGGATCCTGCAGGAATTAAAGATCAATCTCCCAAATACGCCTGCAAGCAAATCCTAGGAGAAGTATCAACACTGTTTGAGAATATCTCGTTTTCCATTGCCTTGGAGTAGACAGGGATAATTGTAGGTGGAGAAGTAAGAATGTTGTTTGACAGGGGCAGGTAAGGTTTAAAGGCCGAGGAGGTTAAAGGTGCTGAAAGCTCCAGGAAGCTGTCCAGTCAGCGCTGGCAATCCCAAATCCGGACACTAATCCCTGCAGTGTTCTTTGGACCCAGTAACATTAGACTTGATGCATATTCTGAGGTAAATTGCTCAAGTTTATACAAACTGATTGTACAACACGTACAAATAGCCTCTTCTCATTCAGTGTTTTCTTAATGTTTTAATCATCCTGTTTGGACATGCTGTGACACACCCCTGGAGCAGGTGGGCCTTAAACCAAGGCCTTCTGACCCAGAGGTAGGGACACTACCACTGCTCCATAGAGCCTTTGGTTTTGTAGTCCACTATTGTCCTCCACTCTACCAGCTGAGGTATCAAAGGACAGCCAGTGATTCCTTACATCCTTTACAAATGTAACTCTCTAACTGGAGTTTTATAACATGCTTTCGGGGGTACCATACAGAATGCCTGCTACCTTCTTTAACTCAGTCATATCCACTTCTACACACTCTGAACAAACTTTGTAATCTTGTACTATCGTGCTATTGTTCCTTCTCTTCCTTATAACCCATCTCATATTGCCTTTCTTATCTGCTTCACAATATAAAACTAAGATTAGGAATACAGACACACCTCAAAACCAGCTGTTTAAAAATTGGAGTTGCCAAAATCTGGGCATTGTTAGAACGTGGCGCACATATGTTTAAAAGTATTTTGCTCAACTGAAATTAAGTCAATGGGACAATTTGATTAGGCGCTGCGCGGTGATGGACTTGACATCTGTTTCTTGTGCAACAATCTATTCCCACAGCCTCAAACAATCCTTGACCTCACTCAACCCTGGTTCACCTGTAGCAAAGCACCCAACCCCAAATCCACCATGTCCTCAATTCAGAGGCTCCTGGCTTTGAGAAGTGTGCACCTAAAAGACTGCATACCGTAGGGGCAGATTCATCTCCTCGGATATTAGCTCAGGTTTGCAAGCTAAGCAAGGGTTATACTGGGAGACAGGAGGTTTTGGTCAATTATTCCTCGAAATTTGAGGAGTTTGTCAATGGAACAGATTATGCCAGGCCTTTTATAGACTGAATGATCATTTGTCAATGGTTTAACCATCAAATGTTCCTGCTGAAATATAGACAGTTCCCTTATTTCCAGCGTGAAACAGGTGGTGAAGCAGGTCACTTTTGCAATATCATTAAAATAGCTATTTTTAAAAATCTTTTAAATTCTCCTAAACTGAGCTAAACAAAAAACAAAATCAACCATAAACCTATTCTACTTTATGTCATAAATAACAAAATAATAATGATGAGGAAGAGAAACAATGGGAAATGCACAAGCACTCAATAGAAGATAAACCTGCATTTATATAGTACTTTGACAACCCCAGGAAGTCCCGAAACACTTTACAGCCAATGACATATTCTGAAGAGGAGTCATTGTTGAAATATTGGGAAGTCATTGCCAAAGTGTGCACAACATCTCCCACAAACTGCAACGTGATAGTGACTAGATAATATCTTTTGAAGTGATGTTGGTTGACTTTAAAGCAAAATTACACAGAAATAAATAACTTTCAGAAAGTTATAAGATTGTCTTTACAAAATACAAAGCTAAAAGGACTGCACCAACAAAATCTCCAGTGTTTCATTCTGCACTGTTTTCTGTTTGCAACAGAAAACTGATGGTGCATCTTACATTAATGCTGTTTGTCGCTTAGGAGCTGGTGTTGTACACAAGGAATTCATTGCTTTCACTTCCTTTAAGTGGTTTGAGATGTGATAAGGTGCTGATGAGATGTTAGATGAGAACGTGTTAGTAGAAACAGTTGCATCCTATCCCATCAAACTGCTTGTAATTTTGAAAGCTTTTCTTAAATCTCCCTCTAACTTTGTCTGCTCCAAGAAGAACTATTCCAATTTCTCCAGTTAACTGCAGTCTCTCATCCCCAGTACCATTCTGGTAAATATTGCCTGCAGAGTCTCAACAATCTTCTTTTTGTGTGGTGCCTGCAATTGGACACAATATTCTAGGTGAACCCCAAAATCAGAAGGTTCATCCCTTTACTGAAACGTACCCACTGGGAGATTAAACTCACGTAGTAAACTGCCCATCAACAATCACTGCTTAGGCTCACATCTGAATTGCAACTTGGGCAAGGTAGTAGAATGTGTCACTGACCAGGAAACTGACCATGCAAGGATCAGTGTCTTCAGGAGAATTAGTGAAATGTATTTTTAAACTTAACCCGTGAGAGGAGTGGCAGACGGAGTTTAATTTAGATAAATGTGAGGTGCTGCATTTTTGAGAAGCAAATCAGGGCAGGACTTATACACTTAATGATAAGGTCCTGGGGAGTGTTGCTGAACAAAGGGACCTTGGAGTGCAAGTTCATAGTTCCTTGAAAGTGGAGTTGTGGGTAGATAGTATAGTGAAGAAGGCATTTGGTATGCTTGCCTTTATCGGTTAGTGCATTGAGTATAAGAGTTGGGCGATCATGTTGCGGCTGTACAGAACAATAGTTAGGCCACTTTTGGAATACTGCATGCAATTCTGCTCTCCCTGCTACAGAAACATGTTGAGAAACTTTAAAGGGTTCAGAAAAGATTTACAAGGATGTTGTCAGGGTTGGAGGGTTTGAGCTGGAGGAAGAGGCTGAATAGACTTGCGCTATTTTCCCTGGAGTGTCAGAGACTCAGGGGTGACCTTATAGAGGTTTATAAGGTCATGAGGGGCATGGATAGGATGAATAGACACGGGCTTTTTCTCCGGCAGCTGGCAGGGGGGTTCCAAAACTAGAGGGCATTGGTTTAAGGTGAAATGAGCGTATACGAAATGAGCTGCCACAGGAAGTGGAGGAGGCGGGTACAATTACAACATTTAAAACGCATCTGGATGGGTATATGAATAGGAAGGGTTTAGAGGGATATGGGCCAAATGCTGGCGAATGGGGCTAGATTTATTTAGGATATTTGGTCGGCATAGACGAGCTGGACCGAAGGGTCTGTTTCCATGCTGTATGTCTATGACTATCCGTAGAATACCTGTGCATAAGAGAGTGGGAGCGTTTAATTTAAGAATGAAATGAATGATCCTGCAGTACATGCAGACATGGGAATTGAAGTTCCGGGAAAAGCATTACATAACATCTTGACCTTTAACCAACTGTGTCATCCAACTGCCTGTGGGGAAACAGCTCGAGTCACACTCAGCACTGAAGGAGATGCATGAATATTACTTGGAAAACAATAATTAAAACTTCTGGTATCCCATTTTTAGTATACAGCTGCAGTATGCTGATAACAACACAGGGAAGAATATAGTGGATGTTTTGCACAGTTTTACTTTTAAGCAATGCAATCCTCAGCACTTTGCAGCCACGGTTCACAAGATTTGGAGGTACATAATCAAGAATCTATAATATCTAATTAAGAAAATAAAATCCAATCACTAGTCATGTGGGAACTGGGCAGTCAGAAGAGGGCTCACAGAAATTTGAACTTACGTGCACTGCTGGGTATAAAGGGCTTCGCTGTTTACTGAGTGGAAAATTGTCCAGTATTTAAATTCTCTGCTGTTTAGCAAGGTAGCTTTCTACAAGTCTTCTTGTTTAATACCAGGTTACAAGCTTAAAATAGCAAAATTACAAATTATGTCTGAATTCTGAAGGGAAAAAGGAGAAGCAGACTGAGAACAAAGTAGTTTTAATAGTCACGAACCCAAGGACTACAGTGGCATTCTACATTAAAATGAAAATACAAGTTCACAATAATTTCCGTGAACAGAGAATATGAAAACTTTCTATTGGTCCAGTGTTTTCTCTTCCTCACAGAATTATAGAGTACAGAAGGAGGCAAATCTGCCCATCTGTCAATCTAAACTCTTGGAAAGAGCTAGCCAATTAGTCTCCCCTCTGCCCTTTCCCCATAACCCTGTAATGCTGTCGTTTCCTAGTATTTATTCAATTCCATTTGAAAATTAATTGTGAATCTGCTTCCACTGCCCTTTTTCGGCAGTGGGGGCCACTTCTTACCTTGCTGCATTGTTACCACTCACTTTTGCCAAGTTGGCCATCATCTACATCCTGTCATTACTGATGTTACTGATAGTGATAGTGGTGCTCTAAGGAGAACAAACCCAGTTTCCTTAATATCGCCATTTAACTGAAGTCTCGCATCTGTTAATATTCCAACAAGTCTCCTCAGTACCCTCGAGGCCTTATATCCTTCCTAAAATCCTCAGAAGTTGTTCATTGTATTCATTCATTCATTCATTCATGATGGCCACAATACTCCAGCTGGGGCCTAACCAGTGATTTAGAAAGGCTCAGCATGACTTTCTTGCTTTTGCACTTAATGCATCTATCTATAAAGTTGAGGATCCTGAATGCCTTTATAACAGTCTTTACAACCTATCTTGCCACCTTCATTCTTTTGTAAATATGCACCCACCTGTGTTTCAATTCCTGCACCCGCTTTGGAATTGTACCATTTATTTTACATTGTCTGTCCTCAGCATTTTTATCAAAATGACTGTCTTGAATTTCACCCCCAGACGTCTGTCCATTTCATTCATCTATATTGCTCTGCTGTCTACTTCATTTCAGTTTTGGGTCACTTGCAAAGTTTGAAACAATATTCTCTGTAACCAAGTACAAATCATTGATATACATCAAAAAGAGAAGGGACCAGTTATGAACAGAACTGCAAGTATCATATTCCTGTGGGATTGGGAATAGCTCTGGGGCAGAAGGAACCAATACTAAATATCCTGCCATAGACTGAGATTATAATGGTCTAACGTGCAGAGTGGCAAGGATTCCCAAAATGCATACAAATTAACTTGCTGGACCATGAGGTGGACCAAGTGGGTGATTTTCAGCAGTAAAACATTTAGAAAAGGGTGATCATGATATCATTAGATTTCAAACAATGGAACAATCAGAAGCAATATCACTAACTGGGGGCTGCAGAATTTCATTGAGTTATTTAAAAAAAAAACAGGCTTAGCTGGATTGGAATCGAAGACTGGCAGGTGAAACAGGAAATCAGCAATAGGTGCTTATCAAAGAGGGGATGGCTCCAGTACAGGCAAGACACATTCCCATGAGGGGAAAATGAATGGCATCCAAAGCGAGAGCTCCCTGGGTGACCAAGGATACAGAAATTAAAATGAAACAGAAAAAGGAGGCTGTTCACACTAAATGTCAGGCTCATAATTCTCGACAGAACAAAACTGAACACAAGAAGTATAAGTCCAAGGGAAAATTAAGAAGGAAACGACTGGCAATTGCAGAATACATCTATGCATAGCATAAAAGTGGACATAAATGTCTTTCATAAGCTGACTATAGGAGTTGAGAAGTTATGTTGTAGCTGTACAGGACATTGATTACGTCACTTTTAGAATACTGCCTTCAATTCTGATCTCCTGGCTTTAGCAAAGAGGTTGTGAAACTAGGAAGGGTTCAAAAAAGGTTTGCAAGGATGTTGCCAGGGTTGGAGGGCTTGAGCTACAGGGAGAGGCTGAACAGGCTGGGGCTATTTTCCCTGGAGTGTTGGAGGCTGAGGAGTGACCTTATAGAAGTTTATAAAATCATGAGGGGCATGTATGGGGTAAATACACAAGGTCTTTCCCCCAGGGTAAGAGAGAGTTCAGAACTGGAGGGTATAGGTTTAAGGTGAAAGGGGAAAAGATTTAAAAGGGACCTAAGGGGCAACATTTTCATGCAGAGGGTGGTGCGTGAATGGAACGATCTGCCTGAGGAAGTGGTGGAGGCTGGTGCAACTACATGGTTTAAAAGACATCTGGATGGGTATATGAATAGGAAGCTTTAGAGGGATAATGGGCCAAATGCTGGCAAATAGAACTAAATTAATTTAGGATATCTGGTCGGTATGGACGAATTGGACCGAGTGTCTATTTCCATGCTGTACATTTCTATGGCTCTATGACATATTAATAATAAAAATGTAGTCAAAAGGAAGGGTGCAGCAGGTGTATTGGTGGCCAAGCTGGAGACCTTTGTGTGGAAGCACAGGGTATACTAAATGAATACTAAATTTAAAAGTGAAAAGGATGCTGCTGCCCAAGACATTCGTAAAGGAGATGGTAGAGAAATTGGATAGAATGAAAATAGGTTTTTTAAAAAGTACTAAAATGGTGGATAATTCTCAAAGTAGAAAAGTCACCAAGTCTGAATGGAATGCATTTTAATTGCGAAAGTAGGGAAGGATGAAAATTGCAGAATCTGGCCACAATTTTCCACTCTTTGACTATGGGGATGGTGTCAGAGGATTGCAAACATTACACAGCTAAACAAAAGAGGGAGAGGGATAACCTGGCAGGACAATCACATCAGTGTTGACGAAACTCCACAACATATTATCCTGCAACAAAACTGATTCGTTTCTGAAACTCTGTCTCCAGGATCTCTTTCTCTACCTGTTACTGGCTCTAACGTGGACCATGACTTCTGGCTGTCCCTCTGCAAAATGCTTTCCACCTCTTGCCATGACACATGGCAGGAAAAGGAACATCTGCCTGACTAACATATCCCCCATAACGACATAATTTAAAGTTATGAAGAGGCCATTCAGTCTTTGAGTCTAGGCTGCTTCGCTGTAGGACAGTCCAATCAGCCCATGAACTTTCCCTTTGATTTCTACACTTCTTTGTTTTGTCAAGTATGCCATGCCATGGCATTGCCAGGTCTGCTCTTGACCATATTCCCTCTCAGCCAACCTCTGTGCAGCCTCTGAACTCCAGAACTGTGGGGTGATGACCTCTGGCAAGATGTGCTCCAGTAAATTCTCAGCCTCCCATACACTCTGCAATACAGGGAGACAATGGCCTAGTGGTAATATCACTGGACTGCTAATCCAGGGACCCAGGTAATGTTCTGGGGACATGGGTTCGAATCCTGCCATGGCAGATGGTGGAATTTGAATTCAATAAATATCTTGCATCAAGAGTCAAATGATGACCATGAATCCACAGCCAATTGTCAAGAAAAACCCATCTGGTTCACTAATGCCCTTTAGGGAAGGAAACTGCCACCCTTACCTGGTCTGGCCTACATATGACTCCAGACTCACAGCAACATGATTGACTTCGAACTGCCCTCTGGGCAATTAGGGATGGTAATAAATGCTGGCCTAGCCAGTGATGCCCTTATCCTGTGAATGAATTTTAAAAAAAGACGTTTAAACTCAAACAGCTGGAAGCAATCTCCACACGTGTGGTTATGTTGGACATAAAGGGTCCTGGAGTTCCCACATAACAGAGAAATTGCAGAAAAGGACATCAGGTCCTTCTTTATTTTGGTATATGTTTACCTACAATGACAAGTAGCTTTTATGTACTGCTTTTAAAGGAATAAAATGTCCCAAGGTGCTTCATAGGAGAATTATCAAACAAGTTTTCATGCAAACCCACAAAAGAAGCATTAGGCAAGGTGATCAAAGGTATGATCTAAGAGGTAGATTATAAAGAGTTTCTTAATGAGGAACAGTGGGAAAAGAGGTAGAGAGGCATATACAGGAATTCCAGGACCTCCGGTTCAGTGTCCTGAAGGAACAACTGCAATGGGATAGAAACTAAAATTGTGGAAGTGCAATAGGCCACAATTGAAGTAAGACAGAAATCTAAGGATTGTGGGACTGGAAGATATTACAGAACCAGGGAAGGGCAATACCATCAAACACAATGAAAAATTTTAAATTGAGGTTGAAGCAAACCGTGATCCAGTGTAGGTCAACAAGCTCAAGGGCAATGGGCAAACAGGACTGGATACAAGTTAGAATACAAGTAGCAGAGTTTTGCGGGAGTTCAGATTATGTAGCCTGAGGGGTTGACCTGGATAAGATGGGAATTGTCGAGTCTAGAGGTAACACAGGATTGGTTGAGGGTTTCAGAAGCGCAGGAGCTTAGACAGTTCGGAGGTGGGTGACGTTTTATTGGTGGAGAGGCTGTGCTGGTTAGGAGTTCATATCAGGATCAAATGTGCCACAGAAGTCATGGATGACCTTTGACCAGGAAGAGGGATGGAGTCAGTTGACATGGAATGGAGTTCATCATGGCGATCAAAGACAGTGGTGGTGGCGGCGATGATGAGGATGGTTAAAGAGAGTTGGTGCAGAGATGGGTGCAGTCAGCGTGCATTTGGAAGATATATGTTAGATTGCCTGTGCACATGATTTTACTTTAGTATCCCCTGCTTCTTGTCAGATATGCATATCAATTATTTATTTACTACAGTTTGGGTCCCTTCCATTTTGGTATCTGCATTGTTCATTTTAACCTTATCCCCTTAGATCTAATTATGAACTCTGGAGACTTATTTATTTACCTATTTAGTATTGCCCTGATGACAGTTTTTTTTTTGTCTGTCCTTGTCTTTCTGCACCAAATTCCCAGCATTGCACTTACGGTAGAGATGCCACTTGGACTGATCTAATTCTGAGTGAATTCTGCTCTCCAGGCTCTGTGTTTTGGCAATTACACCTTCAGAAACACATGCATTACAGCTGAGCAGTTAACTTGCAGCCACAATACTCTGCATACCTAGACAGGGACTCACGCCTGATTGACTGTTTATTGGCAGCTAGCTTTCTTTCTCTCCTGACCAGTAAGAAAACAAGGTTAAATTTTAGTTTAATTAAAAGCACACATTTCTGCACCACTCACCTACTATTTAGCGATAAATTCCCGTTCTCACCCAATTCCTGAAACAATAGGAGTTTACAATTTTTTGTTTTTTTTAATACAGAGGTTAAATTACAAGACTTTATTTTCTGAAAAGTGTAATGAAAATACTTTGACAAAGGATTATGGATGATTAAATGAGTAACTATTACCCCTGTTTGAATAACAGCACATTTTTTTTCCATTTCTATTTGCACTATTTCTCCCCCTTTGCTAGAAGCTGTACATTTGAAACAATCTTTTGGTCTAAAGGATGCAGTCTTTTTTCAGCTGCTGGTAGAAAGGAACTTTCCTGGTTTAAGAAGCGAGGCCTGTGTGAAGGACACAAAGGTGAAACTCTCACTTTGCTCGAGCCTGACCTTCTTTGCTAGTTTAGGGACCACAGCCCTGAGGGAGCGAAGGCCCATCCGCTGCTCCTCAAACCACACATTGTCCAACTGCGAGAAATCTTTCCTGGCCACGAGGTAAAAGGGTGACTTGGGATCCCGCTGGCTTGGAGGCCGGTGGGTGTACATGTATTTATACAGCAGGCAGTACGGGCACCTCTTCAGTCCTTCCGAATGCTCGTGGTAGATTTGCCCAAAGCACAGCTTGTTGCTGCATACCTTGTTCTCTCGTTTGACCATGTCAGTCCTAGCAAAGAAGGGCCGATTCTCAGTGTCCTTCAGCAGCTCAATGTCTCCATACATGAGGTCCACATGCTCCTGCAGGGTTCTCATGTTGAAGTACTGGCTGTTGAACTTCACCACGACGCTCAACAAAGCCACGGGGTTGGCATCGCCCAGGTAACCGGCCTGCCACATCTCCTCTTCGTCCTGGCCCGAGAAGTAGATGATGTTGCGGGATCGTGAGCCTGACATGCCCGCCTTGTTTAGCTGCCTCAGTTTGTCCTTCAGCTTTTGGGTGGAGGACTTGAAGCCAGCGTCTCCAATCGAGAAACCCACATTAGCATTCTTCAGCACGCGATCCAGGCCACGACGGATAGCGTGGAGGGAGGTGGCCAGGAAGTCGGAGCCATCGGTCTTCCTCACAGTCACGTAGAAGTCCTCCAGTAGCTCATTGAGCTTCGCAGGTGGAATCTTTAACAGAAAGAAAACAGGGAGGGAATGTAAATGTTGAAATCACACAGCGCTCTCCTTTTACATACAGTCCCCTCCTCACCTGATAGCTGTTGTCAAAGGAGTGGGGCTGTGCTCCACTCTCCAAGTACCAAAGAGTTACTCCTCAATGTCAGCCTAGACAATCAGTAAACTGTCTGGTCCTGAGGGTCATCACAATTAGGCCTGATCCATTTCAGATACTCTAGGGCAAGCTTCAGTAGGAAGCAGAAGAACCTTTTATTTAAACATTGATGGATAAGTAATTTTTTTTATTCATTCCCGGGATGATGGCATCGCTGACTAGGCCAGCATTTATTGCCCATCCTAGAGGGCAGTTAAGAGTCAACCACATTGCTGTGGGTCTGGAATCACATGTAGACCAGACCAGGTAAGGACGGCAGTTTCCTTCCCTAAAGGATATTAGTGAAGCAGATGGGTTTTTCTGACAATTCACAATAGATTCGTGGTAATCATTAGGCTCTTAATTCCAGATATTTATTGAATTCAAATTCCACCATCTGCCGTGGCAGGATTTGAAACTGGGTCCCCAGAACATTACCTCGGTCTCTGGATTAACAGTCTAGCAATAATACCACTTGGCCATTAGAATGCACTGTGTAAAAAACAATAGTGGGAGGATGAGATAGAGTCATTACATTAGTAGACTGAGATTCATTCCTGCAAGAGAGGTTTCAGCCAATATTTAGGGGCACTGACCCTCCTGAAATGTTTTGAAATCTCCAGGGATTAAAGATTAATGAACTGGGCACTGCAAGAAATGATACAAAAGACAACATTTGAAGTTTTTTAATTCTCCTTTTTCTTAACAGGCAGAGGCAGTTGTAGAAGGGAGGTCATATGATGAAAAACTCAAGAATACATCCACACTTGGTAACATGAGTGACAAACACCAAGCCAGTTCCCTGCCTCCTTCTGGAAGACAACTTGCACTACATGAAGTCGGATAAAAAGAAAACAGAATTGACTCACTGCATTAAGGCACCAAGCATTAAAATTCAGGGAAACATTTAATCCAACTGTTCAATGCTGATGTTTCTGCTCTAGCTGAGCCTCACCCTATCTTTCTAAATCTCACTCTATCAGCATCACTTCCCATTCCTATTTCCTTCATGTAAACATCAAAACAAGGAGGAGTAGGTGATTTGAGCCTGCTCTACCATTCAATATGATCATGGCTGATCATCCAACTCAGTCACCTGTTCCTATTTTCACCCCATACCCTTTGACCCCTTTAGCCCCAAGAACTACATCTAACTCCTTCATGAAAATATCTGATGTTTTGACCTCAACTACTTTCTGTGGCAGAGAATTCATTAGGTTCACCAGTCTCTAGGTGAAAAAGCATTCTACTCATGTACTCTCCCAGCTTCTCTTAAAATTAACAACACGGTTCACTTCATTCACTCGTCGTCGTAGCAAGTTTCACATTTTCAATACTCAATTCAAGCTCCTCGGAATCATCCCCTCCTTTAATTCAACCATACTAACAAGAAGAAAGGTTGAAATGAATGACCCTACTATCCCTACTGTTCATGACAATAATACCTTTGAAACATGTTCCTGTAAGAGCATCAAGTGTACCTGATGTGGACGATAGTGGGATTCATACATAAGGTCATAAGGCTTGCAGTAATGGATTTAAACTATTACAGCATGGTTACAGAAAGATTCACTGAAGCATAAAATGATAAAATATTGAAACAGCTGACCAATTTCTTCTCATGCAAAAATAAACGTACATATACATCTCGTTGCTAACATATTGAAATGGCCCCAAAATGCTTCACAGAAGCATTATCAACAAAATTATGAGACAGATCCACAGAAGGTGGTTTTAGTCAGTTGACCAAAGTGTGTTCACAGAAGTAGGATTTAAGGTGTGCCTTAAAGAGGAAAGCTAGGGAGAGAGAAGTGGAGAGGTCTGGGGATGGCATTCCAGAGCTTGGGGCTTTGGCTACAAAAGGCATAGCTACCAACCGGAGAGTACTATGATTGGCAATTCACAAGAGGCCAGAATTAGAGTGTGCAGATAGCCTGCACATTCCTGGACACTATGGATAATTTAGCATGGTCAATCCAGCTAACCTGCACATCTTTGGGTTTTGGGAGGAAACTGCAGCACCTGGAAGAAACCTACGCAGACACAGAGAATGTGCAAATTCCACACAGTCAGTCACCTAAGGGGAGAATTGAACCCCTCGCTGGTGCTGTGAGGCAGCAAGCACTAACCACTGAGCCACCGCACTGCCCAATGAGAATGAGGATTTTAAAATTAAAACGTTGCTTAATTGGAGCTCAATATAAGTCAATGACAGGGAAACAGGACTTGGTGAGAGTTAAAATGACCTTAAGTTATGGAGAGTAGAATGAGAGAGACCAGTCAGGAATGTGCCAGAACAGTTGAGTCTGGAGATAACAAAGATGCAGATGAAATGTTCATCAGATGGAGTGAGATGGGGCAGAGTTAAACAATGTTACGGAGATTGAAATATGCATTTTCCCATCTTCTCATAGCTCCAGAGATTTTCTCCTCTGAGTATTTAACTGAACACTTGGAGTGTCTTGTCTTAATAAACATTTGAATGTTCCTCTGTAAATTCACATCCGTGCATCACTTTTTGTTAACGTTGGTCTCAGAGTTTTGTTGTGTATTCCAGAAGTCACAATTCCATTGAATGCTATGTGGACAGACCAATCTCCCTCCATTTACGCTACACCAACAGATGGCCTTAACATTGGTCAGTGGTTCCCTAAATTGTTCACACTGAAGAGTGCAGCTGACAAAGTGGGAAATGTAAACCTGCCATTCATTGTATCACAGTAATGTCAAAACTGCATGAAAGCTAGCTATAAATTAACACTGCACAAAAACTCTGAAAATCATGAACTAATGCTGCAATTTGATAACAACCTATAATTAAGTTCCAAAAGCAGAACTGACACTCCCTATTTTAAAAAGGAAGATCAACCCTATTCCCCTCGATTCTTTCTCTTTGCAAAATCATAGCAAGAGAGAGAAAGGAATTGTAGAATGTGCCAATAGGGTGAAAGGAAGTTTGCATGCAGCCCAAATGGTTAAGGTGCCTGCCTGTTTCTGTTTTGTACACACCGTGTAATGTCATTCTCCATCAACATTCAGAGGACGTACCTTGGTAATGTCCATGTATTGCTTCAGCTCTCGTGTCACACACCAGTATCGCCACACATTCAGTGAATACAGCGTCGCCTTTGTGGTGTTTGCACTGACTGCACTGGTGCAGAGCTCCTTGAGTTCACCATCAAATGTTGGAAACCTGTTGAGTTTTCCAGAAAAGGCTATACAGAAGAAAGAAAAAGACAATCCACAGATGACAACCAAGGTTAATACAAAGGACCAGAGCATGACATGAATAACAAATTAATTAATAATATTACAAAATCAGGGCTTGGTGATGTACCGATCCAGCCAAACCAGGTACACCCGAGGTGTAATCTCTTGCCTACAATGGCTCCCAGTCCTGTTAGGCCTCAAATTAAAAACTCTCTTCCTTATATTCAACTTCCTCTATGACCTCTCCCACACCCTAAGCTGTAATCTCAGAACTTTTATGTCTTCGCCCACCTCCCCATCATGATTTCTATACTCCCCAATTCCTGGAGTCTTGTGAATCCTCCATTTCCGGTCTCACAAGCATTGACAACAGTGTCTTCAGCTACCTATCTTCCGAGCTGCCTGAAATTAATTCCATGACCATCTCAGTCTCTCTTTCTTCCTTTAATATACTTCTCAAAACTTATTATCTGCCCCAAAAGTGTCAATTTATTTTTGTGTGAAGTAAATATACCTTGGCACATTCATAGACACTATTACAAATGCAAGTCACTGTTAAAAGTGCTAAACTAGCTGCTCTCACTCAGTGTGGTGATGGTATGGTATGCTGATCTCTCTGATCAGATCTCCTCACCAGGGAACAGATCCAAAGATGGATCTCACAAAAATGGACATTATTCACAGATGTGCTACAGCAAAGTGGATTCCAGATTCTTTGATTAAAGAGGCTACCACAGCTGAACCAAATAATGTCCTTCCCCAAGAAAGTGAAGCTCATTACCACAACAGTAAAAACTTAAGGCAATTTTAGTGCCCCAGCATAATAAAGTGCCCTATGTGCTTCACAGCAGCAGTAAAATAACATAATATCGCACACATCGGTGATACTGAAGTGTCTTAAAGGAAGGAGGGGAGTAGCAACTCCAAAAAATATAGGGAGGGAATTCCAAAAGCTCAGGGCCGAAGCAGCTAAAGGCATAACCAGCAACAGTGGAGTGTGAAGACTGGGGATGCTCAAGAGTCTATAAATAGATGAATGTAGATACATCAGACAGTTAAACAAATCAGTAGATGCAGAGATTTGTGTGGTGCACAAGAGATTCAAGGACTAGAGAGAGTTGGGATTTTGAAAGTGCAGTTGTAAATGAAATAGGAGATAGAGGGGTGGATATACAATGTAGGGTTAGCATGTAGAAGGAGCTGTGGGAGGAGAGTGATACACAGAAGTGATGAGAATTGAGCTAATCTGTAATTAAGGGAAAGGGACAAGCAAGTCTACAGGAGGGGGCAAGATCAAAGTGGGGAACAGGGGCTTTGTACATAGGTTGGGGAGTGCACATGGAAGGAGAGATTTCAGGATGATAAGAAGGCAGTGAAATCAGAAGAAAAAAAGATTCAAAGGAATGTGGGAGGAGTCAGATAACGGCATGACTTGACAATCCAAACCAAGCAATTAGTGAAAGATATAGCCAAGTGGAGAAGCCTCATCAAACGAGATATGTTATCACCTCTGGACATTCTAAAGGGACAAGCATGGGGGCATGAGAACAAAGTCCACTGTATAGGCAGTGGGCAGAATGTGTTCAACAGGTAGCAGATTGATAAGACTACAATGCAGTAGGCACTTTGGGCAGGAAGTTTGATTTGGAGTGTGGGATGGAGAAATTCATGTTGCTGCACCAAATGCCTTGATGAGTCCTTGGGAGGATGCGAAGAAAGGCACAAAGGGAAGCTGCAGGCTTATCTAGGAGGAAATCAAATCTAGGATACTGGCAAGAGAGCAGCAAGGTCGAGGAGTACTAGAGGTTTGAGACAGACATTTGGAAGTAGAGAGCTTGAGAGTGGAGAAGCGAAAGGAAGCTGGATAACAGAAAAGTGGAGTCTCAGGAGAGTACTGTCATGAAAACAGTTTACAAAAACAAAATTGGAAACAGAGTGATTTCCTGCGTCCATAGGAAGCAACTGAGGCAAACAGCAAAGATGTTTTTAAGAGGAAGCTGGGTAAGCCCATGAAATAGACAAGAATAAAGTATTACTTGAAGAAGAATGGTGGCAGTAGGTTTGCGCATAATTTAAAACACCAGCATTGAGCAAGTGAGTCAAAGGGTTTGGTCTGTATCACATACTCTAATGAACGTTTACAGATTTGTACTTCCTGAATGATGTTGTCCTTCACCCATAAAAGTTATATGATCATTTGGAGCACCCCAACCTGCACCCCTATTTAGCTCAAATAACAGGCGAGGGAAAGAGTTTGAACTTGGCTCATTCTAAGTCAAATTTTTTATAGATAAACTTGCTAAGCTACTGGGAGTTTTTTTAAAAATCACCCATAATATTCTTTGATGGGATATTTCTCCTCACTTACATGTGCTCCCCAATTTTAATAATACCTTTTCACTTCACTGCATCAAAAAAATAACAGTGAGCTGAACTGCCCAAAAACAAAGCTCAAAGTTGTAGCCAAATGAATAATTCGTAGATTTAAATTTACTGCAATGGCTGACAGGCTGTAATCTGTCCAGGAATTTACAGCATGAATTTCATTACAGAGGCAACATACTAAGCATTTTACATCACACATAAGCAAACAGTCAATACTCCATTCCCACCTTGCATGTTGTGCCTGAACAATTGTGGATCATCAATACAGAGCTACTTTAAGTTTAAAAAAAATTCTGTCAATTCTGCAGTCATAGAATTTGACATGCTATTAGACTGCAGAAGTGAGTGGTTCTGGAGTAGGAAGGATTGTGTATGCAAGCGACCAAGTTCTGACAGATTAAGCAACATAGTGTTGCTCAGAACTGACAACACACTTTTGAGAAAACAACCATAAACAAGCCTTTATACTTAAGCTGTGTGTTACTGCAGCAAGCTTCAGTCACGAAGGTCATGATTTGTATTTTTTTTTAAAAGAAGTGACAAGGATGGACTCAACCAGGACACAAAATAACTTTTCATGATGGCTCCCCAAGAGATTTTCTCAACGGCATTCTTTTTGATTTTTATGGGCTACTTTTTCATTCACACTCTCATTTATCGCGAGAAGCAATGTAGTAACAATACCTTCCGTATTTATGTTGATATTATCGGGTATTTGGGCTCCTACAGAAACAGAATTAAAAAATTCATCAACATCTTTAATAATTACTATCTCTCCATTAAATGTAACAATATACAAAGAAAGCATTTATTTCTCAAAGTATTTTAACTTGCACAAGACATGTGTTAAGAAATCTTTTTCCCCCAAAATAACCAACACATACTTCTATACATATATATCTATAAAAAAAAATCACCCTGAACACCTTTTGCAATAGGGTGAGGTCACATGGCCAATGCACTTCCATCAGGTTTATACAAATCTGGAACATTTTATCAAGACAGTTACAATCCTCCTTATTGCATCTCAAATGTCGATCACATATTTAAATTGAACAAATGACACACAGAGCTGAATCTTACAGGTTTCTTTGGCCAAGGGCAAATTTGTGTTGAGTTTGTGGAGGGATCTTGCCTCGATGCCAAGCAAGTCTTCCTCACTGAATGTTACTAAACTGGTCACGTTAATTGTCATTCCAACCCCATGGTGTGTATCACATCCGATTTCTGCCCTATTTATCACGTGCCGTTCCAGTAACCTCTTGCCACTCACTGGACATCCCAGAAGTGACTGACAACCCTGATGTAGGTGTCACCTTTGAAAGGCTGTGCATCCGGACAAGCATTATTCGTCCAGAGCTGCCCTACATGGTTCCTGACATTTGCACCATATGTGGTAGACAGGGGCAAAATGGCACCATGCTTTGCAGTCAGATTCCTGAAGCTCTTGCTGAATGGGATGGTGCACAGGCAGGACTTCCTCTTCCCCTAGCACCATCAGCACCAGACCATGCCATCCTGGTGAGAGATTGCCAACTGAGTCAGTGCAGTTTCAGCTGTCTGGAGGAATGCCCAGTACCACAGAAAGAAGGGCAATGACCTCCTCCACTCTTCCAGGGTAGGTGCCACCAACCTCTCTCTGATGCCTCATTTTCTCATTTTCATTCTCTCTACTACTGTACCCGCCTCCCACCAAGGCTCCTGTTGTACCACTCCCACTATTACCTACAACATCTTCACCATTCATCTTCACCAACCCCAGCTCCCAATACCACTAACCCTGCATGCCCTCTGCACTGCCTACTCACTTGCTCAGGACACTTCCCCACCTGCAATAGCAGTACCATCCACTTTCATCTCCTTTAATACCTGTTTCTCTCCCTTTTCAGGAGTTAAACAGCCCACAATAGACAGAAAAAATCGAGATCGGTGTTGTGCTGTCCATCGTTTGGCTTCTCACCGACCAGGCCCTGGACTGGTATCAGAAGCTGCCCTTAACTTACTGTACTGGAGTTCCTATAGCTCCTCCCCCAACCAAACCTCTTTCAGCCTCTTCTACCTCCTCATCCCCCATTGCAGCCTCCTCTTCCTCATCCCCACTCCCCTCCTGCAGCCTCCTTCTCTTCCTCCCCATCTCTCTATTACAGGTACCTCCTGTTCCACCTGCAGCTCTCTTGTATTGCCTCCTCCCTAACAGATTCCTCTACCTGAGATTTATTAAAACACAGCTCTCTTCTGCTCCACCATGATTCCCTCACTGCAGCCAATGGGTTCCTAACTAGTTACTGCTGCTGACACGTGCACTGATAAACTTAGCAGCAGCAGGTACAAGAGAAAACCAGCCTGAGAGTGCAGGAATAGCTTCTCACCGATTCAGTCCTTCTCACCAATTCAGTCCTCCTCTCCCAGCCCCTCCTCCCCAACTGACAGAGATTTCCCAGTTGTTGCGATGGCTTTCAGGGCAATTTTACCCACCACCCCTATGCATTTTGTCCAACCAGCAGACATGCTGGTTGTTCACATTCTTCACTCTGGTGCCTTTGCCAAGACATATGCATTAAAGCACAAACTCTACAAGGCAAATACAGCTGCTCTCCAAAGGGAATTCCTTTCAATAGTCCTCAGCCCTAGCATAGTCATGTAGCACTTCATTTGGTTTCTTTCCCCGCTTTTGCTGCTGGAAATAGCAGGGACAAGAATATTTTGTCTACAGATGCCATCAACGTAGAAAGTCCTTTTGCAAGTTAAAAATAACATGTACCATGATTGTCAATAAAAAAAAATCCTAAACAGGGACATAGAATTTCCAGTATAAATAAAAAATCATTGCCTGTCATACATTCAGTCAGATTTATAGCAACATGGAACTTGCATCTCTTTAACATATTAAGCCATCCGTGGTGGCTCCAGCTCTGGCACAATGTTGAAAGAGTTACTGAAAGTGCACAAATATGTACAGTGTTCTTTGTGTGGGCAGCAAGGTGGCATCTAAATTTTTATAGCTACCTTTGTCTTTAACATGTTGTCACATTGCAAATCGATGCATTGTTTTCCACAATAAGGCCAGATAGCAGTTCTTATTTCAAGTCTCATGTGACCATGGTTAAAATGAAAACATCTCTAAATTTGAAATGGAGGACCCTGACCTGACAGTCTTTGAATCAACATGTTCTTTGTAGAATCAGAGTTGCAATGTAAGCTTCACAACGCTGTCAACATGCAACTCGAGCCTATACTGCTATCCTAGGTGGCATACACACTGGTGGGCTGCTAAATAGGTAAGTTCAAACATCAAACATTAAGCACAGCTACCAAAAGAAAAGTACACAACCATGATACTTGAACCATTCAAATCTAACACTGCAATACTCTCCTATTCAGATATGAAAGAGAATGATGTTTAACAATAAATAATGAAGTCAGACCTTTTATAGTCTAATACTGCTCTGTCCCACACGAACGTGCCTACAAACCACCTAACACAAATTTACTAGGTCAGCTTTTCTCAGACTTTATGAAAGAGACACAAAACAACAATTTTGCATTCATAGCACTTCTAACGTAATAAAGCATGCCAAGAACCTTCACAGAAACATTTCAAAGGGAATTCGTGCTGAAGGCAGTAAATGTATTTCTCTCTCCTCAGATACTGCCAGACCAGTCGAGTTTCACCAGCATTGTCTGTTTCTACTGCACCATTCGGGCTTCTTTCCTGCTCAAGTAGCACATTGAAAACAACTTACAGCAAACTTCAAATAAAACGGATATCTGGCCTTAACCTTTTTTGTGGGAAATAACTCACTGTTTTGCAATGTGTAATATCAGAGACGAAAATAAAATATGCACTCAATACAGCATGGATAGGGCTCAAACTTGCAATCTTATAATCAGATAATCCAAAAGACTGATAACCAAGGAAATGCTGCTTTCAAGCTAACATCTGTAATGCAGATGTCATATTTAGAAATATGATAAGTTTAACGTTTAAACAGAATTCAAAGTAAAAATGCATAACCGTCTTTAAGTGGTAAAATGCCCCAACTTTGCTTGGGAAAAAAATGCAACAATCAGACACAGGTCCAGTATAATTTACCAGGGATAAATGAACTAAAACACCATACAAATCAAGCCCATGTTTCTAATTCAAGAGTATTGATCAAATTCAAGGAATCCTATCTTGGCAAAAAGTGGTTGCTGATTAAAGTCTTTGACCCATCCAACATTTTTGAGAATCTCACAACTGTTAGTTAGACTAACTGTAATGGAACTATTGTGCTTATAAAATGATGCAACATACTGTGGTTCATGGTACACAAGTTGACCTTTGGCAAAATCCTTCCAAAACAGGGGTCAACTTATAAAGTGTGCACTGCCAGTGTTGGTGTAGGTAGTTGGCATTTTGAATTGTTAAAAATAAAGATAATTCTAATGAAATCAATGATTTATTGAATTAATTAATTCTGCAAGAATATCCTTAACTGAAATGAAAGCATTTTGCGTACTGTTAAATTCATCATCGTTGGCATCAGGTACAAAGAGTTCATTGAATTCATTGAGTCACTTTGGCTATGCCATTATTGTAAGGACTTCACTCTGGACTAGACTGGACGCTTTTGGTTCAGTAATCTCTCCACCACAAGTCATATTCCTCTCTTATACATTGAATTGTATATGCTGCAGTTTCTGAATGATTGGAGAGAACTTGCGCATTAATACCACCCTACGATTTGATGATAAAAAAACTACATGAAACATCAGGCAGAGTAGCACACATATATTTACATGTCCATTCTTTGAGAAGGTATTTTTTGTCTACTATCCACCCACCCATTCCATGCAACACAAACACAATCCTTAAATCGTTTATCATCACTGAATTCCATGCCTACAGCACATACATTTAACAAATTGGCAAATGTTATGGCTTTCAATCTCAAACTAGAATCATAGAAACCCTACAGTGTGGAAACAGGCCATTCGGCCCAACAAGTCCACACAGCCCCTCCGAAGAGCATCCCACCCAGACCCACTCCCCTACCCCTACATTTCCCTTGTCTAACCCACCTAACCTAAACATCCCTGGGCACTATGGGCAATTTAGCATAGCCAATCCACCTACCCTGCACATCTTTGGACTGTGGGAGGAAACCGGAGCACCCGGAGGAAACCCATGCAGACAGGGGGAGAACGTGCAAACTCCACACAGACAGTCACCCGAGGCTGGAATCGAACCCAGGTCCCATTGCTAACCACTGAGCCACCATGCTCTGGACTTGTCTTCTTGCAATCAATTTTTGTTTGCTGTACACAGGGTGCTTTGTGCGGGCGTGTCTTAAACTTCCAAGCATTTTCTTACTAACATGGGATCAGGTGATGATGTCCCATGTACTAATCTAAAGGATGAGCACAGCATCCAGAGGTGAAAAATTGAGACAACTCCTAGGAGAGCATTTCTTAGCGGAAAAGGTGTTGCAAGGTTTGAGCTATAGGCTGGGGCCTTTTTTCCCTGGAGCATCAGAGGCTGAGGGGTGACCTTATAATAGTTTACAATATCATGAGGGGCATGGATAGGGTAAATAGTCAACGCCTTTTTACCCAGGATGGGGGAGTCCAGAACTAGTGGGCATAAGTTTAGGGTGAGAGGGTAAAGATTTAAAAGGGACCTCAGGATCTACTTTTTCATACAGAGGGTGGTGCACGTGTGGAATAAGCTGCCAGAGGAACTGGCAGGGGCTGGTACAATTACAGCATTTAAAAAGCATCCGGATGAATAGGAAGGCTTTAGAGTGATGTGAGCCAAATGCTGGTAAATGACACGAGATTAATTTAGGATATCTGATCTGCATGGACATGTTGGACCAAAGTTTCCATGCTGTACATCTCTATGACTCTAAAAGGGGGTTGGTATGTGTACGCCAAGTATACTTGCCCTGGAGTGTCAGAGCCTTACGAGTGACCTTATAGAGATTTATAAAATCATGAGGGGCATGGATAGGGTGAATAGTCAAGGTCTTTTTCCCAGGGTGGAGGAGTCCACAACTTGAGGGCATAGGTTTAAGGTGAGAAGGGAAAGATTTAAAAGGGACCTAAGGGGGCAAATTTTTGAGAGGGTAGTGCTTGTACGGAATGAGCTGCCAGAGGAAGTGGTGGAACCTGGTACAATTACAACATTTAAATCATGAGTACATGAATAAGAAGGGTTTAGAGGGATAAGGGCCAAAATCCTGGCAAAAAGGACTAGATTAATTTAGGATATTTGGTTGGCATGGATAAGTTGGACCAAAGGTTCTGTTTCTGTGCTGTACAACTCTACGACTATACAACCACATAAAGCCAAAAACTATGTTTAGGCCTGAATAAGTGGAGTTGGGTTTTATCTGGGATGATTTATACACCACGATGTACGGTACATTTTAAATGATCAGGAGACCTTGAACTCTGTTTTTGTTCAAAACCAGGCCTTCTCAACTCAAACTTAGTGAATTAAAATGTGATAGCACAGGAGAAAAGCAGACAATCCAATCTAGGTTGTGCTGTGATAACAAGGTGTAGAGCTGGATGAACACAGCAGGCCAAGCAGCATCAGAGGAGCAGGAAAGCTGACGTTTCGGGCCTAGACCCTTTTCAGTAATGGGGGAAGGGAAGGGGGTTCTGAAATAAATAGGGAGAGGAGGAGGAGGCAGATAGAACATGGATAGAGGAGAAGATAGGTGGAGAGGAAACAGACAGGTCAAAGAGGCGGGGATGGAGCCAGTAAAGGGGAGTGTAGGTGGGGAGTTAGGGAGGCGATAGGTCAGTCCAGGGAGGACAGACAGGTCAAGGGGGCGGGATGAGTAGGTAGAAGATGGGGGTGGGGCTTGAGGTGGGAGGAAGAACAAGTTAGGGAGGCGGGGACGAGCTGGGCTGGTTTTGGGATGCAGTAGGGGGAGGGGAGATTTTGAAGCTTGTGAAGTCCACATTGATACCATTGGGCTGCAGGGGTCCCAAGCGGAATATGAGTAAAGGGTGACTAACTGGGCACGGTTCCCACCACAAATCATTGTGTTCCCACACGGTCAACCTGGGGTAAGAAGTGAGAGGCTAAGTGTCAGACTGGCTGCAGCAGTATATGGATTGGGTTGAATCTACTTGGCTTTGATAAATCTGTGTGAAGAAAGCAAGAGTAAAGCTGGACACACTACTCATTAGAAGCAAATATTCTTGAGTCAGAAACAACATTACGACTAAGGGTTACTTCTGTAATCCCCTTTGAGGCTCAGTTTTTAATAAGTGAAATTATGAATTACTTATAATGTTTCATGACACATTTATAAACCCAGTTGTACAGCTACTTAAATATCACCTCAACACCGCTGAAGTGAAAAAAATCTAAACCAATGTTGTGTTATAACCTTTACACAATACAGACATCCCTGTGTCAAAGGAAAATCATGCAATGTGTCATCAATGAATACTAACTTGTGGCTCTGACATCCATAATTATGAAATGCTTCGAGAGGTTGGTTATGGCTCACACCAGCCTCCCAGCTTGCTTTAACGCCCTGCAATTCGTTCGTATCACAACAGGTCCATCTCCCTGGCCCTACATTCATCCCTGGAACATCTGGAAACAAAGATACCTATGTCAGGCTCCTACTTATTGACTACAACTCTGCCTTCAACGCCATAATTCCAGACAAACTCATCTCTAAACTCCGGGACCTAGGACTCTGCTCCCGCTATGTTACTGGATTCGCAACTTCCTGACCAACAGCAGTCAGTAGGGATAGGCGACAACACCACCTCCATGACAATCCTCAACACCGGTGCCCTGCAAGGCTGCGTACTTAGCCCCCTACTATACTCCCTATACACACATGACTGCGTGGCCAAATTCTACCCTAACTCCATTTACTAGTTTGTTGACAACATCACCGTTGTTGGTCAGACCTCAAACGATGACGAGACGGAGGACAGGCAGGACAGAGTGCTTAACAGCATGTGTGAAGACAACAATATCGCCATCAATATCCACAAAATGAAGGAGCTGGTCATTGACTTCTAGAAGTGGAATGGAGGGCATGCACCTGTCTCTGTCAATGGTGTTGTGGTGGTGATATTCGAGAGCGTCAAGCTCCTGGGAATGATGAAAATCAACAATCTATCCTGGTTCACCATGTTGACACTACGGTCAAGGGAGCACAGCAATGCACCTACATGCTCGGGAGGTGAAGGAAATTCAGCATGCCCATAAAGCCTTGCACAAATTTTTATAGATGCACTATAGAAAGCATCCTATCTGGATGCATCACAGTGTGTTATGGCAAATGCTCTTCCCAAGACCAAAAGAAACTACAGAGAGTTGTGAAGCCCAGTCCATCACACAAACCAGCCTCCCAACCACTGACTTCGTTTATACTTCGCACTGCATCGGAAAGCAACCAACATAATCAAAGACCCCTTTCACCCCAGTTATATGCTCTCTGCCCTCTTCCATCAGGCAGGAGATATAAACATGTGGACAGTTTCAAAAACAGCTTCTTCCCTGCTGTCATCAGACTTTTGAATGGACCTGTTTAATGTTAATGCTGATCTCTCTCTGTACCTTCTCAGCAGCTGTAACACTGTAGCCTGCACTCTGTTTTGCTACCCTGATGCACCTGTAAAGTACGATCTGCCTGTAGAGCGTGTAAGACAACTCTTTTCATTGTACCTCACTGCATGACAGTAATAAGTCAAATCAAAATCCATGTTAATGACCAAAAGCAACAGTTTCTAGAAATATTTATACTAGCATACTAAAACAACTTGCATTGACATCGAAACTGCTGCAGAAAATCAGTGGGTCTGACAGCATCTGTAGAGAGAAAGTTCAGTTCTGAAGAAGGGTCACTGGCTCAAAATGTTAATTCTGCTTTCTCGCCACAGATGCTATCAGAACTCCAGCAATTTCTGCTTTTATTTCAGATTTCCAATATCCGCAATTCTTTCTTTCATTATATTTATATAGAACCTTTAGTGAAGTAAAATGCTCCAAGATGCTTCATAGAAGTATTTGGAAAAACAAACCTAACACTGAATTAGAGATAGTAGAGCAGATGATGAAAGATTGGTCAAGTAGATAGGTTTTAAGGAGTGTCTTACAGGAGAGAGGTGGAGATGTGGAAAGAAACCTCCAGTTCAGCTGTTAGGACCCAGGTAGCTGAACTGAAGAAAAGTGGGGATGTGCAAGGGATGAGAATTCAAGCATCACGGAAACTGCAGGAAGTTAGAAGACTTCAGACATTACGAAGAAAGCAGGGATTTGAAAATCAGGATGTGAATTTTTAAGTCAAGGTGTAATTGTTGAGACAGCACAAGATAAATTTCATCTTTGGATCCTAGGTTTAAATGTAGTTAAATTGATGCCTTTCCTCTTTATTTGCTGCACGTTATCAGTAAAATGAATTTGGCAAGTCAATTACAGGGGTTTTCTGCTATAACGCGATAGTTGCGTTCCAGCACAACATCACGCTACTGAAAATCACGCTGTATCAATAACAGGGCCTATGGGGAAAGCGGGGTTGGAGCACAAAGGACACATAACAATTATATTTTCCAAAATTCTTCCTCACCTGTGTAGCTTCATTCTTATAGCTGCACTCATAATGACAGTGCAGCATCACCTGTCTGATAAAAAGAGGCAATACATTTACAAGGATATGGCAAGAACTGCAGATGCTGGAATCAGAGATAGCATAGTGTGGAGCTTGAGGAACACAGCAGGCCAGGCAGCATCAGAGGAGCAGGAAAGTC
Source organism: Rhincodon typus (assembly GCF_021869965.1). Classification (NCBI taxonomy): domain Eukaryota; kingdom Metazoa; phylum Chordata; class Chondrichthyes; order Orectolobiformes; family Rhincodontidae; genus Rhincodon; species Rhincodon typus. Next base: position 30,403,970 of record NC_063334.1, read on the forward strand.
GACATTTTGGGTTTACACCCTTCATCAGGACTGGGGAGGGGGAAAGAGCTGGGAAATAAATAGAGGGGGTGGGGTGGGGCTGGGGGAAGGTGATAGGTGGATGCAGGTAGGGGGTAGTGGGGATTGGTCAGTGGGATGGGTGGGGTGGATAGGCGGGAAGGAAGATGGACTGGTTGTGCCAAGTCAAGGAGATGAAAGTGAGAGGGAGGGTTGACATGGGTTGAGGACAGGGGTGGGGAGATTTTGAAACTGGTGAATTCTATGTTGAGGCCATTGGGCTGTAAGCTCCTGAAATGAAATGAAATGTTCCTCCAGTTTGTGTGTGGCGTCGTTGTGACACTGGGGGTGGCCCAGGATGGACATGTCACCCAGGGAGAGGAAGGGCGAGTTAAACTGGAAGCTGTTGTTGATTACAGAGTACAGACTGCAGACTCTCCACAAATCAGTCACTGAGTCTGCGCTGGGTCTCACTGATGTCGTGGCGATCACATCAGGAACAACAGATACAGCAGACCAGGTTGGAAGATGTACAAGTGAATCCCTGTCAGATTTGGAAAGATTGATTCTGGCCTTGGATGGAAGTGAGAGGGGAGGTGTAGGAGCAGGTGTAGCACCTTCTGTGGTCACAAGGAAAGGTACCAGATGTGTGGGGTCGGTGGGGGTGTGTGTAGTGGACGAAGGAGTTGCAGAGTGAGCAGTCCTTACGAAAGGCAGATGGAGTGGGGAGGGAAATATATCTTTGGTGCTGGGATCAGATTGCAGGTGGTGGAAGATGATGCACTGGATGTGGAGGCTGGTGCAGTGGTATGTGAGGACCATGGGTCTCTGTCCTTATTTTTGTTAGGGGTGGGGTGTGGTTTGAGGGCAGAAGTGCAGCAAATGCATGGCAATTTCAGATGTAATCTTTAACACCTGCCTGAAATAAGAGCTCAGCAGTGCAAAATTGTGAGAGATTGAGCTCACAGTCAGCAACACTCCATGAAACTCCCCCAAAATTGACACATCAGCAATTTTTAGTAACATTCCCTCCACCATTTAAATGCTGATCTGACCTGACATTCCATCGGCACAGACTTCTGGATAGATTTTCAGATGAGTGAAGCAGAGGAATCTGACCTTTGTTTCCTGTGTAGCCATTGGCACTGAAGTCAATTGTAGGATTAAAATGTGTTGTAAACCTGAGTAACACTGTATTCAAAATAGTGCTGGAAAGGAGCAGGTTGTAACAGACAACTTTGGGTATAAATGATTTACACGAGCAAGTTCAAAAATTCTTGCATATTGAATATGTAACAAAATCTAGGCAAAAATACTACACACAAAGATGCATGTTTTAACAGCACTGACATTACTTTAAACTATACTTCATTTTTTACTTATACCATCAATTTAGCGTTGGAGTTCATTATTCAATTTAAATGAGCTGTATTTTTTAAATAATGCTGATGCATTTAATGTGTTCAGCATAAACTCTTCAAACTAAGACTTCACATAATTTTCTAACAAGACATTTGTTCTCTGTGTGATATTACTTTTGAAGTTTATGACACACAATCCATACTCAATGGAATTGCGTTATAGCCAACACAAGTTTGCGTTTTACAAATACTGTTCCCCTATTCGTCAATTATATTATAGCCAATTCGCGTTGCCATTAATCAGAGAACCCCCTGTAATTTCCCAATCCAGTGTAATCCATAGTGCAAAACAATTTATCAGTTTGTTAACCACTGAAACACTGTCATATTGGTACAAAGAACCTGTCTTTGAGTTACGGTTAAGGCAGGTAGTAGAGTTGGAATTTGTTTAAACAGAAACGCTAACTTGGGAAAGTAAACCTGACATTTTTGGCCAGCCTGAATCCTGACTCACAACAATGTAGTTGACCCTTAACTGCCCTCTAAAGTAGCCTAACAAACCAGTCTGTTCTATCAAAATGCTACATGGACCAAGAAGGGCAAACTCAACTAACACATCATCTTGGCTGGACCTCAGGGAGTGCTGCACCTTCGGAGGTGCCACCTTTTAGATAAGATGTTAAATTGAGGGACTGTCTGCAATTGTACAGACGTAAAATATTCCAAGACACATTTAAAGAGCTACTAGTTGTCCCAATGTCATGACCAAAATTTATTCCTCAACCAACAAATCTAAAACACACATTCAGGCATGACCGGCTTCAGTTGCCTCCATGGACTGCACTAAGACCATGGATACAACTCAATTTTATTGAACCTGCATGGAGTCTGCCTATCACGAGGCCTGTGTTTTGGAACTTGATCCTGCACTGTCGAGGTTGCACTCTTAGATTATACGTCCCTGCTGAGTCCGCTGCATCTCTGTCTCTGACTTAGCCAAGAGTGACTAGTATGACTCCCTGGAGATCCAACAAAACTTATTTGCCTGCCTTTATGATGAACGCCACAGCTCGATGCAACATCACATGTGTACGCACAAGACTGCAGCGATATGTTTAAACTCGCATCACAGAAGTAACTGTGTAATCGTATTACAGAGGCATCTGCCTAATCGTGAAACTGATTATGTTTCACATAAACAATTAATGTCTGCCTATGTTGCTATGCAGACAATTTGCCTAAAATATCATGGCTTTGAAAGGGATGCAGTAGTGTACCTGTCAAGATCTCATGTGTACGCAGTCGCTGAAATAGTTACCAAAGCCATGTTCTCAACTATTTCACAATTTTTCATTTTTCTTTTAGAATAGACGTCACTCATAATAGGAGCTCCAGGAAACATAATCTAAAAATCGCTTGAGTGTTAACCAAAGAGACAGGATTCAATCGACATCAAGTCACACAGTCTCACTGTGCACATCTGCACATGATTCTAGGTCACCACCTTGAATGACAGCCAGTGTTGGGAATGTAACTCTGCCTTTACTAAAATATTTATCAAATCATTGAATCATCATAAAGTACAGAAGAGGCCCTTCGGCCAATCGAGCCTGGAATGATTAATAAAACTAGTCCCACTTTTCAGCAGTTGGCCCTTGGCTATGAATGCTATGATATTTCAATTCCTATACCAAGTTGTGAGGCTTCCCACCTTTACTACTCTCTCACGCAGTGCATTCCAGATTGTCAACACCCTCCCGGTGGAAAATAAGTCCACAAATCCCCTCTAAATCTCCCACCTTTGAGAGTAAGATTCTGCCCCATTGTTACTGACCCTTCAACTAGAGGAACAGCTGCTTTCTATTTACCCTGTCCATTCCCCTCAATCTTACACACTTAAATCAGATACCCTCTCAGCCTTCTCTGCTCTAAAGGAAACAACCCAAGCTTATCAAGCCTCTCTTCATTGCTAAACTGCGTGATATTAACGTATAGAATCAGTGCAGTACAAATTTCTAGTACAGTTGTTTATTCCTCTCTGAGAGTCTTGATAGTATGTGACGATTTTCAGAATTACACCAAACTACTGATATATGTACTCCCTCTATGCTACAATTACCACATGGCTGGGTGGAAATTTTATGCCAAAGTTTCCTACCTGGTAAAACATCAGTTAAACTTGTAAAACACTTCAGTTGACTGCAATAACACAGTGTGGAGCTGGAGGAGCACAGCGGGCCAGGCAGTAGAGGAGCAGGAAAGCTGACGTTTCAGGTCAGGACCCTTCAGAAAAAGGATCTCAACCTGAAACGTCAGCTTTCCTGCTCCTCTGATGCTGCCTGGCCTGCTGTGTTCCTCCAGCTCCACGCTGTGTTATCTCTGACTCCAGCATCGGCAGTTCTTACTATCTCTCAGGTGACTTCAAAGTGCTTTGGTGTGCTTGCCCGTCATGAGAAGTGCTATGTATAAGTGCAATGTTGAAACTCCGTAGCTTGATTTACATATTAGAACAAAATAAATTGGATCCCTACCCACCTTTGACTAAAACTGGATTGTAAATACTAAAGAATTCACTGTGATCAAAGAAGTTAAAAAATACTGAATATTGTAGAACTGAACAGAAGATAGCTCATGCAAATGGAAAAAACTTGTATTATGAAATAAAGAATATTCAATCTGCAACACAGAATTTCCATTTTTTTATTTCCAATCCTTTAAACAAGCCACATCCAAAATGTATAATTTGTTACCTTCAATGACATTTCTGATGACACGACACATAGACACGAGATGCCTTTGTAATCCTCAGCTGCAGATTTTTAGCCCAGAGGCCCAACATTAAAACAAACTAAAAACTAGCCAAGTGCAGAACACAGTGTGATTTATTCATTTATTATCTGGCAACTAGTTCAATTTCTACATACACAAAGGAAACTCAGAAATTGCATGCAGCAATCAAATAGACAAACAACAACAACTTTATAAACAGTCTAGTTTTGCAATTTTCTCTCACTGCCATTACAGCTCCACAGATGCTTGCAATAAACATCAAATACCAATCAATTCAGTCATTTTAGATGGATAGAAGTATGTGCAAGACCAAATGTGCAAATGACACCCCCAAGTATCTAGTAACATCTTTGCCCACCCAATCAGTCTCCAAATGCATAATACTGAAAAACGTAAATTATTTAGCAATCTTTAAAGTAATGAAAGCACAAGAAGTAAAATCAAACTTTTTAATGCAAGAATGTTCGATTAATTGTGAATTTTTTTATTTATTATGTCAAAGGTTTAGCAAATGGTAAGGGAAGGAAGGAAAGAGAGATTCTGAATCCAGATATTGCTGAAGTACATCTTTTTGCCCAAGTCCTTCTGCAACCTCTCCCACCACCACCCTCTGACAAACAACCTTATGAACAAGAAATATAAGGAAGCCAGTAACTCAAAGCCTTTTTCACAGTTTTATTTTTGGTCCATCCCACACATCAACAAGTCAAACAACCAACGAAAGAATTGATTGGTGGAGTCTAAATATACACAAAGGCTCTTCAAATCAGTAACTGATTATTAGCAGCAAATGTTAACATTAAAAAAAAGACAAAGTTAACGCACCTACAAAACATGCTTAGTCTGCACTGGAACAATATCATTTGAATATAAAATGCATAGAGATTTGCATGTTTTTGGTATGACAGCAACAGTTCATTTTGACAAAGTACTATTTAAAATTTAGATTTTTAAAACATCAATGATTTTAACATTGCTTACAAGATTTATGGTGTGGAGCTTTCCATCTTACGCTCATCATGATAAATGATCAGAACAACTTATACTTCATGGCAATGTCTCAATAAGACTCAATTTGCCGAAAAAATTGGCATCCTTTCCTCCTGAAGTACAAATTATTGTGATTGTTTGAAATTTGGCATTCTTGTGTTTGTTCTGATGAGTGCAAGACAAGAAACTTTGTCAAGGTGTTTCTCTTTCCAGCAAAATGAATGATCAGATTTTCTTAGAAAATAAGACAAAACACACGTCAGGGTGTAGCTGTAGACCAAAACAGATGCTTTGCAAATAAAAGCTCAAGTTCTCCTCAACAACAAGTCTAAGTTGATGATTTTATAAGGTGTACCTTGTTAAATGAATGCTCAGAGTGCAGAATGTACACATTTTGGATTTGGTGCATTTGTAGTAGAATGCTGAATAACATGATCTTAATTAATTACACTGTAATTTAACTTGGTGAATTAGAAAGAAAATCATTAAAAGAGCAGAGATAACAAGGTGCAGAGCTGGATGAACACAGCAGGCCAAGCAGCATGAGAGGAGTAGGAAGGCTGACGTTTCGGGTCTAGACCCTTCTTCAGAC
>NC_063334.1:30410099-30459873 GCF_021869965.1 Rhincodon typus
GAAACGTCAGCCTTCCTGCTCCTCTGATGCTGTTGGCCTGCTGTGTTCATCCAGCTCTGCACCTTGTTATCTCAGATTCTCCAGCATCTGCAGTTCCTGCTATCATTAAAAGAGCAGAATCAGGTTATGGTCATCTAATTTTCATTCCTTCCCAGCTATGGATGACAGAGGAAACATCCTTTCAATACGAAGATTATCAGTACAAAATTAGCATAGTGGCCAAAACCCTGAAAAGGTGGTGTTCCACCATTGATATAACAGTGAATTTCTGGACTTCAGCTCATCAATAAAACAGAGGTTTCCTGGTTTCAAGCCTAGCTAGCTGCAGTTAGTGGTACAACATGTAAGGTGTGGTGAATGTGGTAATGCACAGTGAGGATACATTATGGGTATTCAAGGAAGGTGAACTACAACCCAATTCTCCCTCTAATCCTCTCCATCTCTCCTTCCTCCCAAAAATATAATGCTTTATAAAAGACTTTAGGCTCTTATCCTAATATCTTTCTACGTGGCTCAGTGACCAACTTTACCTCATTGTCACTCATGAAGTGTCTTGAGATATTTTATTATCTAAAAAAATGCTACATAAATAGAAGTTGTTGTTCTTGGAAAGTCTCATTCATCGAGAGCCACAAAATATGACAATCATTTGATCCATCAAGTTGAAATCAACTCTCTGTAGAGCAATCCAATTCCACCATCCTATCCTGGTGGCCCTGCAAGTTTATTTCTCTTAAATGCCAATTAGACTTCATTGTAAAACCATTAATCGTCTTTAATACCACAAACCTCCGAGGTAGAGATTTCCTGGTCATTACTAATTGCTTGTTAAAAAATAGTCCTTGCTCGGGAAAACAAACAAAATATTATTTTGTGTTGTGTCCAACAGAGAAACTCGAGACAATCAGCCAAAAATCTTTCCCAGTACTTAAAATCATTACTTAATTGATGTCCTTCTCGTCCCTCTGGAGTTGTTAATTCTTTGTTGAAATATAATTGCCCCAGGCAGGGATAATCCTCGAAGTAACCGTTATTCACTTTTGACCTATGACAAGCATCAAACTCTTGGAGAAAACCACAGTTGAACCAGAAGTTTCACTTACCTGACTATCCACAAATTAACACTGCCAATAGGAATTAGGCTGGCTAAGAATGAACAATGGGTACCCTGGCCAAATCCATCATCCCACCTCCAATCTTTAACAAAGGAACACTGTTGGTCATCTGTCACACCATGAAACTGAACATTTCAGAACCAAGATGGATATTTGTTTGCCAAGGATAACTGAGGAATATGGAAACAATGTGGGTAGATGGAGTTAAGATATCAATCAGACATGATCTAAGTGAAAAGTGTCAGAGGTTTGATGAGCTGAATGACCATGGGGAAAATTCTTGTTAGGAAAGAAAATGTCCTTTTACTCTCCTGCCAGTACTGCCTCGGGCTTTCTACAAGGGAAAGCAAGTAATACAGCCCAAGTCTGTAAATTGGGACAGGAAGAAAACCAAAAGAGAAATAGTTCAACAGTATAAAACTCATTAAGCGCCAAAAATTAAAGGACAGAAAAACACAGTTTACAAAGGCAAGTTAGAAAATGGTATATCTAAACACTGTACTTTTAATAAAATTTATACAAAAACATAAAACTATGTTGAATAATATTTTTTGTCAATTACTACACTTCAGGCAGTGATTTTAACGTTTCACAGTATTCTAAAGAACTTTCAACCAAGGTTGAAACCTAGAACCATTAAGATCCCCTGTCAGATTGACTTCAAGACTCAAACCAAGATGAGAGGTTATTTTAACCCTTCGAGCACTGAAAAAAACTCTCTGACCCTTCAAGATACATGTATCGCATTGTAGAACATGCTTCAGCAAGTGCACTGCAAAAATCTGAAAGATGTGGATCATGACTTTGCACACATTTGTAATACTCATTAAACATAATACTCATGGTTTTATTAAAATTTTGGTGCACAGATGCTCAATGGGTTAAATTAGCCAAATTAATTTCTATATATTAGCATTTGATTTTTTTTAAAGTACCTAACAGTCACCTTGTTAATATATCTCTGCATATCGTTAAAGCAATAAACTCTGTTTGAATAAGAGCCAATAGCTCAGTTTAACAAACTCAAAATTTACTTTTCTCTTATAGAAAGTAAAATTTTTGAACCATTAATTTAGAGGTGCATGCACATGTAGGCACAGAATTTCGACAACCTTTTTCTTTCCTCCAGCTTTAGAACTGCTCGTCCTTTCAACTGGAACAGGCTGGCAAATTGAGCCGAACTTATTTACACATTCTCCTTCATTCTCACACATTCTTCACACAGCACCCCCTCCCCCGACACCCCACCCCACATCCACACTTGCCTTGCTCCAGAGAAAGCGCAACAGTAGGTAACACAGTATCCTGCACAGAAATCTACTTAATATGCATTTCGTGGAAACAGACCGTTAAAACAGGAGGGCTACACAACGCAATTCTTCCTTAGTGTGAACACAGCCTCCATTACTGAATTTCACACCAAATTTAGCTTATGCACGTTTCTAAAATGGCATCCCAACAACTATTAGCACTTGTGTACAAACAGTCATATACAGACATTCTAATTACAAACTGTCATCTACAAAAACTAAAATAAATAAGACGACATAAAATCTGAAATACCAATAAAAGTAACTTTCAAAATACAAAATCAAGTTGAAAGTAGAATTCCACAAGCAATGTTAATGCATACTAGAGCCTAACGAGATACAACATGAGCAGATAAGAAACTGTGCATTTGCAACACAATGAGTTAATCACGACTGTAATTATTTTCCCTCAGTATTAGGACAACATGCTCAGTAACTGGAGGATGCAAGCTTAAAGGTTTTAGCCAGAGTGCTGTACAATTGTCAGGCGACCAGAATAATTAGACCAGTCTGATACAATTCAGTGTTTATCCAGGTTAACAATTTTGTCCTCAGTGTTTCCCATTCAAAGTAATTTGAATGGACCAGCAGGGTACAACATGAATTATACAGGCCCGTGATAACAGGTCTTCAAACTCCAAACACATTTAAGTATAGATACAATTCATAAAAAATAAATCCTAATTGTTGTATTTTCCTTACTGTCTTTTTTTAAAACAGTTGGGAAAAATAGAGAAACAATTCCTTAGAAGATCTAAGAACCAACTACTCACTCCTTGGTATATTTATAAAAAAAACTTGGCTTAGCCAAGGAAGGAAGATGCTCAAACACACTGAATTTACATGCAGATGAAAGACAGTAATTGCCATTATCTGCAGTTAAGGATGCAACATGACAAGTATATGGCAGTACTGTACAGATGATAGAAGGGCAATGATACCCAGAGAAGAAATAGTTTAAATTAGCACACAATTAATACTGGATGGAAGAGTTAATACTGCAGCTATGAAAAGAGGTTTCTGCACTTTAAGATCCAAGCAGGTTTGTCCAAAAATATTACTTCCCATCTTGCCAACTTAAAAACAAATGAATAGGAGAAAAAGGCAGAATTTCTCTCACTCTGTGAGAATGCGGAGCACCTATACATGAAAATCCTTTTGCTACAGAAGATGAACAAAAAAAACGTATATTTTGAAAAGTTCTGTGGGAAAACTATAGTTCTTAACAGTTACAAGGAGAGGTTGAAATGAAATCAGGGTTTGTTTTAAACACTGTTTCCAGACTTCTAGAATTTCAACAACTATATTTTGTTTTGTGGTATCTATCGATCAACTTGAAAAGGTTTCTAAAGAGAGTGTGCCGTAAAATCATTGAACTGAACATTGGATTGTTGGGAGTTTTAATGTGCCCTTTCACATGCTGCTTTTAAAAACTTCAACTTTCAGTGGCTAAGGAATAATTACATTGTATAAAAGTGAGAACATGGAGAATATTAAAAATAATTTTAAAAACCCAAAACACATTTCATCAGGCTGTATCAGAAGAAGAGTCAAAAGAACCAGAGATGATGAAATTGCTTGTGTTGTTGAGACCTGACATTGATTGGGCAGCCTGCTGGCTGAGATTGTTGCATATTAGTACCAGCTGGTTGCTTTGTGCCTCAGACAGAGAGCTGCAGCTCTGGTAAACACTAAAGTTAGTCTTTCTCCCTGGAATATTCCCCTTTTCGCACATGGTTTTAACCATTTTCGAGAGTTTATTCTTTCCAAGGGATTGGCTATTGTACCAGTAAAGTGCAGCCAGGTTGCAGACTGGCTTGATGGACAGATAGAAGGGGGCATCTTCATAACGCATAGCTGGAGGGCGTCTTTGAGCGTACTCCTTGTAGTCCTGTACTGGACATGTCTGTGGAGAATGTGGCGTGGCATAAATTCTGCACTCTGTTCCTGCTCTCCGGCTCTTCCCTTGTGCATCGGAGCTGTCTATGATTTCCCACTCCAAGTACTCCAAGCCTGTCTCTGTTACGTGCAACCTGATATCCCCCCATTTCAGCGTGGAACTGTGGAAACCAGCACAATGCCCAAATGCCTTAGTGTTGTTTAGCCACACAAGATTGAGCAGCCCCTCAGGATTGTACCGACTCAGCAAGCCTCGTTTACGTAGAATAAGCTCATCAGCAAAGGTGAGTTTCATTGACTTGTGAGGCTTGTTCCCTTTCCCTTTGCCTCTCAGCTCAAGCTGCTTCTGTTTCAGTGCTTCTTGAGAGCGCCTGAATTCCTTATCCCTTGTTATACTGAACCCATATTTGTATTCCTTTAAGTACCTTTCAAGTCCACACTGATAGTTGGCCAAACTGTTGGGTTCGTACTCTGAGCCATCTTTTTGCCTGGCATCCACAAAGAATGAAGCTAGGTAGGCATCAAGTTCGGTGCATGGTATAATTTGGATTTCCCGGTTTTCATGTGGGTATTTGGAAAGGAGGAACTCTTTGAAATTTCTCAATGCAGTCAAGGTGCTTCGCACTGTTTTCTCATTCTGTTGACCTTCGCAGCCTCTTTCTTCATTTTCTAAGATGGAGGACAAAGAAAAGATATATAAGCCACACATAAAGTCATTCAAAGCTAAATTTCAATTTCGCAAAGGTCATTGGAAAACGATATTACATACCTGTCTCAGGTTTCAAAAGCCAACTTCAATTTCACAAATGATGTAAAAGATTAAGGCAAAAGAAAATATCAAAACCAGGTCATCATGTTAAAGCTGCACTCTTGGTGCAGTGGAGTTAGTGAGTGAGATTAGAGATCAAGCACAGACCGTCTCAGAACAAAGACAGCAAGCCAACACCCCTCAATATTATACTGCTGTAAAATGTCTAATACTCTATGTCTACAATTAGGTGTTGAAAGCAGTGCAATAGTAGACAGGTTTCTCAAATACAGATGCAACAAAATAACATACAAGCTATCTACATTATCAAGACCTAGTTAGCCAATGGAGAAATTTAATGAAATACCGCCTGAAAATTAAAAGTACGTCCTTTGTGGCTTATATAAGTTAAGTGATGACACCTGGAATTGCAGAAATGGTATAGCATACCAGGAATGATCCTCATTCTTTTTGCCAAGTAACTAAATAATCAATGCTGTATCTGGGTTTGACCTGGGTTGAATGATGGAAAGTACTCTGCAGTATAAATACTTTATATTTCTCCAACCTATGCAGTAAGCAGAACAAGTACTTTGACCTATATAAGACTAGGATGAAATATTGATAGTTGCATGTCGGTCACTGCTGGAGAGAACTGTTTCAGCGATGCATTGATAACAGACAAAAATATGAAATGTTTAGATTCAAGTGTACCTGGCATGTGTGCTATTTTCTCTCAAACTAGCACTTGCCCGCCAAACAAATTTGATTGACAACACAAACCTGGCTTGCCATACATTATACGTTTCTGTAGACTATTAACAAAGCATTAAAAAAGGTCACTTTCGCAGATGCATACACTTATCCACATATTATAAGCACTGTACTTGTACCACGACGAAGAAAGTAAATTTGTGAAATGTAATTTTATAATACACATCACAAATGGCAAGATTTAACTACTGGGCCCTGAGCCTATATGTACCAGAGAGACTGAATAATACCCCTAAATTGAATGACTTCTAATCAAGCAACTTTTTGCTTTCTATTTTTTATATCTTGAAGTGCTCTTAAACACAAGTGAACTGCTTCTTTTCCTGTCACCAAATCATCCATGGTATTTTTTCATTGATTAACCATCACCAGTAAATCATCCACGTATTCTGATTACTTAATTTACCTGTTAAGGGCCAATACAGACCACAAAGGTGAGGGAGAGGTAGGGAGAGAAGGAAAGGACTAAATCAAAATGGAGTTGGAAGGGGAAATCACACAACTTTCAGCCATTTAATTGAGTAGTAGCACCTAACATGTGGAAATCAAGGTGCATGTCTAAACTGTGCCAATAGGGTTAGCTCATCTCTTGTTTCTGAGCCATAGAGGGGCACTTGATCTTTTGGAGTTTTTGTAATCTATTTGCTTTGCTCCAGCTGGTGTAAAAAGACAAGTGAGTAACTGTACATTGTGTGTATTTATTAACAAAGTAGAAGGAGCCTTTGGACTGAAAAGTAGGCAATACAATTAGACACATTGAGATACAGGGGTCAGAGCTTGTGGGAGGTGTGGAGGAGGAGTTGGGGGGGATGTTAACGAAGAGAGCAGAATAAAAGATTTGAGGGCAAGAGCTGATAGAAGCAAGAAAATATTTTTTACAATATTGTGACAAACACAGCAGTGGATCCGACCAGATGGTTGCAGTATTGAGTCATTATAGCTACCTGGTTTTGAATCCTGTTAAAACGTGGACTAGGTTTAATTGGTTCACAAGTCGCATACAAAGTCATATGACAAAAACATCGTTGTTTCTTTCTCTTGTACTGCTTTGTGGCATTGGTTTTGTCTCCAATACAGTACAAATAAATTCAAAACCAGACTCACTCTCAGAAATGAAGGCAGCCAACTATTAAATTCACATGAAAATATCTTATACATTTGACTGGTAACCTTTTTCGAAAGTAAATGTTAAATACTGGGATTACAGTAACAAGAAGATCTTCTTAAAGAATGAGCAATCTAAAGGATAAGGGGAATTTAAAGTCAATTCATGAAACAAATCTGGTAGTCAAGCAAAAATTAGCATCAGTGACCGTGACCGACAACTGGATGGTCTCAAAAGCCCGTCTTGTTCAACAAATGCAAATCTGTTGTCCTTACTTGACTTGGCTGATGTGACTCCAGACCCACAACCTTGAAAACCGTCTTCAACAACCTCTTCACCGTCCTTTAAGATGGTGTAGTAAGCCATTCAGATTTATAGAGAGTGGCCACATAATGAATGAAGGAGTCTTTGGATGCTCAGCAACAATATAAAGTTAGTCCTCACTTTACAGCACACCAATTAAGTGTATTCCATTTCCATATTGGCTAACGTTTAAGACCTGTTCCCTTAAAATGCACCTTTGTTTTCAAGTTAATAATGTTTTGCATGACACCATATCAGGCCTGGCAGACAGAAAAGCATACAGAAAGGCAGAGAGAAAGAGTCGAAAAGGCAGGGTGAGATGTAGGGTGTGACTCAGACAGCAGTCATTAACGTCTGCACTCAAGACAGAAAGGAGACTTGTGACAGCGGTCTAATTTTAACTTGTACAATATTTCTGTTACATGTAGCGTATTATTTTAGTTTGCAAGTTATTTCAGTTAGGAACACATAGCGCTGCACCTACTTCAAACTGAGATTACAATGCAGCATTTGAACTTGTACGTTGGTTTCCCCAGGCAAGAAAATGTCTGAGGGACCTAACTCCAGATTTAATAGAGTCTGCCATAGGAATCAATGATTCTCTTAAAGTTATTTTGTTTAAAGTACTGTTTTCCTGGGACATAATTTGAATTTGAAGTATATCACATATGATCTCTTGGGAAGCTTTAAGAAAGTAATCGTGTTTTGTTTAATTGAGCTATGCCCCCAGTTTTTAGCATTTCTTCAGAAAGAAAGGTGAGCAATCAAGTGAAAAGGATATTTTTATTTGAATTGAATAAGTTGGCCACCACCCCCCATTTCTGAGGGCAAATCTGGTTTTTAATGCAACGTAGTATAGCAGACATTATGATTCTACCCTCTGTCACGGTGTAACTGACCCTGTACCCACTGTACACCTACACTGTTACTTATCATTGAAAACACAGTGCTATCTCTGACTCCAGCATCGGCAGTTCTTACTATCTGTTAATTCTCATTCATTTAATTACTGTTTAATGAAACATTTCAGCAGGTTATAGGCTACCCAACAGAATAGAGAAGTATTTATTTCACTCCTTCTTGAACATGAGCAAATTAATGCCAAGAACACGTAATGTAACAAACTAGCCAAAATGCCATGACAAGCGTTTTATGTTTAATCTCGGAGATCCTGAACCACAAAAACATTCCTAGACTTTAAACCTAGAACAGAATAGTGAAACAGCTGGAGAAAATTGTACTCCCCAGGCACAGGGGTGGCACAGTGGTTAGCACTGCTGCCTCACAGTGCCAGGGATTCAGGTTTGATTCCAGCCTCAGGTGACTGTCTATGTGGTTTTCTGCCGGGTGCTCTAGTTTCCTCCCACAGTCCAAAGATGCACAAGTTAGTATCATATTTGGAAAATCTGCAAATTAAACCAATAGCTTGTACCCGTCAAACTGTATAGAAGAAACAAGATTGTATGGGAATGCAGAGGCTAAAACTCATTGGATAATTAGTGAAAGAAAGAGGGACTTCTGGCCCATTATAACTTATCACCCAGAAATGTTCTAAAGTGCCTCCAGGCTGATCCACGGGACTGTTAAACAATTCCAGGAAATTTTAAAAATGTCCACTTCTTCATTCGGAAATCCATCCCATACGGTAGGAGCTACTGCTTGCTGAACTACTAATAAGTCTATGCCTTGAGGAGATGAGAAAAGGGAACTGGAAGAGAAAGTAGCGAGTTAAAACAATCACAGTGCATTAAAAATGTTCAAGAACACTGGAGCTGGTTTTGCACTTCAATTTAGTGCTAACACGAGTTGTCTGGAGAATTGGATAAACCAGAGTTCCCATGAGAAAACCAACCCAGGCATTGGGTATAGTCGGTTTGCCCCAGCACTCCAGAAAAGTGATGTTAACCTATGCAGCTCAGTGCTTCTTTTATAAAAAAAGAAACATTTTCAGGAGGTGGGCATTTCTAGCGAGACCATAATTTACTCACCATCCCTAAATGCCCTTGAGGTGAGGGAAATGTTGAGCTGCCACACTGAACAGCTGAAAACTGAGGGGTTTAGGAACACCCACAATGCCATTATAAGAAGGGAGTTGCAGAATTTTGACCCAATAATTGCCAATGTTAGAAACGCAGTTCCCTTTAAGATTGGCATCTGGACAGGGAAAGTATCCAGGAATTGGAATTGGCATTTGTGCTAAACTACAGATTTGCAATAGAATTCTTGCAAATCTCAGAATATCTTTTGCTGCCAAATTCAACATATGACTATTGGTCTGTTAAGCAGCAACAGTGAAGGAACAACAAAGTAGTCCTAATTCAGGACAGTGTGCGCCTTAGAGGAGGAGCTGCAAATGATGGCATTTCCAAGAATCTACTGCCATTACAAAGAAAAATTGCTGGAGAAACTTAGCAGGTCTGGCAGCATCTGTGAAGGGAAAGCAGAGTCAATGTTTCAGGTCCAGTGACCCTTTATCCGAATGGATGTTTCAACTGGTCTTGTCCTTTTAGATGATATGGGTTTGTAATGGATTTGGAAGATGACGTCAGAAAAATCTTGGTGAGCTCTTGCAGTGCGTCTGGTTGATGGTACACAGTGATGTGACTGTGAATTGGTAGCTGAGGGAGGGGATGGAGTGTCAACTGAGTGAGCAGCTTTGTCCTGAATGGTATTGAGCTTTCAGAGTGCTGTTAGAGCTGTGCACATCCAGGGAAGTGGATGACATGTGACTTATTTATGTTGACAGGCAGTGGGGAGGCAGGTGGAGTTAATTAGCCTCTGACTTGATCTTTTAGCCTTATGTATGTATGTATGTTTAGTTCAGTTCCTGATCAATGGTAACCCTCAGGATGTTGGAAGTGGGAGATTCACTGGTGGTAATGCCATTGAATGTCATGGGTTGATGGTTAGATGTTCACTGCTAGTACTTTTGCAGCACAAAGCTAACTTGCTACTTACCAACTGCAACCTGGATATTGCCCAGTTCTTACCGAAGTAGTCCATGTCCAAGCAGCATGTGAGAAATGTGAATGGTGTTGAACATGGTGGAATCATCAGTGAATATCCCCACTTCTGACCTTATATTGGAGGGAAATCACTGATTAAGCAGCTGAAGACGTCTGGGCCTAGGATATGACCATGAGGAACTACCACCTTGCAGAGATGCCTTGCAACTGACTTCCAACAACTACAACCATTTGAGCTAGGTGAAGAGCTTTCCAGTGGAGAGCTTCCAACTCCTCAGATTTACAGTGACTTCTGTTTCATTAGAGGGCCTTGATTCCACGATGTCGAAGGCAGTCACCCTCACTTCCCTTCAGTTCAGCTCTTTTGACCTTGTTTAATCCAAGTCTGTAATGAGGTCAGGGGCCCCACTTTCTCCTGCAGTGTGACACTAGGAAGATATCTGGCATTACTAGAACCAAACCCATCTAGCCGGAGATTATGTCATATCAGTCATTTCTCAGGGTTAGCTTGGAAACATAATGCTTCAACACAGACAGGCCCATGTACATTTACTTAGGAGACAGCATCCGCATTCAGTTCGCAGGCACTAAATCAACAAAAATATTTAATTTCAGCCGAGCCACATCAGGGGAAGCCATGCATGACTGTGACCAATCGACATGCAATTTCCACACAGAATTTCTCAAACTTTCATCTGTCTATTCATCAGTTTTTCAAGTAAATGGAGATCAAAGAGACCAGATTTGTCTAGTTACACTGGACAGCACATGAGGCTGCTGTAAGCAGCTTACATTGTTATATATCTTAACAACGGTTCATTACCCATTTGCTCTTATTGAATGTCCCCCAGGACAGTACACTGTTCTCAATCTTGCAAATAGAACATATTTCCCTAGCAGTTTTGCAAATTCCGTTTATAACAGTTATGACACAATTAAAACCTAAAATTAGAACATGCATAAAAATATATTTACAGTAGACTGTGCAGCATCTTCACTTAGAGACTATTTTTCAAGCAATCAATCATCGAATTTACATGCTCTACTTGTATCTGTATTAACAGTGTAATGTTTAGCCTGCAGGCTGGTGTATGATTTTGTCATACATGGCTCCTAATGGCAGTGATACTTTTAAGAAAAAGATGAGATTCCATTTCAACATCAAACATTCACAGAAGTTCTAAATATTTTTTCTGTACACTTGACTTCAAAAGCACCAGTTCCTCTATCACCCTTAAAAACCATAAAACATAAATTTTCACAATGTTAATTTCTGTTTTATTGTATAAACATTTATAATCCAATAGCTAAGCATTAGTGGCAACAATGTTAAAACTGGCTGAATGGAATTTAGAGAGATTGCAACATGATGGGTTTCTTGCAATGCAAATCAATAAAAAATTCCCAGTAAGATTACAGTGTCACACAAGAATCAGAGATAAATGGGATTGTGTGTCACAGAAGTGGAACTTTAACTCATTATGCGGAGCAATTAGCTTTGGTTACATGGCACGCTACAAAATGGATGTAAAGGATACTTAGAATGGATGAAGCTAAACGTTTTGACTTAACTAGGTGGCTAAAAGACCGGAGAATGCCATGATAATGCAATTCACTGTACAAATATTTAAGTAACTGTGTTTTTAAAAAGGCACCGTTTAAATCAAGCACATTATTGGGTATCAAGAACAACATCAAGAAAGAAACTACTTCGAATGTGGCCATCACACTGTATTCTGACTGAGGTATTGGCGGATTATGAGGGTTGACTTTAGTCATGGATTTATTTTCCCTTAAACCACTGATTTGCCACTATGTATGTTCTTATTTACAATGCATTTCTAAATCAAATCTACCACCTGTCAGGGCGCCAAGATTACTCCCTTCAATGCTCATATTACACTGATTAAAACAATAAATTATCAAAGGAAGCCTTCATTACATTCACATACTGCAAACATACAAGAGATAACACAGGGTCGAGCACACAGAAGAAACAAAAACAGACAAGAATATCTCTCTGTATTCTATATTAAAGACAAAATTGTATCATACAGAGGAAATGATTAAGTACATCAGCTGCTAACTGTTGTTCTTGTAAATAAAGCCAATCTTTATTAAAGTGTTTTTATGGTTAATTTGTTATATTAGTTTATAGTTATTGGTGTTTCTACAGATTTTTACATAGAAACAGGTTAGTGCTACAAGCCTCCTTCCACCTGACTTCAGCTAACTCCAGTAACCTTATTTCTAAAACTCTCTTTCCCGAATGTTACGCCCAATGATTTGTCATTTGGTTTTGTCTGCATTGTCTTCCAAACATTGATCTGTTCAAGAACGAGCAAGTAGCAACTGCACTCGGATTTTCAGTAAGGATCTGAATATTCTTCCAATTTCCGCTTCCTTCCTAGATAGATACCTTCTCACAGTGACAGGATTGAGATCAAGGGAGAAATGGGCTGAAGCATGAACTCTACTGAGGATGTGGTTTTATGAGTCTTAGCAATTCTTGGGTGCCTTACCTTATGGGTTATTCATTATGTACATCAGGCTCATTTGCACTAGACACCATTTCATTCAGATTCCAGGACACTGTCTATATAAGCCATCTCCTAGCAAACTAACTCTGGTCTCTTATCCCAGGAAGAATCACAGGTCCACATAAAACAAAGCAAGTTCAGGAGCACGCTGCTGGGATAATATGACTGGACTAGCAGACTGAACACTCGTAGATTATGTCAGCCTACTACTCTTTTGGAATCTAAACTAAATGGATGCCAAGGTAAAAACACAAGCAAGCATTAGTGAACTGCATCACCCTGAAGGACAATGTTGTCCTCCTCCACTTTCCTAAAAGCGCTACTGGATATCAATCATAAATCAAACACCCACCTTTGCATCCTCCTGTTTCTCACTCAATTTCTGAATACCAAAATCAATTGAAGCCCCTTTCTGCTACCCTCAAGCAAATCATCAAATGCTATAGCCCTGGAATTGGAAGCAGGAACCTTCCTCGTCCACATGGTTTGGCAGTGCACACAGAAATACATTACCAAATGCCTGTTGGAATTAGCTGCAAGGAAAAAAAAAAATCAACATAGTAGAATGTAAAATATTTTCTACAGCCAGGAGTCAAATGGACTACTTATATGGGGACATTGTGACTACATGAAATTTTGCTTTTATAAACTGCCCAAACAATAACTTCTTTGTCAACATTGGGGAGAATCAAACATCCCATGTGTAACTAAATTGCTTTTGATGCAGATGGGCTGATTATTGACTCATCATCCCAAGACTGATTCTCCCACCTCAGCTCCGTCACTTACTCCATCCAGTTCACAGGAAATAAAAAGTCTGCTATTCGCAGTTTTACAAAATCCTTCACCTAAAGTGCTAACAAGTGACTGAAACAAATGGAGCTTCCCAGCAATAGAAATCAGGGCTGTTAAACTCATCCAACCGCATGCACTTGACAGGTCTGACCAAAATATCAAAACCTAAAGTACAGAAAGGGGGAAAAAAGTCATTACAGATGTTATCACTAATACCACTGTTTAAATGGTACTCAAAGCTCATCGCTGTGCATTTTCTGAAGAAGGGTCCAGACCCAAAACATCAGCTTTCCTGCTCCTCTGAAGCTGCCTGGCCTGCTGTGTTCATCCAGCTCTACAACTTGTTATCATCATTGCGCATGTTCTTGGGAAATGAAAAAAAGTCTTCCAAAAAAGCACATCCAGCAAACCCACACTCAAAACTGAACTAAGATGTCAGAAGTAGAAATAGTGGTGGCTCAGTTGGTAGCATAATGCCTTAAGAGTTACAATGTTGAGGGCTCAAAGCTCAGTCCAGATCTCGGCAGATAGTTGCATTATCAGGGGTGTCACCTCTTGGAGACACCACTGAGTCAAGCTAACTGCCAAGTTAAAAGATCCCATGGCACTTTAAAACAGAGGGGAGCTCTGCCCAATGTTAAACACTGAAACAGATTATCAAACCATCATTACACTGTTGGTTTTGTGAATTTGCATGCAATTTAGCATCTGCATTCCAGTGAAATCTCCCTGAACGGAAACAGCCTAAGTGTTAGGTCTGCATCTGCACAGTTTCTTCAATTCAGCTGAATTTATGGTGGCCCAGCAGAAATTCATCCCAACTAAGTGTTGTGCCTAGTTGTCTCTTGCATGTGGTGCCACACTCCTCTTTGACCTGTTTCATCCGTGTTACAGCAGACTCGATCTGTTGCAGAATAGATCCGAAACAAATGCATCCGTAGCTCAATGACACAACGATAAAAAAAAAATAGATTTGAGTGGAAAGACTAGCTCTTTAATACTTGGATGGGCTGACATTTCCTAAAGCCTTTGAGAAAAACTAATGTCATTTTATTTACCATGTCCCACTATACAGCCTCCAATCTCAATTCCTCAACTATCCTACTTGGAACTTTGGCTCAATTCAAAGCTCACATCACTACAAGCACACTAGAACACCCCTCTGTCATTGTAACTTGTTCAGGTCAACGGGTCCTACCCATCGGTTTCACAACACAGACACAAAAAATAACAATGCTATTCTATTAGAAATTTTATTTTGAGTGACATGTATTACGGAGGGTGAGAAACATGCATGGTACAGGGATTTATTTTTTCGCTGTGATATGACCGGCAGAAATTTAAATTGGGAAGGGATTTACACCCGATTGGAATACTCCTGAAGGGTGCGAAAGAAGAACAAAATAACATTAACAGATTGGATTCTACGAATTACGAACTAGGCACGTGTCATTGAAACAAGAAGTTTATAAAATAGCCATATGACCATACAATATTGTTTATCAATACATTCTTCATGCATAAAGATTCACATCAAAATCATATTTTCCCATGTATAACGAAACAAAACAAAACTGCTCAATTCCTCTCTCAATTCCATTTACAGTCTTGATTTAAATTGCATTGATGCCAGATTAGAAAGGTGTAGCATAGTGTGCTTTGGAGGCTCTGATGTCCATGTTAAGAGGCAAATTTGATCAGCACCTCTAGAGACAGCAAGTCAATTGATATTATCTCTCCACCATTTAAACCTTGCAGTCTTACGCTCAGCGAAAAAGCAATAGCCAATAGATATATCCGAAGTTGCCATTTGTAGTGCTTCAAGTGCTGCCTCTGTTTAAGGCAGAAATAGCTGTTTGCTTACCAGTTCTCACATTGTTACTAATTATTCTCTCTAGTTTTATTTTAAAATATGATGTTTCAGCTTCAGGTAATTTTTGTTTTACATAATACACTGCAAATTTTAATCTTTTTTCTCTGAAGGTACATAATTTGCCATCCACGCATATGGGGAACAAACCAGCATGCAAGTTTGGGGTTACATCCCTTTGTCAAAGGTACTCCACTCCATGGATACAAAACTTGTGTATCATTTTTGTACCACATGCTTTTTGGGAATTTTACAAATAAATTACTTTTCTTTGGAAAAGCTCAGGAGGCAGGCAGCATCTGTGGAGGAAAATCAGAGTTAACAATTTGGGCCCAGTTACCCTTCTTCAGAACTGACAGTAGCTAAGGAAAGGTTTGTTTTTATGCAGAAGATAGGGTGAAGGGGGAGGGGTTAAGGAGTAAATGATAGGTAGAGATGGAGCCCAAACAGGGAGAAGAACAGTTGGACAAAGGAGTGGATAACGGTCCATCTAGGAGAATGAATAGCTACTAATGGGTACAATTAATGGCTAACAATGGGGTTGTGTGTAATAGCAGACCATGTGATAACAAGGCCTGGTGTTTTGGGGTTGGCATAAGGCATGGGAGAAACCCTAAAACTGTTGAACTTGATATGGAGTCCAGAAGGCTGTAGAGTTCCCAAGCACAAAACGAGGTGCTGTTCTTCCAACATGCGCTGAGCTTTGGCAGAGCACTGCAGCAAGCCGAAGACAGAAATATTGGCCAGGGAACAGGGTGGTATATTGAAGTGGCAGGGAACCGGAAGCTCAGAATCTTCTTTGCGATCAGAATGTACGTGTTCTGCGAAGCGGTCACCCAATTTATGCTTTGTTTCCCCAATGTAGAGGTCCATAGTTAACCAGAGATAGTAACTAGTAATTAGTCACTAATTATCCTCACTAGTAGCTATTCATTTCTATTCTTTCTATCCAACTGTTCTTCTCTCTCTTTGGGCTCTATCCCCACCTATTATTTACTCCTTACACACCCCCCGCCAACCCCACCGTCCTATCTTCTGCATATAAACCAACCTTTACCGAACTGCCATCAGTTCTCAGAAAGGATCACTGGACCCAAAGCATTTACTGATTTCTCTCCACAGATGTTGCCAGACCTGCTGAGCTTTTCAAGCAATTTCTATTTTCCAGCATCCACAGTTCTTTCAGTATTTAATTATTTTTCTTTGGCTGCCACTAACCCCATAACCCGTACAACAATGTTCTCAGAAAAGGCTTCATCGGGAGTATTGATTTAAGAACAGCTTTAAGAATAGATTCAACTGAAACTCAATTCCAGGATTTTACTCTTGAACTTCTAGCTCAAGATAATAGTGAATCCTAAATGGAATTTCTTCGAAGAAACTTGCAATCCTGATCCCAACAAATATGGCCAATGGAATGGCAAATGCAATTAGTCTCTGTGAGACAGATTTGGTATTTATTAATCAAAAGACAATGCATTTATTATTTATTATTAGATTCTGAAGATGACAACATATCTCCATTAAACAGCTAACTATATTTTGTACTATAAAAATATACTACTTTAAGGAAATGTATTAGAAACCTCTTTCACTTACACACACACACACAACCCCAACGAGCCCCCTCCCTCCCTGCCACTGAAAAAGCCACAACACAGAAAAAACTTTGGATGGTTGATTTTCCCTTCAGATATATTTGTGGATGGAAGCAAGCAAAAATTACACAGGAGTATTTTTTTTAAAGTATATCTCCTATAGACCTTAAAACAAATGATGTAAACATTCAAAGATTGTAAGGGTATGCAAAGTTTCTAAGCTTTCTAGAGGGACAAGGCCATTTTCACTGGAACACACAAGTTTCAACGGCTTTTATTTGATGATTAATAGCCCTCTCCCTCTCCCTTTCACTGCATTCACTGTCTAGATTTATTTGGTTTCTGCTGGTGACATGAAGCACTCCCTCAAATCCAAACAAAGAGAGGAGCAGCAATTATACAATTAAAAGAAACTGATGGGTTAGATTGCTAAATCCAAAACACATTTTGGTTTTAAGACTGGTAGTGACCAGAGTGCCAGCTCAATTACAGCATTTCCAGAAAAAGTCCACAAAATGAAGTGGGCATGGGAGGAGCAAGACATATTGCAGATATCATAGGTATTAGGCAGCTTTTGTGGCAGCCTTTAGTTCCTGTCTTGTCTGAGCAAATGAGCTTGGTGGGTGCTGCTTCTTCACTGGTTGTATCGCTGTGTTTCAGCGCTCATTCAAACAAATCTCTTGCTGTCCGAGATATTTTGGACAACTTTGATCAATGGAGTTCTAAAAAAATACTAAATGCCTCTCATAAACAAAGCATTTCACATGTTGATGTCTGATCACTCCCAGTTTAATTCTATTTGCGGGACTGCACACTCAATTCACCACTGAACAGAAATGAAACAGGACAGTGACAACCACGTAATTTACAGCAGCAAAGTACCAGCTTATAGCCAATAACAGCCCAATAGGAATCCAAACACCAAATTCATTAGGAATGCCTGTAAGAGGCGAGGACTAGAAACTATTAAAAACGTGAACCAGCTATAGCATAGACTTTTACTGCAATCAGGCTTGTAAACTCGACAAAAGAGATCATTATTGCGTGTACATGCACTTAAGAAGATTATAAATGTCGAAAGGAAAAAGCCTCTAATATAATTACTGCCTTGAAGAAACAATTGCAAATCGGGCGCATGGAATTACTTCCATAATGTTAACAGAAATCAAATAAACTTTCCAGTGCTTCAGGAATTTCTTCTCAGATTGCTTTTTACATTCTTTGGGATAAGGAATTAATTATTTTTCAACATCTTTCTCCCATACCTGCTTGAGAATACAATAACTTCTTGTGAAGTAAAAGTTCCAAAGATGCGAAACACTCTTGGTACATTATTCAAGTTGTTGTTAGTCACATGCACTCAGTATCAATGGGCTACTTATTCATAAAGGCAGAACAATCAAAACTGTTGCTCTCCTCAGTCGATACTCACAAAGACCCACTGTTAACTTGGATTGCAAACAGCCATCACACAGCGGGTAGGATGTTGAGAGTTGAAGACTCCACCCCAGGATCTGGGGCACATAAATTAAACTGACTCTCCAAGTGCAAAACTGAGGGAGTGACTAGTGGAGATGCTATCCCTTGCATCGAAGCATTAAAACCAAGATCTCATCGGCCTGATCAGGTGAAAGTAGATACCATGGTACTATATGAAGAAGAGATGAGAAGTCCTGCTAAATACTTGTCTTACTCATTTCAAAAATAAATCTGATTGTGATTATATTTCTGTTTGTGGGTCCTTGCTATGGGCAACTTGGTGGCCGCATTTCATTCCCTGGCACAGTAACTGCACTTTGGGCTATTAAGTCAAAGTCATTTTATAAGTGCAAGTCTTTCTTTGTTACCAACACCCAGGCCAAGATCAGCTGATGCAGAAGACTGGAGATCAAACAACAGGTTTCTCAATATACGTACAGTTCAGCTGATCATTGGAAATAAAACTCAGCCAGCACAGGATACCATCCTTCCATCTCTATGAATCTGACAGACTTTTGCCGACCTTGAAATTTCTTTCACTTAACATTTGGTGAGACCTGTGTACATGATGATGACACATCTTATTATGTGTATGTAGACATATTTTTGATGCATTGTTTATAATATTCTTGAACTACAAGCCAATTATGTAGACAGATATTTCTACAATCATCTATTACCATACTAGTTTGTACATCGACCTCTTTCACCACCCCTGCTTTGTTAATATATCTGTTACCTACTGTACCTCACCATCATGCAAGGGCTCTTCATTCCACAGCACATCTAGCCTTGTCGATGTATGGATCCCAATTTCTCCACTGATAAATTTACTAATTGAGAAAGTGGATCAGCTTGAAACAGCAAAATTCTTCACTCTGTATATCCATTTACAATACCAATTGCAAAACTAAACAAAGAACATGGTGGATGTTTGAATAGAAATGGGTAAAAATGATCATTTCTCATGCAGTCTACATAATAACTGAATTATATTGACTTTCAATGTTACACAATAGTTCAATGTATTGGTATGCATGTATTGGTATAATATAAAAGTCCCTCATGCTTCACAATTTTAACTTACATTGATGCTACAATAATCATATTAATTACAATATCATTTAGCTTCAATTTATTCCCAGATGGTAAAACAGTTCATTTGACGAACAGCCAAAGCACAACAGAAGGACTTCTCAAAATTTGAGTTGGGCAGCATTGTGATAATTCAGTAAACGTTACATATCGTCCAGAAATTGAGTCTGAATTTTTTTGGAGTCGCCACAAAGGTTGAAAGTTAATTAAACTACTAAAAATCCCAATTTGCCTCTGATTGACTGCTATCCAGGATAAACACAAACCACATGATTTATTTTCAGGAACAATAAAAAACATCTATTTATTATAACACTCAACTTTAACAAGAAAAGAATTGGTGTCTCTTAAATTTTACTATTTTAAAACACCTCCCCCCCCACACACAGAGTATGTAAAGTGGAAAAAAAGACAAAACACAAATTTTATGAGCGAAAGGGAAAACGTAGTCAGAGGTAACCAGTCCAAAACCACAAAACTACTTTTGATGATGTCTCAATGTTATCTGCGCAGTGATGATCAGTTTTTAGTTCACTGGTTGCTTTGTTGGACCTAGGGTCTTTCTGGTAGTACTTCGGATCATTCAAAACTTTGCTGGCCAATCCTCTAATATCCTTGTCTTTGCTGTCTTAAGCAAGAGCTCATCCAGGACAAAGTTTGATTTTAAAGTTTCTTGCCAATATTTTCAAATCTCTCTTTGGCCTTGGCCCTGTCAATTATCTCCTTCAAACTCACAATCTGCTAAGATATCTGTACTCTAATTCTGAACACCTACATATTCCAATTTTAATCATGCTACCATTCATGGCCACACTTTCAGTTACCTCGACCGCAAGCTCTGGAATTCCCACCTTGTACTTCCCAACTCTCTCATTCTTCTTCCTCTTTTAAAAGACTTCTAAAAAGCCACCTCTTTGACAAGGATCTAATCTAATATCTCATGCAGCCTGGTGTCATATTTTATTTCATAATGCTCTTGAGAAGTGTCTTGGAATGTTCATTGTGTTAAAAGTGCTAGATAAATGCAAGTTATTATTATTGTAATAGCAGGGCTGTTCATTTCTATTGGAGGATGAGCAAGATGGTCGGAAAGCACTTCAATAAAACATAGTATCAATGTTCCTCACTTAAATGATTGCCTCAAAATTCCGTCTTCGTGAAATTGAGGGAATTATGCAAATAGGGTCGTAAATATCACATTATTCACAGCTCGTTTTGCACTCAGAAACGTGTGTTATGGGATGTTTAAGTACACAGCTTTAAAATTGCTGAAATAAAGCACCGGATTCTGTGAAAGAGGTATTAAGAGGTTATTTTGGCTCATTTATGCTTACCTGAAGGTATCTGTAGTATGGTGAAATGTAGGGGATACACAATTCAGATACTGCATTGTTACTTCATACAAACAGGACTTTTTTTCAGATAACTAGAATCAGTTACATTACTTCAATTATTCACTGCCTCAAATAATGGAGAAATCTCACCATTCCATGAACTTGGTGCCAAAAATGCAGCATTATAATCATTTAAAATTTGTCCAAGTTTATTGCCTGTTTAATTTTAAACAATATGTCTACTTTTCATCTTAGCAGGATGACAGTAAACATTTAATTTGTTTTTCAGTCCATGAGATTTGTACAATAAACCAAAGCAGAGAACAATTTGCTCATCTTGCAAAAGCTATTATATCTCAAAATTAGGTACAAATTTGAAATGAGGTTTAAATGACTTTATCGACCAAAATAGTTTAACCTCTTTCTTGATTTAATATACAAGATCATACTGATTTTCAAATCTGTATGCAGTGAAGAGGCAGCATTGGTGATGAAACATCAGTGTGGCAAAGTCCATCTGGCAATAC
Source organism: Rhincodon typus (assembly GCF_021869965.1). NCBI lineage: Eukaryota > Metazoa > Chordata > Chondrichthyes > Orectolobiformes > Rhincodontidae > Rhincodon > Rhincodon typus. Next base: position 30,431,558 of record NC_063334.1, read on the forward strand.
TGGGAAGACTCATGAATGTTCAAAGAAGTCCGCAGCAGACCTCTTAGGTATGGACACATTTCAGAGGACTGCAGTACAGCAGAGGTTTTATGAGTGCAAGCAACCCAAGTGGGAGGGCTTAGTCTTCATATCCCTGTAGCTGAAGAAGTTGTTCATCTACTTCAGCCACTGGATCCTCCTTAACAAGGACCAGGGATCGGTAGAAGGATCAGACAAAAGATTTCCTCAATCAGATGTAAGCCAAAGACTCAATTCCACATCCATTCTACGTCCCCCATGTTTAATTTCAACTTCCCTTCATTTTTGTAAAGACCTAATGCCAATGGAATAAAAAATCCTTGCATCATGATCTTTAGGCCATTTAAATGTTCAAATCTGATGTTGTATTATGTTGAATTCCTACTATAATCTAAATGCATGATAACAAATTATGAGTTACAAAACAAGTGCAAAGCATTTACTCTAATATCAGGGCGTGGACAATGCTGCATTTATTCCATTGCTAACTCCTTTGAGACAGTGAATGTGAAATATCTGAACTTTTGCAGTTCTTGTGCTGACTGTGCTAGGTGGGATAATTCTTGAACATTAAACTAGTGACAATGAAGGAACAGCACATGTTCATGTCAGGATGGACTTGGGACTTGCAACTTGCAGACGAAAGCGTCAAAGTAATTTATCATATTGCTGCAGATCATTGACCTTAAAATTACAGCCACCATTAGGAGGATCACAGCTGATATTATTATTGAATAAGCCACACCACAAACTGAAATCTGACTTGATGGATCATACATTGTTTTTATTTGGTTTTACTAATATAGAGTCTCACTGGAACAAAAGCATTGCAATATTGCAGATTTGGCTTTAACAATAAAACATAAGAAATGAAGATGAAACAGAATAAACCAAACTATTTACATATAATATAAAATTTAAAGATTACGAAACAAGGCTAAAAATATAATCCCACTAATGTCTGAGGCAATTTTTTTACAGATCCCAAAAGTACCTTTGCAGTGCTCAAACCAGAGGATTTCCTTCTCGATCACCTTTATAGGCTTAAATTAATGTAACTTCAAATTCCACTCTAGAGATTCTGATATAACACAGTGTGGAGCTGGAGGAACACAGCAGGTCAGGCAGCAGAGGAGCAGGACCCTTGTCAGGACCCTTCTTCAGAATGGACTCCAATCTACCTTCAGGCCATCCCAATTTGGCCCTAACCAAATTGCATACACAACATCCAGAGCCTCCAAAAACGTTTTTCTCTGCGACTCCTCAAGCTCATGCTCTCATGAATGTGCCGGCATCTACTGGCACTACAATCAAGCCTACCCCAGCTCACAGCCTCCCTCTCCCAGACCTGCAAAGGACCTCTTCAGTTTTTCATTCTTCGCAGGATCTGCAACCTCAACTCACGATTCTACTCCACCCTATCTGACACTGCCTGGCCTGCTGCGTTCCTCCAGCTCCACACTGTGTTATCTCTGACTCCAGCATTGGTAGTTCAAAAGCCCACAACAAACGAAAACAAACTGAAAGGTTTCCCTTCAGGCCTGCAAAGAAACAAGGCCAGAATCTTCCAACAGAAAGCCTAATGTACTACACTGTGCACAAACTCCTCCAACGTAAACCAAAAATCATTAGCTTTTGGATGTTATCCCTCTCAAACTGTTATAAAATAAATCACAGCGGCTGCAGATAAACTTAATTGAACCCTTTATGACACAGAAAATCTGTATGACTACTTCAAAATCAAAATCCAAACACATATTAAAAAAAATCACAGGTCAGGCACCACATCATGCAAAGATCAGGTGGCAGCAGATCATGGAGTCCTGTGACTGGCATACTAGTCATGTTAGAGCTTTAGCCTAGTAGGTGACTATCTATTTGAATATACTTGCAGCTACAGCCATCTAGGTGCAAGAGGATTATCGCATTATATGGCTGACTATAGCCGTTTTGATGGCGGACAGACTTGAAGAAATCAGGAAGTCAGGCATTCATAGAAAACCCAGTCTCTACGTTTGGAGAAACAATGATGGCATGGTGGCCTACATGAGTTTCTGGTCGATTCTAACTCCCAGAGTGTTAATATTAACATGCGTACCATTTAGGAGCAATAGCAGGCAACTCAAGTCTTCAGCATGCTCTGCCACTTGAAAAGTTCACGACTAACCTGATAACTTCATATTTCTGCCACTCCCAATCATTATGACTCCTTGGCTTATCAAAAATTTATCGCTGCCTTAAAAACAATTCAAAGACTCTACTTATGCTGGAGATAGCAAAATCTGCAGATGCTGGAGTCAGAGTCAACACAGTGTGGAGCTGGAGGAAGACAGCAGGTCAGGCAGCATCAGAGGAACAGGAAAGTCAACGTTTCAGGTTGGGACCCAACTTCAGAACTTCAGGTCCCGAACCAAAACATCGAATTTCCTGCTCCTCTAATGCTGCCTGACCTGCTGTCTTCCTCCAGCTCCACATTGTATTGACTCTACTTACACCACCTTTTGAACAAGAGAATGCCAAAGACTCTCACACAGATAAAAAAAATTCTCCTCATTCCTGTCTAAAACAGGTGACCACTTATATAGAAACACTGATCCCTAGTTCTAGATTCTCCCAGAAAGGGAAACATCCATTCCACCAAGTCAAGACCTTTCACTCGACATGTTTCAATTAAGTCACCCCTTACTCTTTTAAACTTCAATGGATACAAGTCTAGCCTATCCAACTTTTACTTATAACCCAAACTGCCATTCCAGGTACTAATGTGGTAAACCTTTGCCCAATGCATTTATAACCAGCCTTACATAAATCAACCAATACTGTACACAGTACTTTGTATTCCATTTCCCACACAAAAAAAATGTAACATTCTATGAACTTTCCTAATTACTTGCTATACCTACATACTAAATGTTCATAATGGATACACAAGGACACCCAGATCCCTGTGCATTGTGCAGCTTTACAATCTCCCATCATTTAGATAATATGCTCCTTTTCTCTTCTGTCAAAATAGACAATTTAACATTTTGCCATTTTATATTCCATTTGTCAAATATTTTCTCACTCAACCTACTTATATTCCTTCATGGCCTCATGGCCTTTTCACAATTTACTTTCCTACCCTATCTTTGCATCATCTGCAAATTTAGTAACTATACCTTAGATCCCTTCATCCAAGTCATTTACATAAATTTTAAAATAGATGAGGTCGAGCACTGACTGAACATTCCTTACATCTTGCCAGTCAGAAAATGACCCATCTATACCTTCTATGATTCCTGGTACGTGGCCAAGATATTACCTCCTACACAATGAGTTTTATTTTTCACAATAATCTTTGATATGGCTCCTTACTAAACACTTCCTGGAAATCTTAGTACAGTGCATGCACTATTTCCTCTTTATCTACAGCACTTTACACCTTAAAGAATACTCCAATAAATTGGTTAAACTTGATTCCCCTTTCATAAAAATCATGGTAATCAGATGCAGTCAACTTGAACTTTAAGTGTCTTGCTATAATGCCTTCAAGAATAGCTTCCAACATCTTCCCTATGGCAGATGTTAAGCTAACTGGCCTGTATTTTCATACTTGCTGACTCTCTCCCTTTTTGAATAAAGGGGCTATTTTCACTATTTTCCAATCTAATGAAACCTCCTGAAGTCTACAGAAATTTGGAGTGTTAAAGCCAATGTATTAACTACCTCAATAGCAACTTCTTTTAAGACCCTAGGATGAAGTCCATTTGCACTCAGAACCTTTCTGCATGTCTCAGCAATTTGACTGTGATGGATCAATGTAATGGTAATGCCTGGTATGTCACCTATGGATTGATCTTAAAATTTTGTATGCTGGCACAGACACCTTTACAAAAGGTGAAACTGTGAATGTAGTCACTGGAGTCATCACCAAATAGCTCCATTCTACTAGAATTTATTACAAAGGTCATTCATGGGTGAATTAAAGATGGTTGGACCAAGGATGCTTACCTAAGGATCTCTGCAACTGACCACAACCATAACCTACTTTGCTTTTGACAGAAATGATCCAGCCATTGAGTTTATTTCTTTGATTCCTATAGCAGTCAAACTGCGCAGGGTTCCTTGGAAACCTAAACATTCAAGTGAAAAACAGCAATTACTCTCACCTCTTCTTTGGTATTAAGCTTGTGCACTGTGTCTGGAACGAAGTGATTTCGAACAAACCACAATGACTGCAGACAGTAGTTGGTGAGGCAGTGTTACCAGGTATCACCACTAAATCACACCTTTCATCATTCTATTGAATTTTGGTAAAATCTTGACAGATCGCACCCAGTAAATTACTCTCCTGTCATAGGTTCTGTGGATGGTACTCAAAACATTTTCTATATTGTCAGATAGAAATTTGTGCCATGGATATACGAGAACAGCTGGGTCTGTTGCACAGAATAAGAGCATAAGACCCCATAACCTTTGCTTCTTCACAGGCACTTTCCTCTTTGAATGCAGTAAGCTAATTGGTTGGACATTGATGGCGGCACACTGAGAGGAAATCAACAAGTCTCATCCAAACAGTACTTTAGCCAAGTACAACCGTTAAAACTTCAGCCTCGTTTCTTACAGTGTGCGCGAAGCACCACTAAAAAGGTAGACACTGGGTATATTTGTGCAATCTTCACAAAAAAAAACAGAAGTTGGTGGAAAAGCTCAGCAGGTCTGGCAACATCTGAAGAGAATTCAGAGTTAATGTTTCAGGACCCAAAACATTAATTGATTTCTCTTCACAGATGCTGCTGGACCTGCTGAGCTTTTCCACCAACTTCTGTTTTTGTTTCTAATTTACAGCATCCACAGTTCTTTCAATTTTTATTTTATGGCATCTTCCTCTGCTGCTTATTCAGGCAAGCACTTCTACACTTTGCACTGAACTAAGACTGTGATGCTACAGACTGTAGTAGTATCCAGTTCTGCTGTACTGATGACCCACAGTGTCATTTTGGTTTCATGTTTGAGCTACCCCTAGAACTGTCCTTCTTCCTGTTCATCCAAACTGTTAGTTCATTCAGCACTTGACACAGGCCCAGTTAGGATTATGTTGCATTCAGAGAAAATCTGGTTGGCATGATGTTCTTATATTTTAGTACTGGTCATTCCTGTCTATCCTTGTCAGTGAGCTCCTCATATTCTCCCAATAGCAAACATTTTACTGACAACTAGCTGGAATTTGGGTAAGTAAAGAGATATTCCAGCTGGATTGACCATATTGTAATTTCCTCTTATGCACAAGAGGGCTGACCAGAAAGTGGGCAGTTGACGGTCCCCTTTCAAACATGCCTTCTCTGTCAAAATCCTTAGCGTAAGAACATAAATCTCCCTGCTAAACTGTCAGTAAAGTCATTATTCAAATTTTGAGCAACTTAGTCAGCTACCAGCCAATTTTTCTACTTCGGGTGCTTTACTTCTGGCTTCACTGTCTTCTAATTGGACCTATTTATAAAAGGTGTTCTAGTACTATGCCATTCTCATTGTAAAGGAAGATGCCTCAAGTCAGACAGACAGTGAACAAATTAGCAAAAGCAATCCTTCCCAGGGCCCACAATTTGCCCATAAGAGAAACAAAATTTGCCCAAAAATCAGACATTTTTCCTTCATTAATTACTGATATTGCTCAGAATAATTTATTACAGTATTCAGATTAAAGTATTGATGTTTGTCAGCTGTACATATTGTGTGTACATCTCTAGAATGTATTTCAAAACACTTGAGATTAATTACAGGGAGATAGCAAGATCTGCAGATACTAGAGTCAGAGTCAATACAGTATGGAGCTGGAGGCACACAGCAGGTCAGGCAGCATCAGAGAAACAGGAAAATTGACATTTCGGGTTTACACCCTTCATCAGGACCCATGGCTGTGAGCGTGGAGCTGAAGATCTGCAGAGGAAACAGTTTCTGGAGGCTGTGGATGTGCTGTAGGTAACGGTTGTTGCGGTTTGGTCCAAATTGGGATGGTCTGAATATTATTTGGAGTCCATGGGGATGAGCTGGCTGCATAGGCAGGTAGTGAGAAATGAGACATGGCTGTAGTAATGGATTTGTTTCAGGATATGATCAAAGAGCTTCAGGGCAGAGGGGATCTCCAGTGGGTTACAGTGGGAGAGGGTTCCACTGTGATCTTTTCGGAGGGAAGCGGACAATTTCTTCAAGCTGGGCATCCTTGGAAGAGACTTCACAGTAGGCTATACAGTTTTCAGCAACTAGGAGACAGCAAGAACTGCAGACGCTGGAGTCAGATTTGACGCAGTGTGGAGCTGGAGGAACACAGCAGGTCAGGCAGCATCAGAGGAGCAGTGAAGTCAACGTTCCGGGTTGAGACCCTTCATCAGGAGCTGCTGAAGGGTATAAACCCGGAATGTTGACTTTCCTGCTCCTCTGATGCTGCCTGACCTGCTGTGTTCCTCCAGCTAAACACTGTATTGAGACTAATTACATGTAATTTAAACCATCTGTAATTTTATTGTTGCCATAACCATCACCACCTTCCTTACACATGGCTGTAAAGAAAATGTCTTGGGTGTACTCTTAGAGAATTCTTCAAAATTGGCTTTTTTGTGCCCATCCCACTCCCTTTCATTCATCTGTTAACAAGTACCTCAGTGCTACATTTGGCCAGTGGCTTAAATGGAGGGACAGGGTAATGCCCATCTATGCAGAGAAGCAGTGTACAAAGTATAGGAGACACTGTAAATTGACCAGTCATGGATGATATTAAATGACAAAATAAGTTTGAGGCGCCCAATGATCAATACTTGCTCTATGTCTTAAGTGGGGGCAGAAGTTGGATGTAAAGAGTATAGAAGGCAATACAAGTTTCAGCATGGAACAACTCTGATTGCAACACTGCTAGCTTAAATAGATGACAAACAGATCCATAAATTTGTTTTCCAGTCAAAGTATTTTAAATACATCCTAGGGAAAAAAAAAGTTAATGCAAGGTTCTTCATTAGCTTTGATGCATTGGAGAAAAAAAATTAACATGTCTCCATCCATTGTGTATAGGAGTACTGCAGATGATGCACACACCCTCCAAGATCAGTCAGATTCATTACACACTCACGTACGACTCTAAGTATTACAACTGATGAGATGCTGCCAAGAATGCTACACAGCATGGTGTGGGCAAAATCTCGTCAAACCTCAGCAATGAAAATTAAAGTTACACTAGTCAAAAGCTGACTTTTCCCCTGTTAAAGGCTCAAAGTTTGGAAGAGTAAGGGTATCGTATTTAAAAATGTAGCCATTTATGTTGGCATTAACAGCAGTTTATTTGGTCACGGATCTAAGTATTCAAAATCAAGTACCCCAAGCAGCCGAATCACAAAAGGAATATTTAACCTGCATCGTGTGGTCCGGCACTGCTCAAATTCCAGTTTGTTTTGATTCGACGCACAAAAAAAAAATCAGTAATTTTTTATTTAATTTGATTTCCAAGTCATTCTAATCATTAATCTTTGTAGACACTTATCTTGTAACTATGATTTACACATAAATATATATGGGCTGAATCTTTTGAGAAGTGGCAATCACATTGAAACATCTGAACATACAAATTAAGAGAAATAGGCCATTCAGGCCCTTTAGTCTGTTTCACCATTCAGATCATGGCTGATCTGTTTGTGTTTTCGATTCCGCATTCTCATTTGTCCTGATAATCTTTGATTCCCTTGCCTAACTACCTCTGCCTGCAAGTTAGATTTCCACTCTGCTCTTTTTATCCTGCCCCAAAGTTCCACGTTTCTGATTTAAACTTATAATTCAGGTATATTGAGAAATATGGAGTCCGCTAGTTCTGGGAGTTATCCAGAGCAGCACAGGATCAGTACTGAAGCATAGCTACAATCTCTTTTTACAGCAGCAGTAACTGTCTTATTCCTGGGATTAAAGGACCAAAAGGCTCTTTGAAAAAATAGAGAGAAAAGGTAAATGTCTAAGGTGAGTGGGTGAGGTGACACAGTGATAGTTAGCTGGGTGACTGAATAGTCAATGTGAGTGACTACAGAGTCAGATACCTAGTTAGCTGGGAATTAGAAAAGTTTTTAAATTCCTCTGACGTGCCCTGAGTAATTTTTAAGCCAAGTCAGTCAAAGCCCTCTGACTCGAACTCAGAGCTAGGGATTTTAGCAGCAGGCTCCAGATGAAGGGAAACTACTTAACCTTCTCATGCAATTAGTATGGTTCGTACAGCCGGGTTTCTGAGAGGTCTCAATGCACATTTGTCAGAGTAAGTTCTGTCTTCAATTTTCTAGACACACTGGAAGATCTGGGCTTCGGTGCTGCGAGGTTTTCTAATCTATCCATTTTCTAGCCCCTTAAATAAACACTTTCTTAAAAGAAACCATTATGCAAGCACATTTTTTAAAAATAATATGCTTCCAGTTCAGTGTTTCATCACATTGTACAAATGCTGACTTTTGGCCAATATGTCAGCCATAAGAACTTGTATTTATTAAGCATATTTGATGGACTCAGTGTGTCCCAAAGCACATTACACCCAAAAAATTAATCATTATCATAGTGTGGATAGTATTTGTTCTTCTTTGGCATCACCACAGGTTTGCTCCAGGTCCGAAAGGCCTTATAAAACAATAGAATCGTAGAGATGCACTGCACGGAAACAGATCCTTCAGTCCAAATCATCCATAATGACCAGATATCCTACATTAATCTAGTCCCATCTGCCACCATTTGGCCCATATCCCTCTGAATCCTTCCTATTCATGTACCATCCAGATTCCTTTTACATGTTCCAATTGTACCCACCTCCACCACTACCTCTGGCAATGCATTCTATGCACGCACCATCCTCTGCATGAAAAATCTTTCCCATGCACTTTAAAACTATGCCCTCTAGTTTTGGACTCCCCCACTTGAGTCTTTTCTACTTACCCCATCCATGCCCCTCATGATTTTATAAACCTCTATAAGGTCACCCCTGAGCCTCCAACACTCCAGGGGAAAAAAAACACCAGCCTATTCAGCCTCTCCCAATAACTCAAACACTCCCACCCCAGCAACATACTTGTAAATCTTTTCTCAAACTTTCCAAGTTTAACAACATCTTTCCTATAGCAGGGACACAATAAGTGAACGCAGTACAGTTGGTTCTGATATAACACGATAGTTCTCTTCTCGTGCAATCTCGCATTAGAAGAAAATCGCGCAATAGCCACGTCATTTAAACTAAGGAAAACAGAATCACTTTATAGCCAGTACAGGTAAGGAAAGCTTGCGTTCTACAAATAGCAGTCTAAATTCTTCAATCGTGTTAAAGCCAATTCACGTGGAAGAAACACACATTATAGCAGAAACGACTGTATTCTAAAAGCAGCATCACCAATGTCCTGTACAGGCACAACGTGACATCCCAACTCCCATACTCAATGCACTGACCAATGAAGGCAAGCATACCAAATACCTTCTTCACAACCCTGTCTACATGCAACTCCGCTTTCAAGGAACCATACACCTGCACACCTAAGTCTTTTTGTTCGGCAACACTCCCCAGGGCCCTACCATTAAGTGTGCAAGTCCTGCCCCGATTTGCCTTACCAAGATGCAATACCTCACATTTATTTAAATTAAACTCCATCTACCAATCCTTTGCCCATTAGCCCACCTGATCAAGGTCCCATTGTACTCTGAGAATCATCTTCACTGTCCATTACATCACCAATTTTGGTGTCAAAGAATTAAGAAATTATACATCCAGACTCATCTCTCTTAGGCGTCTGTGAATTGAGAACATTGGACGAGAAAAGCACCAGCATGATGCAATCTAATATTGGCTTACTTGCTGTTTTGACAAGAGTACACACTGAAAATGCAACTTAACCCAAAATCTTACTGAACCAATAAAACAGCCAATAGTAGAGCAACATTGGAATAAACATTTCTCCTATGCTCTACTCATCTCAGGGTGTTGTGTAATCTAGAATGTGAAACCAATTATTTGTTCAACATTTTGAGAAGACACAAAAGGGAAATAAGACAAAAATCACTTCAGCCTTGCCCTATCTTCACTCAAAGAACCTCACAGCATGTTGCTGGATTCAGACTTTAAGTAGCACCCCATGGATTCTTCCGTCCCTCAAGGTGAGGCCAATAACAGTAATGTTGCCATTACTCAGAATTGTCATACAACCTGCATTTGACAGGTGTATGTTTCCTCACTCTGGGAACAGATGTTTTGATCTCACCTCTCTTTTCTTTTGATCAAACTTCATTGATTGTACTTGAGTGGTCCTGGTTGCAACTGGCAGATTCACAAAATTGGCACCCCCATTCCATTTGTGCTGGATACCAGGGAGTTTAATGTAGCACGTCCATTATTGTTGACATGGTAGAACTTGGCTTAAGAAGACGCAGAGAGCAGGAACCAAAGCTGGGAACCTTGTTCATAGTATTGATTCATTCAGCCATGATTCCTTCCAGAGGAACATAGTAAAACTTTCTCCATAGAAATAAAACTGCATTCCAAACAGTGGGGACACTGCACTAGAGGTACATCCCCTTTTAAAAAGATGCTTTCATGGGAATTTAGCCTTCACCCTTAATTACATTTGAGAAGGTGATTGAGAGCCTGACTGCTTTCACACTGTTTGACTTATTACATTAAAATGTGTGTTTTTCACCCAATTGAAAGCCAACCATGGTAATGGCGGTGTGTACTGTCAGTAATGATCATACACCTGGGCAGTGATAGCACTCAAAAGCATTCAAATTGAACAAAAAATAAATAATTTTCAAAAATACATAGGGTTAAATGCCAATAAATTGATCAAGTGATAAATGGTTACTTCAATTGTATTGTGCGTGAAACAGGTTGTGAACAATCAGCAGTTTTAATATCAACAATGCAATTAATTTTCACCAGAAGAGAAGCCGAAGAGGCATACTGAACTTGAAACACTAACGCCGTTCTCTCTCCATAGATGCTAGCAGACCTGCTGAGTTTCTCCAGCACTTTCTGTTCGTATATGCAATTCATTTATTCTTCATCCATTTACAGACAAACAATACGATTTTTATTCAACCTCAACATGGTTCCTTTTGAATAGGCTAATTTAATTATTACCAACACCAGCAGAAAGTCTCCTTAACAAATGTTACTGAATACTTTCCTCAACAAAGCAGAAATGTCAAAATAACTGGGTTTGAAGGTCCTTACAGAGGTTAAACTCACCTTTCCATGGACTCTCAGGTTGGAGAGAAGGAGAGAAAAAATATACGTATAAGGCAACTGCTACAAACAGCTGAGCATTTCACTTCAAAATAAACCAGGCATCCCAAACTTTGTCTCACTCCAACACAAAGCAACCAAAACAAAGCTTTTCACAGCTTCAGTGAGAGAATTCTCAATTACGAAAGAGATTTCAGGTTCTTCCACAACTCGTGAAATGATGTGGTTCAAATGCAAACAAACAACTATTTCCAATTCTGAAGCCACTGTGCCGTGAATAACTGGTGAAATAGGGTGCTTAGCTTAGGGTCATAAGACAGGATCCGTGTTTAGAGTCAAGAAGAACAGCATGGAACAGACCCTTCGGTCCAACTTGTCCATGCCAACCAGATATCCTAAATAAATCTAGTCCCATTTGCCAGCATTTGGCCCATATCCCTCTGAACCCGTCCTCTTCATTTACCCATCCAGATGCTTTTTAAATGTTGTAATTGTACCAGCTTCCTCTGGCAGCTCATTCCACACACGCACCACCCTGTGCGCGAAACATTTGCCCCTCAAGTCCCTTTTAAATCTTTCCCTTCTCAGCTTAAACCAATGCCCTGTAGTTTTGGACTCCCCCAACCTGGGGAAAAGACCTTGTCTGTTTAGCCTATCCATGCCCCCCATTATTTTATAAATCGCTATAAGATCACTCCTCAGCCTCCGATGCTCCAGGGAAAATAGCTTCAGCCTATTCAGCCTAACCCTGTAGCTCAAACCCTCCAACCCTAGCAAAATCCTTATAAATATTTTCAGAACCCTTTCAAGTTTCACAACATCCTTCCTCTAGCAGTGAGACCAGAGCTGCAGGCGGTATTCCAAAAGTTGCCTACCCAACTACCTGCACAGCTACAACATGACCTCTCAACTCCTGTACTCAATGCACTGACCAATAAAGGCAAGCATACCAAATGCCTTCTTCACTACACTACCTACCTACGACTCCACTTTCAAGGGACGATGTAGCCACACTCCAAGGTCTCTTTGTTCAGCAGCACTGCCCAGGACCTTACCATTAAGTGCACAAGTCAAATCAAATGTAGGCTGGAATGCAGCTTAATTTTCAGCTCGAAAAAAGATTCCACAAATAAATGAGAAACTTAGAACTTGGAGAAGATTCAGTCTGCTCTGGGGGTCTGCAAAATAACAGAAACAGAAAGCTGTATTCACATAGCACCTTCAGAGAAAAATATCCCAACATGCTCAGGATCCAACAAATAACATAGGGAGGTGACCAAAAGCAACTTTAAAATGGATTTAAAAGGAGAATCTTAAAAAGGGGATGAATAAGTGAAATAAAATGCTTTAGGCAGGGTAAAAAAATTCAGAGCATTGAATATAATGCTTGAAAATTGATAAGTTGGAACAATGGCAGGGATCTGGAAGAGTCAAGAATCAGTGCAACACAGCATTATAGCAGAGGAGAGATAAAAAGGTTCCTTCCTCTTCATAGGCAGTTCTCTTCATGAAAAATGACTTGCTTCCACTCCAGGTTCTGAAATGGCTGATAAGGCAAAGGTTTTGTCAGCTGACTCTGCCATGAGCAGCTGAAGGGTTGGCTACCTGGGATGTGCTTGGACATTTGTGCACTCCCTCCAATATAAAAGACTTTGCCTCTGCACATTTCCGACAAAATCTCTTTGTTTATTTGGGAAGGCATCAAATAAATGGCCTGTTCTGCTGTCCTCCTAAGAGTCTCCTGCCACAACCAAGTCCTGAGTAGAGTAGTTGCTTTAGGTGCCAGATTATGAAAGATGTATCTCATCCAGCAGGGCCGGTTTTGAGTGGCTACTAGTACAATGGTGGGCAAGGTGACTTTGGAGAGGATGCTACCTTTGAGTTGAATATCTTGCCATTAGATTTAGAGGAACCTGTGAAGGACTTGCTGGTAGTCCTGTATTTTGTTTCAGGGCACCAGTTGCAAGCTGGCCAAGTGGTGATCATTGCTGTTCAATAAACAATGACGTTAGTCCATATATGAGACCTCGATCCTCAAATACTCTTCAGTCAAGAGAAGGCTGAGCTGACACACTGAGGTAATGGTGAATTTTGTTGCTTGCATCTGTTATTCCTGAAATGGTCCACATATTTTAGCAATGTCGTCAAATCTGGGGTGGAGTGAGGTGGCGGGGTGAGACTTGCTTTGGTAATTGAACCACAACTACCAATGTCTATGGGATTTTTTTTTTAAAGCATTAGGGAAGATGAAATGATAATGACTTCAGCAAACTCAGTGACTGACTAAGCATGCCCTCAAGTGTGAAGTCAATAGAATAAAGGAGGTCACCATGATACAGAAGAATATGAAATTTCAATTGAAGAGCTGAAGGACTGGGAGTCAATGGAGTTCAGTAACAGTGATCAGGATTTAGTGTGGGATATGACAGGAGGAGATCAGCGTAATTTTTAATGAGGTGAACCTGACAGAAGATGGGAGTTGACCAGAAGATCAAGAGTGAGATCAAGGGTGCGTGTGTGTGTGCCCGCACAATGTGTCGGGCTCTCACTTAGGTCACTCCAGTGAGCAATGCCACCTAAAGCAGTACAAAAACTCATTTAGAGAAGCATTAAAGGCAGACAGAATATTACTTGATTTCAGAGAGATTTTTACTTTCTTAAACTCTGCTTGTAATCTAGTGATTGTTGCTAGGGAGTGAACAGATTCATTTATGACCTAATTTGATTGTGATGCACAGAGAACTAAGCTGTCCATATTGAATCTCAACTCACATACAAAGAATGGCCACCAGTAACAGAAGACTTCCCACAGTCCACAATACTATAGCAGCACAGCACGAGTCAACATCTTGAGGTAAGATGATTAAAGAGGGAAGAAGGAAATTGAAGCACTGGGCACCACAGGTGATTGTTAGCTTTTGACCCAACATTAATGTGAAATTAAACGTGATGTAGAAAAGTGAGAGAGTGGACATGCATTTCAATAATCTTGCAATCTGATATGTCACTGATCGTTCCCTAAACCTGGAGTTTCCATTGTAAGGCCATCAGATATCAAATAAACAAAATACACGTCTATTGAAAATAAATTCAACTTCTCTTCATGTTAGAAAGTTGCAAGTATTACTTATAATAACAAACAATGTTTAATACTATTAATTCAACAGGTGCAGTACTTTTTGCTGATTTATCTGGGGAGCCACAATCTAAAAGCTGTTCTAATATCACATGTTGCAACACAGTAGAAACTTTAGACACTTGTCAAAGATTCAGATTTGAAATTGTATGCAAATTACTCCTCTAGTTTGTGGCTGTTATTTTGGTAAAACCCCTGCAGTTTGCCCCCGTTCTCTATATTTAGATGGTATTTTGCATAAAGACCACTTGCATATTAGATTTGTCAGTTAACTGGAGTTTAGTTCCTGTAGCCTTATTCTTCTGTATGATCAAGTTGCAATAATGCTCTCACAAACTAGTGATGGTATTTTGGCCAAGGCGGTTGCCTTATAATATGTTATTCTAAAACGTTGTCCTCTAAACTCGCAAATAACCTTGCTTAGTCTACACTTAGGATTACTGTGCACAGTTCTGGTCTACAGATCACCCGAAGATTTCAGAAAAACCAGAGAAAGCATAAATTATATTTAGAAGGTTATTACCATAATGGAGGCGTTACAAATATCAATGAGCACTGAACATGCTCTGAGTCTCTTCACTGGAAAAAAGACGAAGAAGTGGCCTTATCAAGGCGTTAAAAATTACAAAGATTCAATGGGATAAACAAAGAGAACACATTTTAATGTGCACAGAGAATATCCAGTGCACTGCATTCACTTGTTACTAAATGCTCCCTCTCAAGTCTACTTTCCCTGACCCTGAGCATCCTTGTGTGGTCAACCACCCAAAGATGTGGAGGTAAGGTTTGAATGTCCCACACATGATGCCAATGTTCAGCAATGACAGCAAAAAGGGCTTTATACTGTGCAAAAGCCTTCCTTTTCAGAGTGATAACATTGCTACAACCGAGGCCATTCTCCCACTTCAAAACAAAATCAGGAGAGAGTTCAAAACAACCAATCAACACAACACTATGCCTTCAAATTTTCTTAAAATACATGGCAAATTATTTTAAAATAAAAAGAATAAAATGGTCTTTTTTAAAAAAGCAGGCAAAAAGTTTCCTCCAGTCTCAACAAACTGAGAAAATATCTTGTCAAAGACAATTCTGAAGATGATTGATTTATTTGGGAAGGAAAACAAGAATTCACTGCAGTGTACATTATAAAAACCTCATTTATAGAATAGTTCTCACTGAAATAAGCCAAAATTTACCATTTTCATTCTGAATTTTTCTCCACCTACTCAGTCCAAAAGATTGGTTGAAGATTAAGAAATTTACTCCTTCACCATGAATAACTTTAAATAACAATTCTGAAGTGTTTCAGAATCACTCATCAACATACAAGAATAAGAATTTGATCAGCTCTGCTGCTACAGTAAATACTAAATGACCCAGGAGATCATGCTTTGGCTGGGCTTGAGAAGAAAATTCAGTCTGGTGTCCACTTTAACATCATTTACTGCCAATGAATGTGAAATCAACACACTTGAAAATTTTATGACTGAAAAACTTCAGTTGCAGGATCTCATGTGTTGTAGGTCCAAAGCATGAACAGTGTTATAAAATGTTGAGTTTTAGACCTTCTTACCTGTTGCTGATGATTGGCCACTGGCATCTTTGACCAGAGATTGGGGCACATTCGACTGTTGCTGACTGGAGCTGACTTCAGGTTCAGCACTGACAGATGGAGACAAGGAAACCTCACTGGAAGCCCCAGTCTTCACCATCTGTGCCCCTATGTCTTCAGAAGCATTCTGCTCTTCTTGGCCAGGAAGCTGGAGGGCCGAGAGTGGGATATTGATCTGCTGGTTTCCTCCTGATGTGCTGACCGGCATCTGAAGAACTAATTTCTGCCCAGTTCCTTGACCTCCATTCAGCTTCTTCTGCGAAGTCGTGCAACCCCGTCCTGATTTTGTACCCGCTACCCGAGTGGAGGCAGGTGGAATGACAGAAATACCCTGCGAGTCAATCTTTTCTGGCATGTGGCCAGCAGGAAGGAGAGCTGAGGATTTGGTAGGACCCAAATAGGAAGCAGGACCAGACTTTGATCCGGACTTCGACCCAGGCTTCAATGCAACAGATGAACTATCGTTGTCCATAGAAATTTCTGCATTTGTCACAATGTAATAGTCTTCAGGACCCTCCTGCTTGATCTTTTTAGCAATCACCTCATTACTGTTCTCATTAGCATGGTGGTTTGGTGAATCTGGCAAAAGCGAAGGACCAGCTTCCCGCCTTTTCAGTGAGTTGTTCCGCAGCTGAGAATCATAGTCACTATCCTCATCCGTCACTGAAGACTCGCATGCCATATGAAACAAATCACCTTCATCATCGTACTCTTCAACATTCTCGTCAATCTCAGAATGTTCACTGTATGAAAAGTCACAGGAATCCCTGGTCCGGGGACATTCGGCCTTTCCTTTTGAGGGTCTATTAAGATATTTCTCTGCTGGGTTTTGTTGAGACTCTGACGACATTGCAATTATGCTGGGGCTCTCAGAATTAAAACTTCTACTGTCCTGAAAGCACACTCTGTCCTGGGAACCTGCCCTGCAAGTAACAGCCAATGGCCAATGGTAAGCATGGCCAGCACCACAACCCCACATTGCAGTGAGGTTTCCATGGGCCCCTTCAGTCAATAAGTGCTTCAGGTTTGGAATGAGGCTGCAGATGGTTCCATGACTGTGAGCCCAGCTAACAAGTTTGGACAGATTTTCTGAAGACGTGTGAAGACAGTCTTCCATTTTTTTGGGCTCTTATTCTTCAATAGTTAGGGTCCTAAAAGAAAAAGGGAAAAAAACATGAGTGGGCTACTGTACTTGCATGCTCATTAACAAAATGCAAACAAACTTATTGCATTAAAACAGTTAAGGGTTCACATCAAAATAAGTCTCAATTTATTAATTACTTCATTGTCAATAATTCACATTAAACAGAACTAGACAGATTCGCGCTACCATCCCAAACATAGACTAAAAATTCACGCTGCTTGTGAAATTATTTCTATAACATTGCTGTGAGCCTTGTATGTACTCCATAAGAGACTGAATGTACAGAAATAAAATTTTCAGTTTTTTTTGATCACTCAGGATCATACTTTGATCTGACCCAAAGCTGTTTCCATTGCGGTCTGTAGCTCTTTCCAGTCAGTCAGGAGGCAGCAATGGTCAGGGGACACCATTTTAGCAAATTACATTTGAGATTCCAATCTGCTGGCCACAAAATAAGATAAGCTGTTTTTACTATAATGCTTCCTGTTGTAGGCCTGCCTTCCTTTTCAAAAGGCCTCCCAAAACATTATTTTCTCAATAAAACAAAAACCTGCAATCTTTTGGAAACAATTTTTAACAAGCACTTTGAAGCATTCTGACCTATAGAAGAAGCTCATACAGATGAAAAACTTTTACACATTCAACAATGAATGCCCCAACCAGATCTCGTGGAATCAAAAATCCATGTGATTAATAAGTTATACTCATTAATGCTTTAAGGCTAATCGCCATTCAGTATCAAATACTGACAAGTGTGGTAACTGTATCCAGTAACACTGTGTCAATTCTATAATGACCGACAAAACAAATATTTTTCTACCGTAGGTTTAATGCAGTTAAGATGGCCAAAATGAGTACACAAATATCAAGGATAAATAAATTTAGTTACTCTCTCAATTAATTTTGCGAGCCTCTGGGTTTGTGTAGCTGCCTTTTAACCAATTTATTCCCATCCACTATTGCACATATAAACTGAGTTTTGTCAAGCAAACAAAGACAGTCAAATGGAAAGTCAATCATAAAATCCTTCTCTAAAAGCCCCACTTGGCTTAATTTTGTGCTGTGCATTCTTCCATTAACTGACAAGCTATGTGACAATGAGCTGCACTTATGCTGGATGATGACACTTAAGAAGTGCTACATGTCAAATGCAAAAATACTGTAAATAAAAGTAGATTATTTTTGGTCTGCCAGCATTTGTGAACAGAGAAACAATTTACCTTTCAGTTTGATAAACTTCTATGGCAATAAAAAATGTAGATCAGAAAGGAGGTCAAATAAGGGAGTATGGAAAAGGAACAGAAAAATAAAGGCCTGTAATTGGGATTAAACAATATATAAACAAAGTTGATGACACTAGGACAAATGGAATGATAATGGAATAACTCTGAAGTTAAAAATATGGCTAGAGGAGGTGTGAATGGCAAAATAATGAACAGCTGCCGTATGCAAACAAAGGCAACAGAAAAACAAGATTAAAACTGAAAC
Source organism: Rhincodon typus (assembly GCF_021869965.1). Lineage (NCBI taxonomy): Eukaryota > Metazoa > Chordata > Chondrichthyes > Orectolobiformes > Rhincodontidae > Rhincodon > Rhincodon typus. The sequence goes on from NC_063334.1 coordinate 30,450,180, forward strand.
ACACAATGAGAATGAAACAAAATTGGAGCAGAGATTACAATTTAAAATTCTTGAACTCAAGGCTGAGGCCAGAAGGCATCAAAAGATCAGGTGTCATTCTTGAATCTAACATTGAGCTTCATAATACTATTGGATGGTTCACAGTGTCCTTATTGCAAGATACTGAATATTTAAATGAAATAGAAATCAGACATTTATGTTCCTTCTGGACTTTTTATAAAAAAGGCTTTCATTACCTGCCATACTCACAGCTATGGCATATTCCTTACAAATGCAACAGTGAATTATGAAAATACGTGGAAATAAAGAATGCAATAAACTTCAATCGCCTTCACACCCTGCAGCAGTGCAAGAATATCCAATAAAAATGATTATTGATTGATGGATTATAAGCCTAGACACAAATGTCTTAAAATGACAAATTTAAATGCTACCTTCAAGACCACCTAGAAGGTCAAGTGCAGCACATTTATTGAAATATCAACAGCTACAAAGGTCCCGTTTAAGACATTCATCATCCTAACCCAGAAATATATTGCTGTTCCTTCACTGCAATTAGGTTAAATCCTGGAACTTCCTTTCTAATAGCATTGTAGATGTATCTACAACAAATGGATTGCAATGCTTCAAGACCATCACCTTCTCAAGAGCATCTAGGAATGGGTCATAAATGCTGGCCCAGCCAGTGACACCCACATCCCAAGGGTGAAGAGAAAAAAAACATTTTCTCTCATCCATGCTACTATTGGAGAACTAATGCTTTCCAATGAGAACCAAATTTATAGAATTGGGAGGAGACCGTTCCACTTGTATCACCATTCAGTTAGTTCACGGCTGGTTTGTATCCTACACCATCTATATCCCTTGATTTCATAGCCCTTAATAACACTGCAAAACTGAACTGATATATTTTTGCTAAGCAATGTTTGATTGACTCTTAGCCACAACAGCTTTTTGAGGGAGTGATCTAGATTTCCTATGTTTGAAGTATTGCTTTCTGATACTACTTCGATGACTGAGCTCAAACTTTAACATCATGATACCTTATTCTGGAATTCTTCTTCTGATCAAATCTCCAACTCATTTTAAAACCACAATTAGATCACTTCTTAATCTTCTATATCCAAGAAATTAGAAGTCTAGGCTGCTCTACTCCAGCTATCACTTTGTACCATTCCTGTTACAGGCCCATACTTGATGGAGTTAGGACTTGATATCAGCATCTTGCTCGTACATACTGCTGATAACAGGCCTTCCAAAAGCGTGGGTTATGACCACAATTGTTGTGCCATGGTCACGAGTCTGGAGGCAGCAATGACTCTCATAGAGTTGCAACTGAGTGAATAGTTACAAAGTAACCTCAAATCCCACCACATATTAAAATTGTGGGCATAGTTTAAACAACTCAACTCAAGGCCTGATTCCTGCAGAAATGAAAATGGAAGACCTTACTTTTAAAAAAACCAGGAGATCTTCTCTTCATTTTCTGTACTGTACCTCCATCTCAGTCAACATACAGGTCTGCGTCAAAAGGCTTGGGTTCAAATCCCATCTGTTCCAGAAGTGTATCAAAAAACGTCTTAACACGTTGATTTAAGAAAAAATCTACAGGTCTGTCCAGGCCCCTCCAGGTCTTCACTGCTGACTCCAAATCCCAAACATGACACTTACTCAATTTGGTGGTGGTGGTGGTGGTCATAACAATTTTTCAAGCTTGAAATGGGATCCTGGTGGGTCTGGGGACGCCTCGTCTACTGCATATTATAATGTCCCAAATTGCTTCATAGGGTTAATTCATGCATCCTATCCTCACTGCTGCATTTCATCTATTTCACCAGTGTACAACTCAAAATTAGGTCAACTTTGCCAAGGAAATTCTCCTGACAAGTGGTCCAGAGTTTAAAACAGCCCACTGGACTTGAAGCAAATGTAACTGCAAGTAGTTCCACATTGGAGGACCCTGAGAGTACACACCGATTTAAGAGTTGAATTGGATAAGCAAGGTTGGAAGAGTATGTTGACAATGTCTGGTCAATGTTCTCATAAAAGTTACCAACAGCCTTTAAATGAAACAAAACATTCTAAAAGGTATTTGACAACAGCAACCATCGTTACAAAAAGTCTGTCACTGGGTCACATATTAGGAGACATGATCAAAAATCCTGGTCAATGAACTGAGTTTTAACGAGTGACTTATACACGGTATAGAAGCAGAGAAGAAAGTCCAAAAGTTCAAGCCTGAGCAACTAAAGGCGCAGTGGCTAATGGTCAACTGATTCAAATCTTGATGCACAAGTGGTCGTAACTGGAGCTGTGCAGTGACCTCAAAAGAGTTCCAAAGCCACAGGAGATCATAGAAATAGGTAGTAAAAGAACAAGATTTGAAAAAGAAAGTTTCTCAACCCCACCTCTCTTACAGCAATGACAATCTCTATAACAATTAATGAAAGATTTTCATTTCCCTTCAAAACAATCATCCTCTAATCTCACTATTCCTTCCAATCAATATGCGCTCAAATATTGTCATATAGACAAACTACAATAGCAAATCAAAGTCCATGTTTACATTTTAAAAAATCTCAATCTAAGGGCTGATGGCCACCAGTTCACCCGAGGAGTTCACTCAGAAAAACTGACACAAAGCACAAGGATCCTTCACATTGAAAGGATAAATAGAAAAATGTACACACTTACTACTGCTGTTAACTTTCTGTAAGTTTCTGCTTTCGACAGGCAACTCTGAAACTTGTGTGTATTACTCAGTGGACAGGATGATTTGTGACACTATCCTAACCACACAGCAGATACAGTGTCAAGTTAAAATTCAGCCAGGGTCCATCTACATCATTCTGGCACTGCAGCAACACATCATTTTTGAAACTTTAAACAGGTTCCAGCGTTTAATCAACTCAGCAGCAGAAGGATTACAGGCCACTGTCCTTTCGTCTACTTTACTCAGAAGTGGGCTGGAATAGAAATCTGGCAGTAATCTCACTGAGTTTCAAATATGGCTTTGCTGACATGGCTACCCCTAATCATTCTGAACACATGCATCAACAATGTCCCTTTCTGAAGTCAAAGAAGTTACATGAAGTGTTTTAATCAAGGGCCAGTGTGTAAATGCACATATCATACGAGTCTGTGTAAAGTCTCAACAAAGCTTGCATTGAAAAAGTATTCAACACAGTTCACAACTACATCTCAACTACAGGGACAATAGCTCTTTTCTTAAAAAAAATGTTTGAAGAATTTTCTCCCAGCGTAGGGAACAAGCAAACCTTAAAATCTACTTGCATGCTTAAACCCACTCCAATAAGCATGTAGCTGATATGATCCCAGGATATACTGGCCATTCCCAAAGCATGACATTTCTGATCCTTCCTACCTCTCCCCCAAGACTCCCAGTCATCTTGTTGGTAATTTTCAACAAATTAAACACAATCCTCCTGTTTTCATATTTCAGCTACAGCCAGTAGCACATTTCAGATGTCAACACAATTCTGTGCAAAGAAGTGGTTTCAAATTTCGGCTTTAGCAGAAACGTTTTCCAAATGAGCGAGTAAAAGCCACAGCTGAGGAACTCCCAATTAATTATCATCGGTTGGATATTTGGAGCAATCTCAACACAAGCAGAAAGTGCTTGAACAGACTCGTCACATATTTATCAAAATCCAACTCAAGCAACCAAAATCCTTGAGCAAACAGTGAAATATGTACGACCAAAGGCAGTGCTTAGAAGCATAATGAGAACACGTTGTAAAATTGTCAGCATGTATGGAGAAAGGCTCACTCCCCATACACCAAATGGAAAAGTAAAGCACTCCAGACCAAGTCCTGAAGCTTTATGAATGACAAGCACAAGCGAGGTACAAGATAGATCTTTGACAACAGTTAGCCTGCAGAATTGAGGTGGAAATGTTGTGTAACAACTGGGTGATAATGAACATGATCCATGGGTTTGCTTCACTGGTTTTAGGAATTAAACAGTCAACTATTGTAAAATGATCAAACGTTCAGATCTTGAACATCCACGGTATTTTGCTTCAAGTACATATTCACAAGATAAAGAACTTAAAATCTCTGTAGTTGCAACAATAAATAATTACACAGCTCACTGGAAGAAACATTTGCATTAAAGATCAAATATTCTTTTTTGTTCATGTAGGACAGGAGCAGTTAGAAAAGCTGAAACTTTCCAAAATGATAGGAGGTGATCACTGGCTGCAGGATGAGTCAGCATTAAATTTACCACAGCCTACATTTTGCTTTAAATACAGCGTTGATAAAGTTGGTGTGAAGTTTGGACTGAATCCCAAATCTAAATGGTTAGGCTTAAAAATGTTTATCCAGAAATTAGTAAAGTTGTAAAACTTCAAAGTTATTAAACTTATTTCACTCCATCATTTTGCAAAATGCGCTTTTTGAGGTTTACTGTCAGAATTATCACTATTATTATTAAAAATGCAGTGTACATTTACCCCAATGAAGGCTGGATTACAAGGATTACATCACAAGATTACAGGGTTAAATTCTCTGAAACATCAATCAAATCACTTCTTAATCTTTCAATTTCCAAAAAGACAACATAAGGGACATCGGAAAGTTGGAGAGAACCTATTTCTGCTCTAAGGTGGGTGTTGGTGGAGGGTGGGGGTGGGGGGACAGGTGGGTAGAAGAACCAGAGTACTGAGCTTCTCTATCCTAGAGGGATTAGGAGGCTCAGTCATTAAGTGTGTCCAAGGCAGAGGTTGAAAGATTTCTAAATAACATTGAGGTAGAAGATCAGCAGATCAGTTGAACAGCAGACCAGGTTCCTTGGGCCAAATGGCCTACTTCCACACCCCTTCCCTACATTCCAGAGTGATAGAAGGCAGTTTACGCTAAACCAGTCATTAACAGATTTCTGTTAACCGAGGACATTAAGAGACAAAGGGGCAAAGGAAGGTATGTGGAGTTACAGCATAATTAATCACGACCGCATTGAATGGTGGAACAGGCTCCACCCTATGATGTTTTCTTTTTTCTCTCCCAGCAACTTGCCGCAATCAACACAAACCACTGTACAGCCATAGAAAGTTTAATCTGCTTACTGTTCCAATTAATTAATTCAGCAAACAAATTAATTGTAGATTTCGGTAAAATATACTCCGACTAGCATTAAAAACAAAATTTAAAAATCACATTCACATTAGATGCAGAGTACCAAAGAAGAGTTTTAAGTGCCTTTGAAGTGTGCAACTAAAAAAGGCCATGCTGAAATAGTGTGTGCATGAGATCACATGAAATTTTACACTGCCAATTATAATTTTTTTAAAAATCTGCTGGATCCCAAAGACAACCAGTCTTTCAATTCTTCTGGTCTTGCAAGTCAGTTGTAAAAATATCCCAAAAACGTCATCTACTTGATTTGTTTCAAGCCTCCTGAAAGGTTTCAGTTATACCAATATATTATCAGCCAAGGTGCAGTTAGTAGCCCTTTCACCTTGAAACAGAAGGTCAAGTGTTCAAACCACACATCAGAGATTTGAGCGCAAAATCTACACTGATACGTCATGGATGCCATCTTTCAGACGCCTTGTCAGTTTTGTACTGTGGACACAGAAGAACCCATGGCAGTATTTTGAAAGCACAGAATTCTCCTTGCGTTCCTGTCAATGTCATCTCTCAAACAATATCACTGAAAATAGATTATCTGAGCACTGTTATGAGTGAGCACTGAGCTTGCTGTGCACAAATTGGTTACCTATATTACTACAGTAACTCCACTGATAAAAGTATTCAATGGGCTTTGAAATATACTATGGTTGTGAAAGGCCCAGTAGAAATCCTATACAGACATTTTCTATGTAGCCTGTACAATCTCAGTTCTTCAAGTATTAGATGGTCAAATCTCGTCAAGTTTTAATTGGAGCTTAGCATTTGTTTTAACACTTTATATCTACAAAGAGTTTTGTCACTTGGAGCTACACAAACAACACTGATCAAATTAGACTCAAAGGCAACAAAAGGGTGGGAAATGTGTTCTACTCAATTGTCAAATGATCCAGTTTATATGTCACTGGTATTTGCTGAGGGAAAGGTTTTGAGCACTGCTGCCAGTTCCGAACAGTGCCAGAGAATTTTTCCTACCCATGTAAGAAGCGGAAAGAAAATTTCATTTGAAAATTGACAACTTTATAAACACTTTTGTACTTGCGTACAGCTTAGGGCTGATGTGGGACTTGAACCTTCAGCCTTTAATTCTACAAGGGAGTACGGTCACTAAGCCAAGTTAACACTTATTTACAACACCTGGCTAGAGTTAGAAATGAACACTTATTCATTCAATTTTCACTTTAGGAAATACACAAACACATCAAGCAACAGATTTCAGGATTTGATGAAATGACAGTACAGCACACTAAGCTCCAATTTATGGCGTCACCAATGGCAAGATCAGACACTTTGCATGTGCTGTTTCCAGCTGTCATACCACAGTAAACCAAAGCTGTGATTGTGTAAAATGAGTATCATACACATTTTCATTCACACCAACACCAACTTCCACACTTGGTTATTTTTTTCCAAAACAAATGGCTTTTGGCAAACAGAAACACACAAATACACCCACCAGGTTTTCACATCTCCATGCTCCGTACAATAAATAATGCAACTCCATGTGAAAATTATCCATGCATGTACACATTAAAATGCAAACTCATCAGCAGCTTAATGAGGTGAATATTTTCATTTGTGTGTCAAAGCATAAGCTGCTGCAGTATTCATAAACTTTCAGATTTCTGACTTAGTGAAGTGTCACACTTTGATCATCTTTGAAATGAGTTGAAGCATGACACTACTGGAAACTAATTTTTTCCCTTTATTCATTCCACATTTGTTACCAAACCCAATTGCCCCTGCCCTCAAGTGGCTGGCTAGGCCATTTCAGAAGGCAATTAAAGTTCACTCACATTGATGTGAATCTGGAGTTACATACCAGGTCGGATCCAGTATGGCAGTGCAATGTCCCTCTCTGAAGGGCATTAGTGAACTAGTTGAGGTTTTACAAAAACCAATAGCAGTTCCTAGCTTTATAATCCAGATTCATTAAGTGATTTTAAATTCCACCAACTGTCAGGATAGGATTTGAACCAATGCCCTCAAAGCACATACTGGGCATCTGCATTACTATGTGACATTATCACAACACCACCACCTCAGTATGTGGAACAGCCAACCACAAGATAATTGCAATTTATAAGTAATAAACACATTATCATAAGAAATTGTGAACTGCAACAGTTCAGTACTTGTTGCAATAAAACTCACTGTCCATTGACGATGTTCTCAAATGTATTCATCCTCTGACCAGCCGTGGAACTACAGATCTATTCTTCTATCTAAGAATATAGAAAATAGGAGGAGTAGCTATCCAGCCCCTCAGGTCTGCCCACCATCCGATACGATCATAGCTGCCCTACCCTCGGCCTCAATTTTTTTTTTGTGCCTGCTTAGGTGATCTCGCAATAGCCCAACATTTCAAAAATCTAAACTTCTTTAAATACTTAGTGATCTAGCCTCCTGAGTCTTTGGGGTAGACATTCATTAGGCATTTCAGAAAAGAAATTCCTTTGCATTCCAGTTTTAAATGAGTGTCTCCTTATTCTGTAACTACCGTCCCCTGGAGATACGCCCAGTAGTCGGTACGTCTTAACATCTACCTTGTCAAAGCCCCTCAGAATTGTGAATGTTTCAATAAGATCACCCCTTCCTCTTCTAAGTTCTAAAGAATAAAGACCTAACCTGTTTACCTGTACTTGTTAGGTAAACACCTTCATCCCAGGAATCAACCAAGTGATCACTTTTGAACTGCCCCCAATACAAGTATATCCTTTATTAAAATACACAGATCAAAACTGAACATAGCACTCAAGATAGGGTCTCACCAACATCTTGTACAGTTGTGACTAAAGTTTCATGCTGTTAAACATTAATTCCCTGGCAATGAGGGCCAAAATTCCATTTGCTGCCTAATGACTTGCTGCATCTGCACACTAATTTTCCTTGTTACATACCAAGAACAACTAGATCCCTCTTCACTGCAATTAAAGTGTGCCTTTTATTACTTAAATGGAATCCCTATTATTTAAACAATAATCTGCCTTTTGATTCTCCTACAAAAGTGCATCACCCTTTCTCACATTACACTCCATTTGCCCAGGATTTTGCCCACTCACTCAAACTACCTCCCTTTTCAGATTTATAATGGCCTCATTACAACATGCTCTCCCACCTATTTTTCTATCAGCAGTAAATTTGGACATACTAAACTCTTCACCCTTCAAATCATAAATATAGATTATAAATAATTGAGGTCCTAGGACTGATCCTTGTGACATTTCAATAGATTCATCTTTTTAACCTGAAAAATACCCAATAATCCCAACTCTCTGCTTTTGTTATTAATCTTCAATCCTTGCTAACACATTCCTCTAGTACTGTGCGCTCCTACCTTGTGTGATAACATTTTATTTGATACTTGGTGAATGCCTTCTGAAAATCCAGATACATGATATCTATCAGTCCCCTTTAACAACTACGCTTATTACAGCTTCGAAGAATGTGAGCAAATTTGTCAAACATGGATTTCCCTTTCACAAAACCATATTGATTGTGCAAAACATTTCTAATAATATTTTTTCATTAATGATGGACTCTAGCATTTTCCCAACAACAGAAGCCAAGCTAACTGACCTAGTCTTCTGCTTTTTATCTCCCTCCCTGCTTGAAGTGTCACATTGAATTTTCCATTCCATTTGAACCTCCTGGAATCCAGTGAACCCTGGGATATTTCAAGCAATGCCTCAACTACCACTTCTTTTAAAACCCTTAGTCGCAATCAAGTTGTTTTGACCTATCATACTGAAATTTGATATTCTAAAACCAGAAGACAAATTACGTCCCCAAATTTCATGTTTAATTCTCATCTCCCACTCTCCCCAAAAATGAAAAACACCTTAAACACAAAACTGAACAGGAAAACCAACAGCTGCATAACATCAGTGCCTGATGAACTAAGACACAGCTGCTAATGTTCATATTTAGTGCACTTAAAACAAAATTAATGCTGCTTGATCGTAAAATTTACTGTACAATCCACAGGCTTTGTCTGTCCATAGATATTCATTTGAAAGGTACTAACCTTAAACTCAAGTTTCCATACCCTGCCTTCAATAAAACACCAACTAGTTCTTCGATCTGATGTTTTAGAAAATGAACTGTTTATCATAAACGTGGTAGCCACTATTTTTTTGGTGTTGCCCTACACCTCCTCAACAGCGCAGTGTTCTTTTCAAAGTTTAAAATTAGGAACGTAATGAGAATAGATGCCATATGCCAGGTGCCTGATAACTGGCAGGTGGAAGTGGTATTGGGTTATCAGCAGTTGAAACTGCATAGATACCAGATACAACTTAAACTACCTGGTACATACTGTTTTGCATGGTAGTCGTATTGTGCCATGGTTCAGGTTACTCTGCAATCAAGCACTACATCCCTTCACTTAGCTTCCTCATGGCACAGCTCACCATGACCCAGACATGAAATGAACAGTTTATAAACCTGTTAATTGTGTTGTTATAATAGTGTAAAAAAGGATGCAAGTGATTTAATTAGCACTTCATAATTCACAGACGATTTTTTTAAGCTCAAGGTG